>NC_087267.1:39231054-39535570 GCF_015220805.1 Pogoniulus pusillus
GTTTCTAGGTCACAGCAATCTCTTGCCTTGCTAAAAGGTAAAATTCCTATTTTAAACACAAACTAATTAGAACTTAAATTTTTGGGGGGATATGCACATTGATGCTTACAAGCCTTGATATCTGTCTAGTCCACTGGGGAGTCATTTTGACTTTGAAGTGTAGAATTATGTTCATATTCAATAATGAGGTTTTTTTTAAAGTGAGGCTTAATGGAGGTTTGTTGATAATTATTCTGCCTCATTGATAAAGATCCCAAACACACAAGAGTTTAGAACCATTTCACAGCTGATTTATATGCACAAAGCATAATTAAGATCATGTAATTTCCTTGCTAGTTTGGTTCTCATTTGAATATAGAAAAATGTCACTTAGAAAAACTTTTGTACTTTGTTGTTGGACTGACACTGAAAAATCAAATATGAATTGCAACCAAAAAAACCCAATGTACAAAGCACTGCATACTATTACTGAGTACAGATGAAATGCTGCTTTGAAGGCAGAATTATAAATTGCCTCATGAGTGCTTTTAATGTACTCCATACTATACATTATAGGAGACCTTCACAAATGTCAGTTTCATAAACACCTCTATGAGACGAGAAGATGCTGTTATCACTATTTTAATGATGAGGAGCTGCAGTACAGGAGAGTTTAAGGTCAAAAGTGTTCAATCAATTTAGCTACATTACTGGAAACACCTAGAATTAGATTTTCCAAAGCATTACACAATAAAATAGACATTTGAAGCACTACTAAGACAGATTTCAGTACTCAGCATTATGCCTGATCAAATCATAGAATTTCTTCTTGATTTTTATCCTGGAGAAAGAGGAAGCACCAACAGTGGGAGAGCTGCAGACTAAGTGAGATGCTGTTGCCATGTGGGAAGCTGGTGGCAGATGCAGGGGCAGAGTCCAGGTTTTCCCCAGTGTGTTCAAAAAGACATAATTAGGAACACTTGACAGTGGTGAGAGGTGTGTTGTGATCAGGAAAAAGATGGTCAGCTAAAATTGGCTGGGGAGGGGGGGAGAGTTAGTAGAAAACAAATTATGTGAGCAGATTTCTGCTTTTATTTTCCTTTTCTTTTTAAAGAAGAAAAATATTGTTTTTTTTTAAAGGAAATTATTGCTATAGCTATTTATGAAATTTTCAGATGAAGACATTCTTTTCCATTGTGATTTTTTTTTACTCCTTGGAAATTGTCCTTTGTTTCTGGTGAAGTTAAAATGCAAGTGATTGTTGCATCTAGGGGGAGGAAGCAGCATTTCAATTGGCAGTCAGCAGCATTTTTTCAGAAACTTGTCTCACCTTCCTGGCATGGAAGGAAAGAAAACAAACAAATTTTGGACTTGTGTAAGATAGGAGCCCTTGTTCAGCATTCTGGATCACTTGTTAAAGCTGAATGGTATTTTTTTCTTCCATCCTTCTGTGCCATGCTCTTTGCACTCTTCCCAGGCTCAGCAGGTCTATGGGCACCATCCCAAGTTACTCAGCCACGATTCATTCTCAGCAATAGACTATCCTGTGTCCTAATTGAAGCAACATTCCTCTGGGGAGAAAATGAAGAAAATAAATGATTGTGTGATGAAAGGCTGTTTCATAATATATAAGTACCAGGTGTGGGATTGATTCTGCCTAATTTAAGCTCCCAATTTACTGCTATAATTTAGGTGCCTAGCATCCCTGTCCTGAGAGGGAGGGCTGAAAATCCCGGTGAGATTGGTAGAGACGTAGGTGCCTTTGAACGTCTCCAGAGGGAGATATAGACTGCTGCAGCCGGGTGCTTGTAATAGGCTCCTGCTGGAGATGGCTTAGCCTCTTTCCCTACATATAATGTTTGATTTTCTTTGGGATAGTTTGGTCTTCGGGGTCCTTAGCTCTAGAAAGCAGTATAGAGAAGGGCAACAAATCTGGTCAAGGGTCTGGAGAACAACCTGAAGAAGGTTGTAGTAGCAAGGTAGAGACTGGGCTCCTCACTCTAGTAACAAGTAATAGGACAAGAGGAAGTTACCTCAAGTTGCACCAGGGGAGGTTTAGACTGGATATGAGAAGAAACCTCTTCACTGAAAGAGTTATCAAACACTGGAATAGGCTTGCCAAGGAGGTGGTTGAATCCCCATCCCTGGAGGTGTTTAAAAGACACAAAGATGTAGTACTGAGAGACATGATTTAGCACTGAACTTGGATTTGATACTTAATGGTTGGGCTCTTTGATTTTAAAGTCTTTTTTCTAACTCTTTTGATTCTATGGGTACAAAACATCTGTGCAGAGCTAGGCTGTGGCTGCTGATGGTGCACTGCTCAAAGGCATGCTCAAATCTCATGTGGGTTAGTCTCTCCCCATAACAGCACATCTCCTGTTTCCCAGTTCTTGGGCACAGGGAGTCAACTAACCTGCTGCAGCTGCTCAGCCTGGGAGAGAGTGTCCAAACAGTTTACATAAGACATCATTAAAAGCTGCAAGGAAGCAAAGGTTTATGATAAGAAATCAGACAAGATCTAAATGAAATTCTATAAGCAAGGACCTGTGCATTTGTTTATAAAGTATGTTCTTAGTCAGAGCAAAAGAAAACTCTTGATGCATTGCTGTCTGTGATCCTTCTAATGCACTGGATTAGACCATGTACAGAGAGACCTCAGTAATGACCCTTTCAATGTTATTTCTAACTCAGTGACATTTGCTCCTCTCTTAGAGGTGGATGGAATTAATTTTTCAATCTCTCTCCACTGTGGGCCTCTTCTGTCTGTAGAAGGTCTGTTGAATTGTTATGGGTTCTGTTACACAACCTATTTGACACTTCAGGTCAGATCTAAGCCATGGACAGAGTGAAATTGAATTTTTCCTTCTAAATTTTCCCTTTCTTTCCCTGCTTTTTCTCTTCTGTATGTCTTGACTGTTTTCAAGTCATGCTTTTACAAAATGTCATGCAAAGTATAACACTGCATGTATGTTAATTGCACTTCTACTCTCAGACAGATGAACCATCATGAAAAAGGCCTCATTTAAGTCTTGTGTTAATAATGGTGTGACAGATACATACCCTCAAAATCATGATTCATTTTCCTTCCCTAATGGCTTAAAAATTGTATTAGCATCACAGTTGCTGGGTTTGGGGTTTGATTTTATTTATATCTGCATTTTGGAATTTCATATTTGAAGGCTTATTTCTCAAGCACATAGGTTAGGAACTTTAATCACATGTATGCCAGAGCTCAGGTTTTAAAGGCACAAAGATGAAGGGCCCAGATGATGTGTTGAAGATAGAGGCAGCAGAGTCCTGCTGTATGTTTCACCAAAGAAAATGCCTGATATATGCAGTGTGTAGCCCATGCTCTATTTAAACTACTGTGTTCCATAACTGTAAGGAGCTATCAAAGCTGTGTCAGGGACAGGAGGGCTCTCAGCTCTGTTAGGAACTTTCATTCATTACATGTTTTAGTCCAAGCCATTATTCACCAGCCTATCCTTCCCCTATTTTTTTTGGTTTCTGAAACTAGCATTTTCTATCTGTTCTTCAGTCAAGAGCCCTTCAATCTGTTGACACCCAGACCTGATTGTCTAATGTGGCCTTTGAAACCTTTGGAAACTCCTTGACAACTTCAAATGTTGTGTAGAATGAAAAAAGGGGGCAACTGTGCACCACTTCTGTAATAAATGAGGTAAAAAAAGGGCAGAGAAGATGTAGCAACAAATGGCTTATCATTTGCCAGCATCTGAATTAGGGATCTTTGCCATGCTAAGCTCGTAAGCATCTCTCATGTGCCACTTAAGCTGAGATAGTGCAGATGTGTTATCAGATATCATTGCATCTGTGTTTTGACTTGAAAGAGATGGGATCCTCTTCTCTGTACTAGGGGAAAATTGTCTTGCAATCAGACCATTTCATAATGCCACCCTGTCATAGTGAGCTTCATGGTAGAGTCACACTGTTTGAAGACTTATATGTTTACTTAGCAAGCAGTGTGACTCAAAGGCAGCAGATCTGTAAAGTGAAACAGGTGGTGCCAAGGATCTCTTATACACACTAGAGTCACTTCAGTGCATTTACTCCAGATGAGCTCTAGCCTCATCTTCTGAACCATCTGATCCATCACTGTTTGGAGCACACTAGATATGTTCCAACAATGCTTCTGCAGCATCTTTCAGTTTTGACTCACTTGGAAGAAATTCAGGTCATGTACTCCAAGACCACTCTGTGAGGTGAACCATATAGTAGTAAGAGGAGACAACCAGAAAATTCACTCTAAAAGAGCATTCCTCGTGTAAAATATGACATGACTTTACACACACACCTTGTTGGCAAAGTTCAGTGGCTGGTTCAGACAGACAAGCCTGGCTCCACTTTTGTGCTTTCTGGCAGAGATGCAAGAGTTGTGCTCCTTTCATTTGGCAATACTTGTGTTGCTTAGGCCAGTTAGAATAGGCTGTTTCCTCCTCGGGATCTGTCACGAGTTGAATGGTTTATGTCTTCACAGAAGAAAGGTGCTAGAGAAGAAAATCACTAATCAGCAGGAGTTGTTGTGCAAATGCCACTGAAAATAAAGTTACTCAGGTACTTAGAAAAAGCCCAAAATGGGTCAGAAATGGACAGAGAGTCAATCAGAGATAGGACTTTGGTCATTTGTCCTAAATGAGTGAAGCTCAAGAGCTCCATTCTCTGCTCTGACTTTGACCACGTAGTCAGCCAAAGGGTATAAAATAATGAAGTTCATCTGGACTAATAAGGACCGAGATCACCAAGGATGACTTTGTTCATTGGTAACACATTCAGATGGCTGTGAAACTGCACCTAACCTGCATATGGAGAAGTGCCCTTTCTACATCCACTGTAGATGCTGCATAGATCTTAGCCCCATCATACAATAGCCATAATTGGTTCAAGAGGCATATACCTGTATACCTCTGAGAGGTCGATTTTCAGAGATGTCTTAGGCTTTTTGCTTTCCTGGTACAAATATACTGGCTGGAGAAAATAGGGTTTTGTAATCTAGCTTGCAATTGTGTTGTTTCATTGATCATGTTGTAAACAAGGATCTTTGTCTGTATATACATAGGACTATGGATCTTGAAGTTATTGGGAATTAAAGATAGTTAAAGACATGTGGTTTGAAAGGTTAAAGCCTGCTAGATGCAGCACTGGGACAAACTAATCACCTTATGAACTGGACATTTAGAGATGGGCAGAGATTTTCCTGATCAGAGTTATTCAGTGATATTTCCAGAAGAAAAGGAGAAGGCTATTTATTGCATGGCTGCTTTGCAATTAGCAAATTAGGTGGATCCAGTCTCATGGATGTAATCCATGCAATTTTAAGATGCCACTGCCTGTGTTGGGCCCTAACTTCCAAACTCAGCTTCCTTAACAGATATCGTGAATGCCCCTCGACCATCTCAGTGTTAACTCAGTCAGGTTTAATAACCTTTTGCCCCATAGCAATCCTGAGTTAGCCAAGAGTTATTTTTAGTCACATATGGTATCTTTCACTAGCAGTGATCCATGCAGCCCCAAAGATCAGCAGGCATCAGTCATCCACAAACCACTCAGCCTATGAAAAATGCAGCTTATGACCTCCTGCTCCCCGAAGAACAGTCAATATTAAAAGCAAGCTCACAATATTCAGTGGTACAGGCAGAGGTCAGATCAGACTGGTCCTTGCTAGTATACAGTGTCAGTATTTCTTTAGTGACCTCATCAGTCCTCCTTTCTTTACAAGATGTCATATCTGTCTCCTTATGAAGAAAACTTCTGGAGGAGATCTGGTCTTTTGTGTTCCTGCATCTAGAGAGAAGCTGTAACATGGAAGAGATAGTCTGACCCCTTTAGCTCATGGGGATTTTAACTATGAAACTTAATGACACCTTAATTGCTAGCTGTCCTTTAAGAGTGAGCAATACAGCCATTCTGAGACTATGGGTTTCCCAGTTCTGTATCAGAGAATTACCAGGAGATGTGCACATTCAAAAACGCTACAGACTTATCTGCAAGAATCTGAGTGGAGATTCAAGAGCAGATGGTCTTTTAATGAGAATAATGAGGGACCAGCAACTGCATCACCAAGTCAACAAGTTCAGTCTTTGTTGTAGTGAGAGTAAGGGATTTTTTGCTCAGCCTATATTATTCATCAGAGAGTATGTGTGTATTTGGCTTTAAATAAACATGATTATGCTCCTTTGGATTTAGTTTTGCATACTTTAAAGTTGAGAATCTTTCATCAGTTGGTTTGGCTTTCAGACTTTGACATTTTAAGCAAACTAAGTAAAATCTCAAACTTTCTTAAATGTGTATGCAAAAATATTGAAAAAGTGGATTTTACCATAAATCTCAGCTTTCCACAGAGTTCTGAGCTACCCTTTTAGTTTTGCCAGCCAGTATTTCAAGCCCTACATATAAATCCTAAGGAAAGAAGATAGTGGGTAGGAAATAAGTTTGGAGTTAGGGCTGCTTGTTTGCTGCCTTCCGTTTGGGGTTTAGAGTCCTGCAGTTATTTCCCTTGTCTTTCTTGCAACAACAAGACATTTATGTCTATAAAAGTGCACTGTGTATTCTCTGGGGCTTTCAGAAGAAGAATATGAAGTGCTGTAAGTTTTGCAGTACAATGATGGAAGCTGGCAGTTCTCAAATAATATGAAATTATTTTAGTTTAGTCTCATTTTTCTGTATTTCCCACTCATCCACAGCCTTCCTTAGAGTGAAGCTTTTCCCATGTTTTTTCTAGTGTAACACTTTTGCTCTCCACTTGACAAATGCAGCCAAATAAAGGAGCAGAGCAGAGCTAGTAAATTAAGATGCTGAAGACACAACTCAGTTCCAGAAAACAGCCAGAATTCTGTGTGTATTTCACAAGTAAACCACTGAAGTTCATATATGATTTTGCAGTCAATGTTGCCAGCATAAGGGAAAATCAGCAATGGCACGAAGAGAAGCAAACCATGCGTCCATATTTCTAGCTTTCCATGGCTTGGATTTCCCTTCCAAGAAACAGTCTGGAGTTATTTAATTGCTGCTGATTATCTATTCACAAGAGTGGTTCTTCATGGAAACACACACCTTCACACCCTTTCCTACAATGTGTACATTACTTCCTATTACATACATTGTTTCCTCCAGGATGGCTGCTCTTGGGAATGACAATTCCTGAGAAGTCACAAAGTGCAGCCCCCCCTCAGCATCCCACTGGATCCAAACACAGCTCTGACAACCACCACTCTGAAGAACAGGACATTTTGCAAGGCCTCATGTTTAGATCAGCCTCCACTCCACTAGTGGTCAACAGTTTAAAATCTTCCAAGGTCCTCAGAGTTCAGATGTGCTCAACAGGGAGCCGCTGAGTTGCTGTATCCTCCTTCAGATTCTGAAGGGATGTTTTTGCTCCTCCAGACTGACTTGGGGGCAAGTCATATAGCAAGGGGTCCCTAGGAAGACCCCAGGTTTCATTTCATGCCATTGAAAATTACTCTCAGTTTTTTACTCAAAGACACCACAGACATAATTTCTATTACAAAGAGGTTGAATAACAGCCTTGACCAAGTTTTTAAGACCTTAGAGATGAAAAATCCCCACTTGAGTAATTTTAAGGGCAAGGCAGCTCAAGGCACCTGTAATGAGTTTCTTGTCCTATGTTCAAGGTGGAAACTAGTAGGTAAATAGAGCAGTTGGTATCAGGCATTATAAGCCATGGAGAGGTCTAATGCAGATCCATCACATCATTTATTTAAGCAGGCTCATTCATGGAAAGTGGCTTGATGATCCAGGGGAATGTTTTGTACACTGCAAATGTTAAATGACCCCTGGTAAATAATGAAAGCCTATTAACAGGCTGCTCTGAAAGTAGTCAGGCTTAATTATCTCAAAATACAGGGTTTTCCCAGACTATAAAAACCTGTTCTTTTTCTGAAAAGTTTTGAAAACATCTGTAAGCTAAATATATGTGAATGTATATTTGTATATTTACATGCCCATGTATGTGGTGATTATTCAAGGAGAATGGACTTCTGCGTCTCATTTCTGCTGTTTCCTGGGATTTTTGGCTCTGGTTGCATTTTCTGACTGTGACAGTGAAATATTGGCTGTCAGCAGAATGCATTTTGGAGCTTTGAAAGGAAGATTTGTTCTCACCCTCCCAAAACAAAATCCTCACCCACAACCTACTTGGGAAATCCTTTGATGTCCACCTACTCGGTATAAATATGCAGCGTTCTACATCTTAACCCTCTGCTGTTTGCCAGCCCAGGCACTAATTCTCCCATCTAAAGAAATTTTGTAAGAGGGCAGAGTCAACTGCCACAACTCATGATTGATCAGACCATAATGAATCACACATATTAACACACTCATGCTTTTATTTCATTGTGAGTTGTTTTATTTTCTTGGAAAAGGTTTAAAGTGGAATATACATTTTGTTGATCTTACCAAGGGTAAGGAGCATGATTTTTCTGTTTGGGTTTAAAAAAAAAACTCCCTCCCAAGCCATGCCTTTTCCAGCTGCAGGATGTGCAGGCATAACATGAAAATGCTTATCTGATGGTTCATGCTGAGCAGGGCATTGCATGCAGTCATTAAGGATCAAAATCTTTCTAATTCAGGTGCTAAATTTTAATTAAGTCACTGTGCTGATTAATACAGAGTAACACAAGGCAGGAGTGACTGCATTTCTCTCATGAGGGACTGGCTGCTGTGCAGATCTGGTCGTGTCACAACACCCTCATTAAGCATAGCTCAGCTGTTCTGCATTGCCCTCCAAAATCCAGCAGAGCAATCACTGCCAGCCTTAGCTACTGATGTGCCCTGTATTCAGAGCACTGTCCTCTGTCTTGCACAGGAGGAGATAAACAGCTTGCGAAGACTTGTCTTTCTTTCTCTTAGTCGTTGTTTGTATAAATGAGAAATATTCTACTTGTCTTTAAAGGTGCACAAGGTAAGGAAGAAATAGTTACCTCTAACCTGCTCTAGGTGGTCCTGCTCTGGCAGGACTAGATAATCTTTTATGGTCCCTTCCAACCTTTAACATTCTGTTTGGTCCTGTGTGAAATTACACATCTCTTTGCCACTTGCTTGTATTTTGTTAGCAATGTCAATCCCAAGAAGCAGGTCAAGATCAGCATTGAAAGTTGCCATCTTGCCTGTCTGCTGCTCTGGGTCAGTAGAGGCCATCAAACTCCCAGCTCCCTTATTTACCCATCCACTTGAGTGTCTAACTGGATTAAGTGATCCAATCCATCATGTTTGTGATTATCTCACTGAAGCAATTGATTTGGAAAGAGTAGATGAATGTAGTCCCCCGAGTCACAGTTTGCTTTGGTTCATGATACAGCCACTTGCTCTGTGGTTGTGGCCAAGCCCTTTCAGCAGAGTGGACATTAAAGAATGTTTCCTACACTCTTCCCACACACTGGAGAGCTTGCCAGGCTGCCAGTGCTCACTTGAAGACATTCCTCTTCATATACTTGCCATTGCCCATTACCAGCCTGATGACCATGAGGTTCAAATAAATCAATTACTTTTGTTTATAAACTAGACTGTACTAAAGAGAAGGCTTGCAATGCCCTAATCCTGACTCTGAGCATCATTACGCTACCCTAAGGTAATAAAATCCTTTGTTTATCCAGTTTCTCTAAAATAACTTCAACACACCACTTGTTGAAGTGCAAACAGATACAAACATTTATTTGCAAAACCCAGACTAGACAAAATGGGTGCTGGTAAGATCAGGTGAAAATACATAAAAGATCATGACTCTGAGCTTAGATTATCCCTAGCGGCTTCTCTTCTGCTTCATTGTCCACTTTTGGCGCTCTGACATCTTGAGAATGTGTTCATTGGATAGATCCCCAAACTAGTGCACCCCATCTGATTATAAATCTTATATAATGTGTTTGATTATGTAGTCTGGATTAATCACCAGGTATTTTATAAGTTTGACTCCCCTTCATCTCATTCAGGGCTCAGGACACTCTCGTCCTTCCCTTCATCCAGCTGCCTGTTGCCACCACTCACTTTGCTTGTGTTCACATCCCTTGAGCATTCATGGAAGTAGTTCAGCTCTACCCACAAGGCCAGGAGGTGATTTTCCTGACCTAGTTTAGAACTTCTGAAAATTAGACATCAAATTCTGAGCTATTCACTCTACTGTCTCCCTATAGTCAATGAAAAATAGCAGATGTCTCCAACAGGTGGTTCATTTCATTCTAAAATTGGCATCTAAGTTCAGATGAGTGGCCTCTGGACACCTGTGGGTAAGAGGAAACATAGAGTGGGGTGACTAACTTAAAATTAGTCATCTGCTTTTGACATGTCTGAGTGGAGATGAGAGAAATGCTTCCCTTAATGACTGTTTTTACTCAGAGTAAGCCTAATTCATGCCTCCAGGTTGAACTTTGGAAAGCTCTGTCTTGGATGTCTGAATTCTTTCCAGAGCATATAAGGGGCTTTTCAAAGCCAGATGATGACTTTCCCTTTTTTTTTCTTTTATGGAATAAAGGGAAAAGAAAGTTTGGAGACCTGCCCCTTTGTCCTGCTGCAGTGATAGGTTGCAGAGGTGTGAGGGTCAAGGAGATCAGTCAAGGTTCCAGGATAAAAAGAGGTTCTTTGCCTAGATAAACTGTGAGGTCCCTTGGTGCTGTGAGGGGCTCCTTTCTGCCCCAGTGCATCTGTAGAGCCAGATGGCTTAATGCTGCTCTGTGTTGGCTCTCTAGATCAATTTCACCATCACTGTGAAAAACAGTTTGGTGGGAGCCCCTGGGCCATCATCAGAGGCCATGAACTTCCTACCTGATAAGCAGCGATGACAACCCAGGTGAGGCAGCAGCTGTACCTGGCTGCTGACTCTCAGCACACGTGACTGCATGGGAATTCATCCCAGGCAGTGACTGCACATCATGTGGAGCTGATTATTCGCTGTGTGCAGCAAAACAGGTGGGCTGCTGTCAAGCAGAAGGACAACTGCTTTTCCCCCTCAGAGACTGGAATACAAACAATTACATTTCTTTTATCTGTGGCTGCAAAGCCCAGTGAAGGGGTTTCTGAGCTCCTTTGTGGGCACTCAGATTCAGGGAAGCTGGAGATCCTTTGCATCCCTGATGCTTCACCCAGTGCAGGATACAGCCAAGGCTCAGTGTTGTTGCACAGTGAAAAAGGCATTGCAGCTGTCTGTGCAAGCAGCAGCAGGGGTGGAAGAGGGCTGTGTTGTGTGTCATATCTTTCCCCCTCTCTGTACAGCAAGAGCTGCACAGCATCCAGGTAAATGCATTGTTATAAAATGCAAGAGACAATGTAGCTGAAAAATCTATGGTTTAGGGCTGGTAGGCTTGTACATTAAAAAAAAAAAAAGAAGTTTAAAAGAAAATAAAATTTAAGAAGAGAGAGGAGAGGAGGTGAGAGGAGAAGGAAAAAGGGGAAAAATGAAAGAAAAAAGGAAAAAAATGAAAGAAAAAGAAAATATAATAAAATAAGGGGAAAAAAGGGGGGGGGGGGGGAAGAAAAGGAAAGGAGAAATAGAAAGGGGAAAAAAGGAATAAAATAAATGTTTGTTTGTTTGTTTTTAAAAAGCTTCCAGGATTTAAATTTGAAATGGTTTTTAATGTATTTCTCCTCATAGGATGAATATGTCCAGGAGAAACTATTAAAGGTGCAATTGGTGTCAGTTCTTAAATTGTAAATCCAATGGGAAAAGCAGAGTGAGTCAATAAATATAAGAGGGATGCTCCTCTGCATGGGATAGAAAAGCTGCCACTTTTTGTTAGGCCAAAAATAACCAATTTCTCCCCCAATAATCAAAGATATTTTGTTATGTAGAAAAATACAGGTGAAGTAGTAAAGTGACTTAGCCTGAGATTGCTCACGGTCCAGTGCAACACATTAACTACATAACACCAAACTGCTGCAAAACAGCAAGAGACTCTCCTTGTTGCAGCTCTGGGTTCTGCCACCCACCATCCCCTGACTGAAGCATGCTACACACAGGAGCATCTTTTCTTTAAAAGCCTCTTATTAGTCCTATATGCCTTCTCCCAGAGCTTCTCATTTCTTAATAGCACTTCCCTCTTCCAGGTCAGCTAGTCTGGTAACAACACTGGAATTACTTTTCTTGAACTAGAGCTCCTCTAGACCCAGTGCAAAGCCTCACATACACCCCAGGCTTTACCTTCATAAGATCTGCACATCACCCAAGAAGAGACAGTGGTTCATAGTGCCCAACATACCAGGGTGAACTCCCCAAGTCATTTTTACTCAGAGCAGACAGGTTTGACCTCTGGCCTTTAAAGATCAAGGGTTACAGGCTGATACCATTGTACCATCTGACTTCCACTTCATTTGATCTGTTTATATGGCCACTATTTTCCACATCATTGACAAGGCACTGTGTGGGTGATTTGTCACAAGGGTGACAGTTATAGACTGTAATGTGTATAAATAGCCCATGTATTTTAAGGTAATCAATGGAAAAATGAGGCTCAGAGTCTGAAAGGTTACAAATAAATGTCCTTACTCCTGCCTTTTGCAGACACAAGGGGCAGGGGTTTTCAATGGAGCCTTCCACACAAGACATTTCATAAGCCATCCATGAGCCAAGATCTCAGCTGATGCAGAAGAACAGCATCTCTGCCAATGACACAAGAGTTTTCTTTTTATGCCAGAAACCCATGCTTTGCAGTTGTGCTACCTCCATAGGATAGGACCTGCGATATGTGCAGGGGTATGAGGCACCCCACAACCATGGAGCAAACAGCCAACAAGCCCAGCGCACAACGTCCACTGATGGGTGCTCACAGAGAGGAATAAGGATGTGAAATGCTGAAACAGGTTGCTCAGGGAGATAGTTGAGGCCTCATCCCTGGACATATTTGAGGTGAAGATTGACAGGGCTCTGGGAAACCCGATCTAATTGAAGATTTCCCTGCTTACTGAAGAGGGGATTGGACTAGATGACCTTTAGAGGTCCCCTCCAGACCAATTCTGCACCCATACTACTTTGCAGCAATGAATAGATTTTCTTCCCAAGCTAAAAATTGCAGCTGGACCTTGTTTAACAGATGTGGAAGAACTTACCATTCTAAAATTATCTATTTCCTTTTGCATCTCTTACACCTTGGGCTTCACAGGATCTTTTGGCAATAGACTTTAGTATGAAAAATGCTCTTTTAGGTTTGTTTTCAGCTAATGCTTGATGATACTGCTGCATGCCTGCTAGTTCATGTATTATGAGAAACAAACCACTACTATTTTCCTGTTACTCTTTGCTGCACTATTTATGATCTTACAGACCTTTATCTTTGGCTTCCCTTTATCACTGTTCCAAGACCAGAGGTTCTCTGTTCAGTTTTCTTCATTTTCTGAAAGCACTTCTACACGTTTGATCATTGCTGCCTCTTGTGTCTCTCTCTCTCTACTCTAGTTTCTCAAAATGCAGTCATCAGAACAACACAGAATCTTCAAACAACAGATGAACAGGGATTTCAGCAGTGCTATAATGAAATCCTCATTTTAATCCCAACCACTTCCCTTAGATTTCCTAATGTTTACTCTGTTTTTCCCATCACCTCTCAGTATGAGCCAATGTTTTCAGAAAACTATCCACAGTGTCTCTAGCATCTCTTTCATGGCTGATGGTACCACACTAAAAGCATCATTTCATACCCATAGATAGGTTTCTTTTCTTCCATAAGAAGGGGTCAGGTAGGAGCAAGGGTGATAGCAGAGGGCAAGGCCAGACCGTGTCATTACGGGACGTTGGTTGAAGGGATGCAAAGAGATCATCAAGTCCAATCCCCCTGCCAGAGCAGGACCATACAATCTAGCTCAGGTCACACATGAACACATCCAGACAGGCCTTGAAAGGCTCCAGAGAAGGAGACCCCACAAGCTCTCTGGAGAGCCTGTGCCAGTGCTCTGTGACCTTTACAGTAAAGAAATTCCTCCTTATGTTGAGGAGGAACCTCCTGTGCTACAGGTTACATCCATTGCTTCTTGTCCTATCCCAGGGAGCAAGTGAGCAGAGCCTGTCCCCCCTGTCCTGACACCCAGCCCTCAGGTATTTATAAACATTTATTAACTCTCCTCAGTCTTCTCCAGACTAAAAAGCCCCAGGTTGCTCAGCCTCTCTGCATAATGCATGTGCTCCAGTCCCTTAATCATCCTTGTAGCCCTCCACTGGACCTTCTTCAGCAGATCCCTGCCCCTTCTAAACTGGGGAGTCCAAAACTGAACGTAGTACTCAAGATGAGGTCTCACCAGGGTAGAGTGGAGGGGAAGGAGAACCTCCCTTGATCTGAATTCCCGTTGATGTGATTTTGGCCTCTTCTCTTCTCCAACTTCATGAGAAGGCGGCTGCATTTTTGCAGGGCATTGGTGAAGGTTTGCTCAGCCTATGGAGACAATAAAAGGGAAACTGACACTGCATGTGGACTGCAAGGAGCTGTTACATATTGAATGCACACAATGGGCTTCTTATGGCCTCATTAAAGTCAATGGGAGCTTTCCATCTGCTTCAGCAGGGGCAGCATCAAGGTATAAATACACTGCACTGTTTAGTTGGTGCTTTTTCCTAAGCACTGGCAGATCCTTACTGTGATTCTTGAAGTAGATATGAGTTATTACTTCCATTTTTCAACAGGGAAAGCAAAAACTGAGAGGAACATAGAGATTTCAGAGATCATGTCTGTCTCTCATCTGGCCACACGTGTCTCAGAGAAGGGAATAAGAAGCAGACAAGGAAATTCTTGGCAACCTGTCTTACGTGACATAAGCAGGTCTCTGTTTCTGTCTGACTTTATGATTCCTCTTTCTCAATGTTGCAACTCCAACACTTCACAGCAAGCTGGGGAATCTGCTGGGAAGGTTGTGAGCTAACTAGGTGACAGCGATAGTGAGACACAATTGCAGAAGCTGTAATAAGCAGTATTGATTTTGAATAAACACACGAGTTATATTGACTTGGAGAAGCTTTGTCTTAACAAGTGGAAGGATTTATTTGCTCCAAAGGATGTAGAAGTGAAGTCCCTCTCTGGAACTGTGTAAGGCAGATTTCAAACACAGGCATGAAAGCAGAGCCTGTTTCTATATTTGTTTTTCTCAGTCCTACTGGCAGGTAAATGTATAAGAACTACGAGTGTTTAAAACTGAATCAACAGTAAGGTGTTCTAGATGGACTGGCTGAAGAAAGGGGACAATGAACAGAGCAATGTAAACAAGCAGTGAGTGACTTGTGGTCCAGTGCTCAAGAAGGGGTTGATTTCTGAATGATGTAGACATGTTAAAAAGAAAGAGAGAAAAGGTTTTGGTGAAGCATAGCTGTGAGAGGATGGCAAAGTCAAATAGTGAAAATTTAGGACTGTGATTTTCCATCTATGGACAAGGAGTCCCCTATAGATCTATGACCTGTGAATGGATCCCCAGGCATGAGTCATATCTGGCTGAAACAGCCTAGATGACCTCTCCCAAAAATTCTACAGCAGATTCCTTTCCTTCCTACTAGCAATGCACCCATCTCTTTTATTCACAGTGACACATGTTATCAGCTCCCACAATCAGTCACACAGATTTCCATAGTGACACAATTCCTAGAGAAAGGACATGGAGACAATGTTCGTAGGTCTCTTTAGATAATGTTAATGGGCAGAGAACATGAGGGGAAACCTGCTGCCTATCATCAAACAGCATTCAGCAGCCCTCTTGAGAGCCAGAGCAGGGAAAACTTGACTAAAACATGGAGACTAGTAAAATCTTACCTGCAGGTGTCAGTATGTCTTTGTCTGCATTAACAAACAAAACAAAGCAAACCTCAGTCCCTCCCCCTCAAAAAAAAAAAAGCTCACATTGAGGTCAATAACGTTCATAAGTTATAAAAAAACAAAAGAACCCAAACATTCTCTCCTCTTACTGTCTCTAATCCACACTAGCACTTTTCCAAGGTCCCTTCAGGATAGATGGAGATATGCCATGGACTTAGTGGACTTTGAGTTCAGCTCACAAACCTGACAGGGTGGCACTTAAATTTAGTGAAGTGATGCACAGTGGAAAATTGTTGCGTTGACAGGTTTTGCTTGCTTAGCCTGGAGAAGAGGAGGCTTAGGGGTGACCTCATTGCTGTCTACAACTACCTGAAGGGAGCTTATAACCAGGTGTGGGTCAGTCTCTTCTCCCAGGCAACCAGGAACAGAACAAGGGGACACAGTCTCAAGTTCCGCCGGGGGAGATCTAGGCTGGATGTTAGGAGGAAGTGCTTGCCAGAGAGAGTGATTTGCCATTGGAATGGGCTGCCCAGGGAGGTGGTGGAGTCACTGTCCCTGGAGGTGTTCAAGAAAAGCCTGGATGAGGCACTTAGTGCCATGGTCTAGTTGATTGTCTAGGGCTGGGTGCTAGGTTGGACTGGATGATCTTGGAGGTCTCTTCCAACCTGGTTGATTCTATGATTGAAATGGAGAAGTGCCTTTTAACACTTCACATTTCTTGAGCAGCTTCCTGATTGCTGGATCAAGGATCTGACTCTTGTCTCTGGCTTGAGATACCTCTCTGTCCTGATAGACAGACATAGAAATGTTTCTGTCCTGGGTGGTGCTGTCAAATAACTTTGGACCAAGTTTCACTCAAGCACTAGTGGCTCATGGACCTCAACACGGAATCCAGTCGCCCTAATATCCCATGGATCTGTGGATTACAATATGTGCAGTAATGTGCAGATGCCTTGCACAGAAATGAAGAGCTTGATCTCCTTTGCATAAAATAACAGAGAAAAGAAAAGTAGGGCATCTGGGAGGCAAACCCCCATTTCTTACAACTCCCTTGTTGTTCTTTTCTGTACGGCAGAGAGAAGGCTGCTGTGTGCAATAGGGGTCTGTTGAAATGAGGGCATTCCATTGCACATGCATATTCAAAGATTAAAGAGAAAGCTTTGAAATGTTTAAGAAAAGGGGTCAATTATGTAGATTTTTCATGGCTTGTTATTAAGGCCAAAACTCACATCATTTTCACAAGGGCTGGAGGATACCAAAGCAAAGATGTAAAGACCTGAGTCCAGATTTGCTAGGAAGAAGGGAGGAAGAATCAAAACATTGTTAATTATATCCTCTCAAGAAAGGACTCATGATGTTAGGAATTCATCTCAAGAGGATAATTTCAGGGCTACAAGTAGTAATATAAATTATTGCTGGTCTAAGCAGGAGCAGAGAGGCACTCAGACTGTGGCACCTTCAGTAGCTTTTTGAAGGGGACTCCACTTGTAACTTAAACAGCTTATGCTAGGGAATCTGATACGCTTCCCCCAACCTGTCTGAAGCCAGCAGCAGCAATACAATAAAAACTGGTCAACAATTATTTCCTTGGAATTTGCAAACCCTTTGATGAAGTTCCTTGCAAAGGTTGTTAAGGAAACCAGAGGCATTTGGTGACAGGTGAAGTATTGTGCCACTGGTTTAAAAAAATTGACCAGGACTAAATAATAATTGCTAAAAAGAGCAGGAATATCTGATTAGTTATTACAATACCAAAAGACTAACAAAAGGCTCTCAGAGGGAATGTATTAGCCAACTTTTCATGCATGAAAAGAGGGCTCATTTGGAGGAATTAAGACTATTGTATTTGCTTGATATCCAACTGAAACTCCAGAAGTATTCCTTTTCTCAGTTAATACCATCGTATTCAAAGGTTACTAGAAGGTTACTGAAAATAGGATCTCTTGAAGTAAAGAAAAAAGGGGAGTTTTATGGTTCTTTGTCCAAAGTTTGATATATTTCTGGAATCTCTGAAGGAAGGTTGGGTCTTGGTGATGGAAAAGTGCTTTTGCTGTCATAGTTTCCACAATAAAAAAAAAAAAAAAACCAAAGAGAATGAAGAATGGGTGGGAATGAACATCACTTTTTACCGGGACCAAAAATTCACTGCAAGTAAGGTAAAATGTTACATTTGGATGTTAATGAAAATGTAAAATCCTAGTAGATCAGCTTGATGTTCCACATCTAATAAAAAAACATGATCACATAAAGTAATTTTTTAATAACAAAGCAGATTTCAAGTAAAATTTAAAGATCATGAGCAAGTATCAGTCCCCATGAGAAAATACCTGATTTTCTCAGGAAGTTAGAACATATGGGCCCAAACAGTGGAGAAAATTGTGGAGTCTTATGAAGTATACAGCTTGCATCAGAAGGGAAAAGCATTTAGAAGCCTTTTCTGATCACCTTTGAGTATCCTGTTATACCTGTTTCCTTGGCATGAATTGTCTGGGAGTGCAGAAATTAAGAAGGAAGTGGAAATTCTGCCTTATGAAGAAAGGCTCAGGGAGCAGGGTCTCCTTAGCTTGGGGAAGGCCAAGGGGTGACCTTATTCATCTTTATAAAGATGTGAGGGGCAAATGTCAGGAGGACAGAGCCAAGCTCTTCTCAGTGATGTCCAGTGATAGGACAAGGGGCAATGGGTGCAAGGTGGAGCATAGGAGGTTTCAGGTGAATGTAAGGAAAACCATTTTCACTGTGAGGGTGACAGAGCCCTGGAACAGGCTGCCCAGAGAGGTTGTTGAGTCACCTTCTCTGAAGGTATTAAAAACCTGCTTAGATGTATTCTTGTGTGACCTGTTCTAGGTGATGCTGCTCTGGTAGGAGTGTTGGACTGGATGATCTTTCAAGGTCACTTCCAACCCCTAAGATTCTTTCATTCTGCAATTCTGTGAAACAATGGGATAAGGGTATACTATGCTTTTCTTCTAGAGGTCTCAAACCATTTTGCAGAGGCACTGCTATCTCTTTAGCACAGGAAGGCTGAGCAGAAGGAGAGGTGAAGAAGGTGCCTAAAGCCAGCCTGAGACCCTGGAAGGGAACCTGCATGTCCTAACTTCCCATGCAAGTGCCCTTTCTGGGGAATTGTAGGGTGTGCTATTATCAACTGAAAATCTCTACATTGATCTCTCACAGTTGGCAAAAAAAAGGCAATGAATAGTCACAATTAGAAAGCTAACTCTGACTTTTTTGAAAGAAGAAAAATATAGGACTGCCCCATTTATCTCCAAATTGAATCGAAGCCTGTACAACTCTGCGTGAGCATTGTTATTTTCCTTTATCAGCAAGGCATTGTTTTGTTGCACAGAATCTGTATGCTCAATAGATTTGATTTTTCCAAGCAGCTGGGTTATCTTGCACTCTGAAGGCTCTCTCTTAATCTCAATTGCTGTGCTTTTCTCAGTGCCGTTCCCAGCTGCTCAGAAATGAGCGTGGCACTTTCATCTGTCTTTGTGTGCTCTTTCTATGTGTGACAGCTCCAGTAATACCTATATGAAGAAAAATATGCAGGTTTTAATTTGGTCTTTAAAAATGTGATTCTCAAAGAAATATAAGCAGGAAGATGTTGCTTTTAAATAATAGAAGGCCTGCCATGATCTCATATTGATGATATATTTCCTTAGGAAGATGGCCTTTTAGGTTTGGGGTTTTTTTGTTTGTTTTGTTTTTATCCACAGGAAGCAGAGCTGAAATATGCAGAGTTGGCCTATAGGTTCTTTTCAAGTGATACTGGCACAGAGTTAGGAATAATGTGTGTAACTGATCACTTGGCTTCTGGTGTCTTTTGAGAGACTAAGAGACTAGACTGTTGATTGCTCTTTTTGCTTTCCTGTCCTAATAAGTGTTTTTTGTGTAAAGAAACCCTTCCCTGGCATTACATGGCCATGAATTCTAAGAGTACCTATTGGTATGACTGAAGGGTCAACACAACATAGAATCATAAATCATAGAATCATAGAAACAACCAGCTTGGAAGAGACCTCCAAGATCATCCAGTCCAACCTATCCCCCAGCCCTAGCCAATCAACTAGACCATGGCACTAAGTGCCTCTTCCAGGCTTTTCTTGAACACCTTCAGGGACGGTGTCTCCACCACCTCCCTGGGCAGCCCATTACCAATGCCAATCACTCTCTCTGGCAACAACTTCCTCCTAACATCCAGCCTAGACCTGCCCCGGCACAACTTGAGACTGTGTCCCCTTGTTCTGTTGCTGGTTGCCTGGCAGAAGAGACCAACCACCACCTGGCTACAGCCTCCCTTCAGGTAGTTGTAGATAGCAATGAGGTCCCCTCTGAGTCTCCTCTTCTCCAGGCTAAACACACCCAGCTTCCTCAGCCTCTCCTCACAGAGTTTGTGTTCCAGGCCTTTCAGCAGCTTTGTTACCCTTCTCTGGACACCTTCCAGCACCTCAACATCTCTCTTGAATTGAGGAGCCCAGAACTGGACACAGTGCTCAAGGTGTAGCCTGAACAGTGTTAAGTGCAGGGGAAGAATAACCTCCCTTGTCCTACTGGCCACACTGTTCCTGATAAAGGCCAGGATGCCACTGGCTCTCTTGGCTACCTGGGCACACTGTCGCCTCACATTCAGCCTACTAGCTACCAGCACCCCCAGGTCCCTTTCTTCCTGGCTGCTCTCCAGCCACTCTGGCTCCAGCCCCAACCCCCAGCACTGCTTGGTGTTGTCGTGGCCAAAGTGCAGAACCTCATCCCATTGGCCTCTGCCCACCCATCAAGCCTGTCCAGGTCCCTCTGCAGGGCTCTCCTACCTTCCAACAGATCAACACCTGCTCCTAGCTTGGAGTCATCTGCAAACTTACTGGTGCTGGACTCAATCCCCTCCTCCAGATCATCGATAATGATATTGAACTGCTTAGGAGGACAGTATCTTCAGTGGAAGAATCTGCTCTCAAACTAAACAGTGTTCAATCAATGTTAAAGGCAAATGCTTAGAAAACCAATATGGAAATGTCTGAAAATTAGTGTCAGACTCACAGCTATCCTGGAGGCTGAGCATCTGAATTGGAAGAGACAGATCTCCTCAGCTGCCTCCAGCACTCAGTGTGTTGTCATTTCTGCTCAAATTTGCTCTCTTTCAGAGCAAGGAATTATTTCGTAGCCTGGCCTCTGTGAAGACAAGGCAGAGACTTTTATTGTACAGAAAGGTCCGAACATGCTAAATCCTGAGTTATGATGAAGTGGTTGATGTACACAGCCATGGTCCAGACATTTTTCTGCTTGCAGCCTTGGGGAAGAGAGTAAAGGGAAAAGGGTTATGCCAAGAAGCAGGAAGCAGTATGTTCAGGAAAGAGAATTAGATTTGCAAAGGTGCCTACATTTGCATTTTCTACCAATAGGCACAGCATGCAAACCAGATTCCCTTTTGCAAAGCATTGTCAATGGCATAAGCTAACACAATGCATTTAAACCAGGGAGAGTGAGAAGTGATTGGGCATTCAGCTGAGCCAGCACTGCTATAGAAGTGCTAACCTGAAGGCCAGCGAGTGCTCGGCTCACTGCTCTAAATCCAGCAGACCCCAGTCAGAACTCCAATGAACTTAGCATCACTCCATCAAGAGAACAGGAAGGTGTTCTCTTCTCTGCACTGCAGTTGTTCTCCTGTCTTTGTAACAAAATGCCCTTGAAAGGCACCAGTACTATCTGTGCAGAAGGAATGCACATTTACTCTGGAGGTGCCATCACCAGGTCTAAGCTAATGTCATTTGGGTAAAAGGGGGGGGGGGGGGTGGTTGTGGCCAGGAAGAGGTTGCTCTCTTCTCTCAGGTGGCCAGCGCCAGAACGAGAGGACACAGCCTCAGGCTGCGCCAGGGGAGATTTAGGCTTGAGGTGAGGAGAAAGTTCTTCACTGAGAGAGTCATTGGACACTGGAATGGGCTGCCCGGGGAGGTGGTGGAGTTGCCGTCCCTGGGGCACTTCAAGGCAAGGTTGGACGTGGCACTTGGTGCCATGGTCTAGCCTTGAGCTCTGTGGTAAAGGGTTGGACTTGATGATCTCTGAGGTCTCTTCCAACCCTGATGATACTGTGATACTGTGATACTGTGATAAGATAGACTAGTAGGTATGAAAACAGCCTGCAGATGGTTCACTTTGGAGTATTTTCCTGCTTCAGTTACATTTATGAGAGATGCCCTGAGCACAGACTCACTCTGGACTCTTACAACATCTAACCAAAGGGGTATTTGACCCCTGTATTTTAGATGATGTAGTGATACTGAAATTTTAGGTACCTGAGGCTACATGAAAGAACAGTAAAACATTTTTCCTGCGTGCAAGCAGCTGATCCACACAATAACCTATTCTGCATTTTTAAAGGCTTATTCTTAAAGGTTAGATCTACAGCCTGACCCTCCTGGGCTGGGCAGCCCAGGGCTGATGTAGTTTACTGAAGTTTCCTACCAAAATAGATTACCAGCAAAAGCATTATTTTGCTAGTACAAGTGTGCCTAAGGGCTTTGCCTGTATAAGAAAAAGTGACTTAAAAAACCCCAACCAAACAACAAAATGCAGTAAGCTACTTCTCACCAATGATCTGAAAAATGACAACATTTCAAGCAGAAACAGGAGTCCTGTGTTAGACCTTCTGTAGCAGCAGATGAAAGCCTTCCCATTCTCATGGCTGTTTGCTCCTTCTGCTGTAACTTGCTGCTCTTTACAGATAAAATAACCTCATTTATTCACTTTTGTTTTTTTCTCCTTCCATGTTTTTTCTTTTATCTGAGGTAATTTTTCTAATCCAATGTCTCCCAGATAAATAGGCACACCAGCTGTGGGGGCTGTGGAATGGATTTGGGTTCAGACAGATTGAGGAAGGACAGGAGCCCCTTCACTTACTGCTGATACATAAATCATCACACAAAAACACACTCTGTGTGGCTGACACTAGTGCTTACAGGCTGCAGTGCTACAGGCTGAGTTTTCCTAGGGTAGGATAATTTTACCTCCCAGGTGGTTATCACTTGTGGGTAATAAATCCAATAATGCTTCTAAGTGACCTTTTAAATGAGGACCATTTAATTATCTATGGGATACCAATTTAGAGTAAATCTATATAGCCTGCATTTTTTTCCCCCTAAATCCCAGATATTGAAGATGTTCTTAAACTAAATTAAAATAAATTTTGAAAATCCTTTAATGGATTTCCAGATTATTTATGTGAAGCTTATGAAAAGACACCTCAAGGAGAAACAATAGCAATTCAGCAGTGGTCAACTCTGACACACCATGGTGTAGCAACTCAGGGAGTGTTCCCAAGTATATCCACAGCAAGGTCCTGCAAAGCTTCTGAGGAGAATGGAAACACAGCAGCAAGGTTACTTCAGAGGACCACAGCTGAAGGAAGAGTGGCTCCAAGATAAAAAATAGGATTTCATTGTAGGGGAAGAGGAAGGCAACACAGGAATGTACCCCACTTCTGGCTCTCCAAAGGCACCTCTATGCAATAGTAGTGATTAATATTAGCAATTGACACCACCAGCTGGGAGTCGCTTCTGCAGTATGTGTTGTGGCCTTGCTGGAAACCATTGCATGAAAAGAGAATGGAGATAGCAAGCATCTGAAGAAAACACTTCTGGTGATTCTGAGCAAGAAGTCATGCAGGAAGTTCTCCTGTAATTAAACTCATTGCTATTTCTATTTCATTATCATTAAGAACTTATTGCTGACATTATTTTCTATAATTTATGTGCTCAGGAGCAGCATCTGCCTGACTGTCCCTACCTAATCTTATCCTGGGGCCCTGAGAAAGCCAAGGACTTAACACAGAGTTCAAAACTTCAGCTCCTTCAACCTTTGAACACCAGAAACAAAGTTTTTGCATCCTGATAATGGTTGTCTGAGTTTTAGGTCCACATCTGTGGTACAGACAAGGATGTTCTCTTGGACATGCAATATTTGCAAGGCAAAGATAGCAGAGTGGTAGGTTCCACAGCCCAGTAGTGACCTGCTGCCAGGTCGTGAGCTACCCAGGTAAGGGTGCTGTGCCCAGGTGGCCTCTCTCTCACCTTCCCATAGTCATCTACAGATGTAGCTGGGATTGGTACAGGTTAAGCAGGACTATAGTGAGCAGCTTGCTAGTGATTTTTAGTTAGGGGGAAAAGAGGGATCTAAAAATGCACTTGTGCCTGGCAGAGTTGTTCTGCAGAACTAATCCTTTACATTCCTTTTGCATCTTCCATCTGTGATTTCATGGTTGACTTATCCATGCAGTGTTCCTCTGAGGTATAGATTATCTCCACTTTCAGAGTGATAAAAACAAATGCATAGGAGTTTGCAATGGAACTTGCCTTAAACCCTCCACGGATGACAAGACAGAGACCTTTTTCTGCACCCCCAATGTGGACTCCCTCTTCCCATGGAGAAGCACAGGAAATCATGCTCCACGTGGGTAGCATCCACCACACACTGCACTCTGCAGACTGCAGCATTGTGCAGAAAGATTCAGCACAGATTTGTTTGGTTTGGCCAGGCCATGAAGAAGTGAGCTGCACATCCCACACACGTGAGGCCTGAGGCACAAGTCAAGGCAGTGCTTGTGGAGAAACACCACAGATGCTGTCACATGGTTGGCTTTTATTTTCAGTCATCCCAGCATCAATTACTGTACTGCAGCACTGCCCTTATTGATTGTGCTGATGCTTTGAAGATCGATGTTTGTAACAGCCCTGGCTACAGCTCTTCGGGGAGGTTCTCTGGTTGTGAAGTAGAACTTCATCCCTCTGGAAGATATGGGAGACTTTTACCTGTTACAGGTTAGAGGGAGGCACATAATAGCTTAGATAATATCTAAACAACTCCTGTAAGGGCTAACAGAAGCCAAGCATCAGCCTTCTTCGAATCAATAGGAGACAACTTCCATGCAACATATTTCCTTCTTAAACTACATTGAATCTTTCCCTGGACTTTCAGTTGTGTATTTGCAGAAAGATGCTACCTTTTAAAGTGGCTTTTTATGCAGTAAAGAGGGAAATCTAGTTAAAAAGTGGTGATGACATCACAAACTTATTAGCAGATAAAATGCAGGTGAGGAAACACTTGGAAAAACTGTCCAGCACTCATTACAGCCAGGTGTTGCTAAGACTGTAGTGAATTAGCTGATTAACTTCTTGAACTTTTGCCCATTATCTTTGAAAATACCACACAAAACAGACGAGTTTTTGGCAGCAGGTATAATTTGACCTCACCTCCTCAAACCACAGGTTCTGACTTTTTTTCCCCTTTTGCAGATAATCTGCCATTATTTTTACAATGCGGCCCTGCCAGCACGGTGACTGACTTACTGCATGCAGGGTAACTCAGATGGGCAATCACAGTGGTAGGATAACGACTGGGAACCTTAAGGAGGTGTTGTCATCTTTATTTCTGCACAGCAAACACAAACCCCACATTTCTGTGAGGCAGCTAGGACACACGTCACCTAATCCTAACACAGGTCAAGGGAATTAAGCCTTAGAAATGCCAGTTTGCTTACTACAAAGAAATGATAATGAACCAACTGAGCTGCAGCCAGCCACACTGTAGACATTTGAAGATAGCTGAGATGAATCTCATCTCTGAAGATTGACCTGGCTTAGTGAATTTTGTTGTTTCTAGATTAAGAAAGATCGAGGTCCCTGAATTTTAACAGCATCTAATAGTGGCATAAATACCAGCACCAAATATTAATTCAGACGAGGCTTTGATGTAAGTGAGGATTGTTGCTTCAGCTGAAAACAGGCAAGTGATATGTATTCACAATATAGAGAAGCTCTCCTGTGCCTTACTGAGGGTACTGTGCCAGCATTATTATTTTACACCTCTACTGATATCCTGGGAGATGGACAAATGTCCCATTCACCCAGTAAAGATGGTCAAATGAGACAGTGAGGAAGCCTGAGATTGAAAATACTCTTAGAAGAATATCTGTATGACTGTGATTCATGCAGTGAGAGGAAAACCCAAAAGGCACCAGCACCTCTGCAGATGCTTAGAGCTTCTGTCCCAAATATCTGAAGCTCAACGTGGAGGTCTTCAAGAAAAGACTGGATGAGTGTCAAGGTCCGGAGGAGCAGAGATGAACAGTATCTCTGTCCAGCGGAGCTAGACCAGTTCTTATGGATTCCGTGTTGTGAAATTAAGGTGCAAACGAGACCAAATATCACCATGAAACTGTTTATTAAAGGATAAGGTTGGGCAAAACGGAGGGAGAGAGGGGAGAAGGGGGAGAGAGAAAGATAAAGAGATCGATGGAGAAGGAAAGAAGGAGCAGGGAAGGGGAAAAGGCTGTGAGCATATTACCCTCAGTCGCAGATGAAGGAGTGAGAGAGAGACGGGTGCGTGGCCCAGGGATGATCTTCTGCGGAGTTTGTCAGAGGTTCTCCAGGCGGTGTGCAGCTCTGGTGGTCTGGTGATGGTCTGCCCTCGGTGGTCCGGTGGTCCGGTGGAGGTGCCACTCTCTGTCTGCTGGTGATGCCACTGGTGGGGATACCACCCTTGGTCTGGTGGGGATGCCACACTTTGGCAGGCCTTTCTCCTGCCTTTTTATACAGTTTTCTGCTCAGTGTCCAGCTGCAGCCCCCCCAGGGCATCTTCCTGTGTATTCTCACACATTCGCAGGGGTCCGGCGTCGCCGGGGGGAGGGCCTTCGCCCTCTCTCGGCTACACCTGTCCACACCCTCCATACACAGCCCTTGGGGGCAGCTGAGATAAGGTGGAGGCTTCCTGGGCAGTCCAGCCAGGGTGAGGTCTAGGAGTTTCAAAGGTATTGTCTGTTGATTTGCATCTCTGAGCTTTTGGGCCAAGCACCGAGTCTGAGTCCCAGAAGTAACAAGATTAAGGAGGGACAATGCAATCTTTATCTTTGTTGATTAACAAGAGAGAGGATCAGACTCTCACAATGAGGCACTCAGTGCCATGGTCTAGTTGACTGGATAGGGCTGGGTGATAGGTTGGACTGGATGATCTTGCAGGTCTCTTCCAACCTGGTTGATTCTATGATTCTATGAGGCAGCAGTGTGCTCATGCAGCCCAGAAGGCAATTGTATACTGGGCTACATCAAGAGGAATGTAGCCAGCAGGTCAAGAGAGGTGGTTCTTCCTCTCTGCTCTGCTCTTGTGAAGACCCCACCTCGAATACTGCATCCAGTTCTGGTGTCCCCATCATAAGAAGGACACAGCTGTTGGAGAGAGTCCAGAGGAGGGCCACACCTCTGTGACAAGGATAAGCTGAGGGAGCTGGTGAGTCCAGAACTTGTACCCACTTCAGAGAAGAGGTTATTTCTCACTTAATGGCTTCCCTGCGCTGTGAGAGCTGAGCCTCATCTCCTAGTACACACAGACATGTCTGTAGAGAACCAAGTGCATTTATTTATGAGAACTTACAGTGTGTCTAGGAGTCGCCTTGTATCAGAGGTTGCATTTTTACAGATATAAAGTGGTTGTAATCATGTTTCTAGCTGAGACCATAATAGCCATACTTTAGTGGAGCTGTAGCTTTGGGAAGGTGTTTAATTTGACTGAGATGTTAACAGAGATGGCAGTGAAGTTCTTTACATTGGAAATAACAGCTTCTGTTTCCTCATTCTGTTTATTTGTGCTTGCAAACCAAATACACTCAGTGTTTGCTGCTTTTTACACTGTAGTGAACATCATGCTCTGTTTGAATGGTTACTGGAGTGGATGAATAAATCATCTCACTGTTGAAAATGCATACGCAGACCTAATGCTCTAGTAAAAGGCTTTGTGTGTGTTTTGACTATTAACATCCAGAACAGCAAAAATACCTAACAGCAAAAAATACAGTTCCAGTTACTGTTTAGGGAAGGAAGCCCCATCATAGCTGCAGCACACGTTTTTGTCAGAAGGCTAAGTAGGATGCTCATGCTCCTGGTTATACCTGCTGGGAGCCAGGAGAGCCTGATTCCATTTTCTCTGCTGGGGCATAAACTCTGGGCAGCAGTTATTATTTTGGGTCTGTAAGCCTCATCTCTACAGCTCTCATTTTTCATCTTTAGATCTTCAAAGTATCTATAGATCCTCCTGGTGACCTAGGATGGCAGCAAGGAGAAGCAAGATGATCAAAATCTTGCGCAGGTCACTAAACCAGAGCCTAGTCCTGGGGACCCCACTGAGCTGAATAACCTCTTTTTCAAACATAGCAGTCCCCATACCTGTTGGAGTGGTTTATCTGCGTGGTTGAGAGGCAGTTTTTCCTTCCTCATGTAAATCACTGACCTAAAAGGAATCATGATAATAATGGCTGAGATCATTAATGTGTTGTGGAGATAGATAAATGCCTTTCAGTTGTTGGAAAAGGATGGACAAATCCTGATGGCTGTGCTCAGCAGGGCAGGGTGCTAAACTGGCTCTTCTGTAAGTCTCTCTCTCTCAGCCTTATCCAGAGACCTATGATCTTCAGGTATGATTGTTTTATGTCTGCCTTCCAAATCTGGAAGGCAAATGAATCTTATTAATACCTTTAGGCCTTAACATTCATCATATTGCTTTTGCTGTCACAGAAAAAGCATAACTGTCCTGGGAAAAGCAGGTCATTAGAACCTTTAAAGATGAACTCCAGAAAAGTAACTGTTTCCAGCCCTCACTAGAAGCAGTACCATATAAGGCTAAGTTGGCAAATTATTTTGACAGCACTTAGTCACGCAAATGCTGCATCAGTGGAACAGCTTGCAAAGAGCGCAAGTCTGCCTCTTGTTTACTTCCCCAGAGGCAAGTCCCTCTCCCTCTGATGCCACAAGTCAGATCTCAAAGGGCTGCACCAGTGATCTTGGAGAGAAAACCCTTTCTCCGTTTTGAAAATGCACCCTGCAACCAGCAACAAATAAACACAGCTCCGGTTCCTCAGTGCTGCCAAAGCAGCACACCCAGTACAACACGGTTCCTCCCCTTGCATCACTGACAAAGCTGCCAGCTGAATTGCGCCTGTATCCCTGGTGCCTTGGAGTCGTACCAAGCAGGAAGCACGCAGATAAGCTTTCAGGAGCCCAGCAGCTTTTGCAGAACTGCTAGGCTCAGAAACGACCGTGATACTTTGCCACTGGTTAGTAAAGAGAGCACATTTCATCTAAAAATCATTGCTGAGAATCTGTCCTTTCAGAGAACACCTGTTTATGATCTAATATATAGCTTAATCTACATCTGAAAAGGAGCGGTGACACCCCAGAGAGGATGCACACAGCCATCAGCCCAACACGTATTCTGCACAATGCCACATCCTCCCGGCACCTCTTGGAGACAGGCAAGCAGCACTAAGAGCTGCACCCAGATGGGTGGGCTCCTATGTACTGTGCCACTCCAGACACTGTTAATCCTGCTTCCTCTTGCCATTCTCAAAAGACATCAGTTGGCACATCACCAGTTGCTCAGTCTGCCTGCACAACCCTGGCAGTAGCTGGTGGGACTTAACACCATGCCCAGCACCTTCTCTCTTTGTAGAAGTGTATCATATGAAAAGGCTCACTAAAATATTCATGATTTGGGATTTGGACTCGTTTGACTTTTTTTTTTTTCCTACCTTCCATCCTTTACAGGAAAAAGACATTTCCAGGTGTGTGTTTTTCCTGGATGAATGAAACAAAGATTATTTTTTTTTCCCACAACACAGAGCATTAATTGTTGGAAGCAGCTAATTTTAATGAGAAAAAGGGGGGGAAATTTCATCTCAAAAGGGGCTAGTTCTTGTAGGATATAAGCAAATCTTCCCCATTTTTAGGTAACCCATGAAGAGTTTGTCTTTGTTATCATATCTGTAAACTTGTAGTAGAAGTCACAATCTAAATACAGCAGAGCCAGGCTAGAAAACTGGATCACCAAACATCCCACTCCACTCCTCAACACCCCCAGTCCATTTCAAGCATCAGTCCTGATTTCCAAGTGCTGTCTTGTGAGGACTATGTGCTGGTTTTGACTTTTATTCATAGAAGATAAATGAAAAGCAGGGGAAATCTGGAGCAGCAATGCTGAGAGAAGCATGAGAAGCACAGTTAGCAATAATATTCATTTGGAAGTGAATGTTGTGCTCATGGAAGGTGTGCAACAAAAATAAACCGGCAACAGGGAAGGTGCTCCAAGTGTTAAATATTCATTAGTATTCCCCGTGCCGCCTGTTCTAAATAGAAGATAGGTTTTAGAGGCAGACCCAGTATGTGACTGGGATGTTTTCCCCTCCCTTCTATGATGCTGTAGCCATTCAGATGGTGGGATGTTGCCATGGCAACATTGTGATGCTACCTTTTGTTCACCAGATGAAATGACCAATGTAAGATTGGCCAGCGGCATGTGGTACAGGATATGTCTGGGCTGTGGCAGTGCCTATTGTCCCACCTGGCTGCATAAGTAGATCCTGCAGGCTTGGTGGGAGCCAAATGAAGCCAGGACCCTGCCGGCTTATGCCCTATGATCACCTTGTCCTCATCTAGTCTGAGTGATAAGCCATCTGGGGCTGGGGGGGGGGGGGGGAGAAGTGGATGTTAGCAGCCCTAAATGTCCTGCTGGGGAGCTAAGACCATGGACCGAGGGAGCTGGGCTAATATCAGTCCTAGAGAATGGCAGGCAGGAGGTGACAGCAGCTTTTGGCATCGGAAGCCAACAGAGACTGGATGCTGATTCAAACTTGGTACAGTTTTCAGGACTGCTACAGGAAGCACAACTTGGCTCTGTGTTGGGATCCTCACCCCAAATGTCAGCAAGTGTCTCAGTTTATGGGAGTTTTGTTCTGGTTTGGATGCTCATACACAGGTGGACAAGAGGGAAGCTGAGGGTTGATCCTCAGTCAACAGCCTAACAGGGGATATGAGGTGTATTTTGGCCATTTTCCCCACTACTGAGTACTTGGGGAAAGATTCATCTGCAGAGTCAGACACCTAAATTCAGACATTTATATGTACATGACTAAACAGCAGAAGCTATCTCTGGTCCATGGAGGTCTGTCAATGCACTCAGCAGAGCTGAGGAAGAGATTAAGCTCCAACACTGAATCCAGCTAGGATCAATCTGGCACTAGGTAGGCGTCTACTTTGATCTACTCTCTAGATTCCATCAGAAGTTTATATTATGACAATATAAGGGGGATTAAAGTTATCTGTCTTGATCCTATGATTACTTAAAGAGCCAAGAGTAATTATATTCCCATCTTAAACACTTCCTTAGGATGAGATGGGTTGAATCCAGGACAGGAGAATCCTCTGCAGCATCTGTGCAAACCAGACAAATGGGTCCTCTCTTCTGCAAATGGAGAACCTGAGATACTCTGGGTGTAGCTGACCAGACTCAGTCAAATGCTGCTCCCCTCCCCAGGAAGAGGGTGAGGAAGCAAGTGTTCACATGCTCCTTTTGCCTCTCTAAGTGCCTTTGATCTGAAAATCGCAGGAGCAGAGGCTGTCGAACAAGTCTATGGTAATTCGAGCATTGCCATGAGTCGCAACCCAGGGGAAGACTGAAGTGTCAGACTATCACAGCACTGCTCTCCTGGATACAGCAATTCAGATTGCATCTTAAAGTGTGGATAAACCTCTCTGGCTCCTACAGTTGTGAAATTGTTGCTCTGAAAGTAAAAAGGGTTTGCAAATAGTCTGGATGCTCACAGAAAGTCTGGTGGCTGGACAGGCTAAAGATCTGCCCAGATACTAGTACAGCTCAAGTCCTACCTGGTACCTAATGATTGAGAGGAGGATGAAATACAATGCACAATCCCATCCATCCATCTACTGCCACTCTGGTTCTTACTTTTGCTGGGAATTTCCAGCCCAAACACTTTCCAGAGAGTCGTGCTGAAATTTGCCCAGTAAAAGCCAGTTAGGTTTCCTGGCCCCACTGGTGAAGGTGGCTGTGGACAGACCTCACCATTTCAGCTGTGACAATGTCACACAAGGGGCTCATAATTTAGGGGCCCAGAGTATGCTTGGAGCTGGGGGTGACAGTCTGCACTCCCTAGACGGGCAGGCTTGCTGCCAGCTCACATTAAAGGCCATAGGTGCTGCTCAAACAGCACCATCCTATTCCCCATTCCTGCTCATCCTGCTGAGCTGGGCTCTGCTCTGACTCATGCAGTATCAGCACAATTCCCCAGTCCATGCAGATCAGAGAGGCTTTGAGTGCTACTGAACCAGAAAGGCCCTGGCTTGCTTTTCTGGTCCCAGACTGAATTACTCTTTTGGCCTTTAGGAAAACTACTTTTTTTTTTCTTTTTAATGTTGTAAACAGAGATAACCCAGGAAACCTCAGGAGATGCTGTAGTTTAGTCTGGTTCAAAGCAGAACCAAGGGTTAAGAGAGAATTTGGTGTTCATATGCTACCATGGATGCACCATCCACATTAACATATTGCATTAGAGCTTGGCCATGTGGCCTGACATCTCAAAAATTTCCAAATGCTCATCTCTTTAGGTTTTTCTTGGCACTATGGAAAGTAAAATTCCCCAGATTATGTTCTACAGATGCACATGTGGACAGTAGAAAAATCCAAACAGTTTTTCACTGGAGTCTGGAATTTCTGCTGCCATTTATTCAGAGTCTTATTAGAGTCTTGTAAATATCAATAGCAAAACATATTTATATACATCCAGTGAGAAATATATAAGCCTGCCAGCACTGTAGAGGCTTTTCAGCTCCAGAATACTTATCTCTGTCTTCAATATGATATGATCAGATTTCTTCATATTTAATAACCAGCTGAATTCAGCTGAGAATAGTTAATTACCTTTCAAATTAATATTAATCACTGTAGTGGACAACTCCCCTCCCTGTTTTTACCTCATAAAGAATAATAAAAGAAAAATGCCCTGAAACCACAAGATCCACAAAGTTGAAAGGATTAGGAGAGACAGAGAAGAAAATTGATGTGTGGAGTCAGTTTTTCTCATGTCAGTGCCTGGGTGCACTTCTGCTGGGGTTTGCCAGGGCAAAGGTTGTGTCTATCTTTAGTTTCATCCCATGCTTTGCACCTCTTGTCCCCATGCACCACCATGAAGATATTCACTCAGACCTTCTTCAGCTCTGTGTAGCCCTCAGGAGCCTGTATTAGCCTGACAGATGCATGTGGGCAGAGACGGTCCCTCAGTGAGGAGGCACAGAGGACCTAAGGACAGGATTCTCCTTGGCATTGGACATTCAGAGTGAATCACAGTGGAAAGGAGCTTGTTTCTCTTGTTGACATTGCAGGAACCTTGGTGACGGGCTCAAATCAGAAGGCAGAGTTTTAGATGATGAAAGCAGTGTTAGGTGAATCACCATGGTCACCCAAGGACCATGTGGCAATGTCAGGAATTAAACCAGATTCCAACTCTCGGTGCCTTGATTGGATGTTGAGTCTCTCTGAGCACATAGCTTTGGGGCTTCAAAGAAGAGCTGATGTTAATGGGTGTTAGAACTTTTCACCTGTGGTGTACTCCAACCAGACTGACAGATTTTCTGAAACTGTAAATCAGGTTCTGGTGGTGTGACAGGGTTTTTAATTTCATTTTAGGACAACAATTGAGTACTGGTATGTGGAAGGTTATCCCCTGGACCAGAGAAAAGGAGCCTGTATCAGAAAGTGGGTTAGCTCTGATGGGAGCCAACCTTTGGAGCAGTGATGGGCACTCACTTGATAGCATTTCAGAGGAGATTTACTTTGGACTGGTCTGATGATCTGTGAGGTCTCTTCCAACCTTGATGATACTGTGATACTGTGATCTGGCCCTGCGGACCAAACATTGGTGTGTCTGCGGGTCTGAAGCCCATTTTCCAGTTGGATTTTTCTGCAAGATTCAGCCCTTGCATCACTCAGTGAAGGAAACCAAAATGCAGAGATTGGGAGCAGCTAGGGTATTTTCCACAAAGACAGGCTCTGATCTGACTTAAATTGCTAATAGAAATGTATTCAGGCAGTACCTTTTGCTGACCAACTTTGCAGCGCTGTGTTTCTTTTGTTCCGCTCTCTTTTCTTTCTTTCTCTCCCTCAATTCCCGGCTGACAATTGACAGGAATTCCTTTTCAGCGTGGGTTTGGTCACTCGCTGACAGCAAGCACACCCAGCAGAAAGCGCTCCAACTGGTGGTGTTTCCCGAGCGGGAAAACCACTTGGGCTGCAGCTTGGGATCAGGATTACAATCCCTTAAAGTCTATCCCAGGGAATCCGCAAGCCTTCCGCGATGACGAAGTTTTCTCTCTGCTTTCCTAGCTAGCACAGGGAGCTGACAAGCTGTCAGCCCAGCGAGGGGATGCTAGCAGATTAAACCCAGCGGCACAATAGGCGGGACAAAGTCCCCACACCTTCCCATTGCCGCCACCGACCAGATCCCTGTGGTTAGGCTGGGATTGCTTGTCCTGTGCTGAATGCATTACGTAAGGCAGGGATCGTTTGTCAGCCTCGATGGTACAAACATAGCTGCAGGCAGATTATACGGAGAGAGAGAGAGAGGGGAGGGAGAGGGAGGAAGGTCTCTCCAGGAACGGTGCTCCACGCAATTGAGGATTGCAAGTTGCCAGGTTGGTGGCTAGCCAAGCTTCCGTGAGAGTGTCGCTGGCGGTCCCTGACATGCTCTTGTTCGTGTGGGATGCTTGAGACAGGGACGAGAGACTAAGTTGGGGAACAAGGATTGGCATGAGGATCGGACCAAAATGGAAGGGCTTCTGTCTCCAATGAGGACGAAGGTAGGAGAAGATGTTAATGTCTTTTAAAGCTGCTTTTGCCCAAGAAGGGGAAGGGGAGGTGTGGGGTTAGCTCTCTGAATAGGGGACTTGCCAGGCTTTTGTCTTTTTTCTTTTATGTCTCTTTCCCCCCCTTTCTTCTTTTTCAAAACTATGCTTGTGAATGTGACTCAATGGAGGAGCGACAGCAGTTGCCTCCAAGAGGGGAGTAACCCATCACTCTTCCTCGACAGAGATGACCTTTATAAATGAATTTGCCTGTTGGAGTAGACAGCCATATTTTTGTTTGAATTTCCAGTCGGAGGCTCTCATTGTGTCTGTGTGTCTGTGCACGCTCCCGAGGGAGTCATTCATGGAAAGCGTACCTGCAGCTTGGGGAGGGGTGGATGGTACTGCCGGGCCACCCCAGTACATGTTCAGCAACAAGGGATGCATGGACAAGCAAAGAGGGCAGGTTTGTGCCCAAGTGCCCTGCCAGAGTGAGAGACCTCTTGGTGTGGATCCAGAGCAGAAAGCTGTAAAAGAGAAAGTGAACATGCAGACCAAAGGAATTGCTGCACTTGTTTGCTGCCTCCTCACGCTCCCAGCTCTTTTTAAAGATTTGCCATTAATCATTGGTATTAAAGAAACTTGAGTTCCAGCAGAGAAAAGCCAGAAACAAGAAGAGTGAGTGTTTAGTTTACAGTAAAATCTTCTTCTGTGCTGTTATTTCTGTGTGGTACTGGGGGATAGAATGAATCTCTGCTGTATTTTTTTACTCACTGTTTCCATCCCTCCATCCCATGTGATAACTGCCTTGGGTAAACCTTTCTGATTCCAGCCCATTACCACATGCAATCCAACCCTTTCCTATTATATCCCAGGACTAGAAAAACTGGAATGTGTTGACAATTCTTGTTGACAACAGAGTATCTTCACATGTCTTAAATGCAAGCAGTTTTAAAGGTGTAGTCAGGCCAGACCTGTTTCATATAAAAACTAGACTAGAAAAAATTCTAAGAAATTATCAGGTCCAGCTCCCATGCTGAGGCAGATCAGCTGGTCTGGTCTCCTGTATTGCATTCTTGCCATCCACTATCTTAAATTAAAGATTCTTCAATGATTGAAAGTATTTTCAATATTGAAAGCTAGTAAAGTGATTTAAATAATAATAATTTGCCAGCAAGTGGCTGTACTGTAATTCTCCTAGGGAGTAATTTCTTTTTCCCCACTTAATTCAGTTTTGTGGGTTTTTTTTTTGTCTTGCCCAGTAAGTTGGGGATTTAAAAAAGAATGTAGCAACTTCATACTGCTGTTCATTACCAAGAATAACGCTAATGGGCAATTTATAGAATGAAACATTCATAAGGGATTCTACCCAGCGATTCCTATCTCTGGTTACTGGGAAATACATGCATTAGTGCTGGTCTCTGCAAGGCATTTCTCAGTTTGGGTTTGTTGTTTGTTTCTTTTTTAAATCAAAGAATAGAAAACAAAACAAAACAAAACCAAACCAACCCAACCTGGCAGTCAGATAGGATTTCCATTATTAGAAAATGCAATTTTAAACATTTTGGTTGATGTTTCCATTCTGCTCCTTTAACCAGGCTTGCAGGGCTTGCTGGAGGCAGTGTCTCCCAGAACTGGTGTGCTCTCAGGTTGACGCGTGGATTACAGTCAGACATGTGTACTATCAGCACCTGCAGCACGCGTGCAGCTATAAAAATGACAGAGTAAGGGAAATGGGCTGGAACTGAGTATTATGTTTGTATATCTGACTTGCTCCATAGCTGCAGCTGGCATGTAAACCCTAATAATGCTATTCATAAAGTGTAATCATACTTACCGCTATTGGGTTATTCATTGAGCCTTTTGATGGATACGGACAAGATCCTTCAGACCCCCATCTACTCTGCAATCAGAGAAAGGGACAGATCCTGACCTCCTTTGTGTATAGGAAAAGCTTCCCAAGCCAAAACAATGCAATTAAACCATTGATTGCAATAATGTAGAACGTATGTGATTCTCTTGAAGATCCAGACTCTGATCTTAGTATTACACTGCTGCTAATTTGGAGTAGCTCTCTGGTCACTGATGGAGATACTCAAATAGACTGTCATGGGATCTGGTAAAGATCAAGATTTGGCCCTCACATCTTTACGTTTCAGAGAAATAAAAGGAAGATCACTTGAGTTGATTTGAAAACTAGTCTCATTTCCAAGGTGCTTCCTAGCTGGCAATGATTTCCTACTCCCTTGCCAGAAAATAGTGTGTAAAACTTGTAACTCTCCAAATAGTCTTAATATGTGATGCCTACAAAAAATCTTGACAACAGCAAGGCTGCCAATGTGCTGAGATCCCTGCATGTCACACTCCCTAATATTGCCTCATTTTCTTCCCCCAACTCCCCCATCTGTCTGATCCCATCTGCTGTCACTTCTTTTACACTTAGGCTGAAATTGTTGGAGGCTAGTTGGAAGTTTTTTGTCCTTTGGCTTGTACGGTGACATGATGGATAATGGACTCCTGGTAATCTCTGGCAGTGCTTCCTGGAGTGAGCTTAGAGCACCTGTGAGCTACAAGACTAATCTTTGTAAAATCATCCTCACATTACAGTGAAACCTACATAAATACATAGGTCTACTTTTAGTGTCCTGGGAATCTACATTCAATCTTCTGAAATCTAGACAGAAAATCAAAACAGTTTGCTTTGTTTCCTTGTGTACATAGGCTGACTCCTGCAGGCACCCCTCACAGTCTGTCACCAAGGGATGAGGACAATGTGCATCTCCCTCTCATAGCCCAACATTCAAAAGTCTCTGTAATTAAAAAATATATCTGCACATGGGCAAATCTTGTGGTGGTAATTCAAAATAAGATTGCCGTCGGTTCTTTGATCCCTTTTGATCATAGAAGTTCCTGTCCCACGTCAGAGCTAGACAAGGAGGGCATACCTTGACTTTCAAAGCTAAATTTACAGTGCAGGAGGGCTGGAGCTGAGATGTGGAACACAGCAGCAGGACAGAGACATGGACGCATACCCTTCCATCCAGCTCCATGACAGGGCTTGCCAGCAGAGAACTGGGAATACATAATCAAGAACGTATTTCATAGGGGACTTGTTTCCCATTCCACAAAGTGATAACCCATTTGCTTACTGGACCATGCTAGGTGATCACAGAGTGAGGTGCTTAATAACTTAGAAATTCTTTAAAGTATTTGTTGAAGTAAATTAAGTATCAGACATTAAATGCATTACACCATGTAATGGACTCCACTGCAGTAAGTCACGGGTGATTAATACATTTCTACTTTTGCATAACTGGGATGCACAAAGGCAAGAATTTAAGGGAAGGTGGAGGAATACAGTGTAAAATGTGCTGATGAATCAAAATTAAACAGATAATTGGAACGCATTGAACAGAAAACTTACTGTATTTGTGGGGCCCATGGTTACATTTCACATGACTAGAAGTAATAGTGGGCTGTAAATATTTGATGTGCTAATGGTAATACTGACAAATCTTACCAGAACCAGCTGAATTCTGTAGCCTAGTATGTCTGAGCCCTGTTTTTAGGAGTGAATGAATGTGCACAATAGCGGTGTCCCCATACCACCTTAAGAGACTGTGAAGTTGATTGAGTACCACAGAGTGAAAAGAATGAAGAAATGCATAAATATTGCAGTCCTTTTGTTAGCCTTCATTTAATTTGTTTTATAATCCTCAACACATGCACAATTTGCTGTAACCCTCAGTGCATTGCCTTCAGCAAATTGCACTGGCATAAGAATTTCAGTAATTTCAGTTTCTCTGCTGCTGACACTTGCCAGTGCATGCTACTGAATTTGCAATGAGCACCTGGCTTGAACCACACCGAACTGGCTAGCTGCTCTGCTTCCTTTTGAGAAGCCTCTGTCTGACAGCTTTTTTGTTTATCAAAGCCCTGCTTTCTTTCAGACTGGCTGAAAGAACTTTTCTCAGTGAACTTTTCAGCTGTTCAGAAACACACACAGAGGGTAAAAGCAGATTAATTACCGTTGAATTTACTAAGCTTTACATCCAAAGATAATGAATTTGGAGTGTTCCTGTGTACAGAGAATTCATCTAGGGAACGCAGTAAATAATGTGTGTAATGTTTAGATAGTGTTCTTTAAACAATAATGGAGCTGTTCTCTTTTATTGAATCTTATTAACTTTATCTGTTTGTTATAGATTTGGGGGATTAGTGAACTCCCCATGGTGTTGCAATTTATTTGTTAAACCCTTTTGGCCTTACTTCCAAAGCAATTTACTTTTCTGACCGCTAGATCTCTCAAAAAGAATTATAAAGTTGTCCTTCGTTCCTTACTTAAAGAAGTTCACAGTGTCTTGAAGCTGAGAAACTTTGGGAGGCACCACATCCCCTGTGAGTCTTGAACAGCAGAGGATTGTGACAGCAAGCACTTGAGATCACCAGGGTTGGAAATCGGAAGGGAAAATTACCTCAGGGAAAAGGAAGTCTAGAATCTGGGTTGCACTTACAGATGGGGTTGCTGCAGTCTTTAACCTTCTTGGATGAAAAGAAGTTTATATAAGCAGCTTCTTTGTCATACTGTGAGGCTGCATCTAGCAAAGCATTTGAACAGAGTCTTTATCTCATGGGCTATTCTGTGGAAGTTAAATCTAGGGTCCTGCACTGTATGGAGAGCTACACATCTTGAAATCACTTTATGGCACTCTTGCACAAGTCAACATGAAGAGGTATTTTTAACAATGGTGAAAGATGAAATGGTAAAAGGGTGCAGATGTTCCCCCAAAATCATGTACATTCCTTACGTGGAGTCTCAGATCCCTGTTTTGACCCTACAGTGAATTTAACTTTCCTTTTGAATAGCCTATCAAGATAGAGGTGCTAATGACACTCAGAGATTGGGATTTCCAAAGTCATTTGGGGGATGCAGATCTCCCAGCTGAACAGGGAACACCCAAACCATTTGAGTTCCTGAGCAATCACCCATGAGCTGACATGGCTACACAAAGATTGTGTGTGGACTGGGAAGCATTGAAGCTCCCTTGGCAGCACTTCCATAGGACACTCACACATTCTGCCGAGCAGCTTAGGAGGTACTTCCATCCCTCCCTGCCTTATTAGCAGTTTGACACAAAGGTTAATGAGGCCATATGTAACTCTCTGAGCTTGTAGACAGTTAAAAAGAAAGGCAATTCAAGAAGTAATGAAGTCCCATGTCTGCTACTGTTAATCATAATTTTATAAATACCTGGGAGAGATGATGTAGGGGCATAACTCAGAGCAGAGTTTGGCTTTGGAATAATTCTGCCATAACATAATGCCTCTGGAAAAGCAAAGGCATTTCTGTTCTATAACATTTCCTAAACTCATTCAGGTTTCAAAACAATATATCACTGAACATAAAAATGAAAGGTTATTCCTTCTCCCCAGCTGTGCTTTGTAGCCATGCAATGAGACACCATGCCTGACTGGGCAGTTGCAGCTGAGCAGGGGGCCTGAGGGTGTGTTATTTACTGTACAGTGGAAAAGTATCCTTGCCTATCCAGGGAGTAGCTGGACACTATGTTGATCATGAGCATTGCATTGCAGTAGCAGTAAGAGGTCAAAGTCCAGCAGAGGGACTCGTATGCTTAGTGCTGGCCAAGAATATGATAAGAAAATCCCTGTGCCCAAATATTTCCTAATGAAGGTTGAGAGGAAATGGAGATATTTTGCTTCTGTCCTCTAAAAAGGAAAGATTGCAGTCAGGATTCTCATATCTCACCTGTGATTCAATAGCCAGATGGTGTCCATTCTTGCCATCCTTGGGAGCATAACTGAGTTCAGGCTACACCATCCTAGCATGAAGCACCCTTAGCTGTGCATCAGGTTGTGCTGGTTCAGCTCTTACTGAGTGCTCCCATGGTGACCATCAAACAGCCCTTGAGATGGACCAGGATGAGCACAATGCTAGGATTTCTCTGGCTTTTGCAGACAGTGTAGTCAGTTGATGAGAATCCTCCTCTGTCATCACCAGCTGAGTATCAGGACCCACATCACTTGGAGATGCAAATAAAATTGGCACCCTGTTGTGTTGAGCCTGGAATGATCACAGCATGCCTTGATGACAAAGCCCTCATACTGTGTACCAAATGCCACTGGGTCCTTTCAGCTAATGGAACTGCTTTAAAGTTCCCTGCTCACCTCCACTCTCTAGACACCATGTCCCAGGTCAAGCTAGCCTGCACCCTGGTCTTGATTCTCCATCTCTTGCTCAGCCTGTGCAAAGCCCAGGTGCTCAGGAGCATCTCACATCTCAAGTTCCCAAAACCTTCCTGCAGCTGGGCTTTCATGAGACCTCAGGGACAAGAACGCTGAGGGGGCTGTGTAAAGACTACAACTACAACAAATTGAAACTGATAATAGCAATAATAACAATAACAGCATAAGAATAAATAATGCTAATAAAAATCAGCTTTTAATGCAGTACAACAGGGCCTGGACTGGATAAATCAAAGTGAGAACAACAATGTAAAGCCCACTAGCTCAGTGTCTGAGTTACAGGCTTTGGGGTTTTTTTAATAAGTGCAAAGAAAATACACAACCCATCTTCCTAGTCGTTTAATTAAGCAGTTTGCTTAATGGGCAGCTGCTGGTGAGACAACTGGTCATCCTTTCCAAAAGCAGAGCTCAAACAGAGCTGCTTGCTGTTAGCTGTGAAGCACAGCCTGCATTTACCAGGGAAGGTTCTAGAGTCTTAAAAATGGGAAAGTTGGGGGAGAGAAAAAAAAACTAAGCAAGTTTCAGGGATGATTATGAAACAAAAATGATGATAGTTGTCTCAAAATGTCAGCATAGTAGTTATCTGGAGAGGAAAATGAGACTCCTGCATGTCTGTCTGTCATAGTAGGTCATTCTGTTACTAGTAGAGACTACTTGCATTTAATTTTAGGGACAATATGGTATGCAATAAAACTCTCACACAATGCACATTTTGCATACACAGTTCTGGGCTCTTCAATTCAAGAGAGATGCTGAGATACTGGAGCGTGTCCAGAGAAGGGCAACAAAGCTGGTGAGAGGCCTGGAATACAAACCCTATGAGGAGAGGCTGAGGGAGCTGGGGGTGTTTAGCCTGGAAAGGAGGAGGCTCAGGGGTGACCTCATTGCTGTCTACAACTACCTGAAGGGAGGTTGTAGCCAGATGGATGTCAGTCTCTTCTCCCAGGCAATCAGCAATAGAATAAGGGGACACAGTCTCAAGTTGTGCTGGGGGAGGTTTAGGCTGGATGTTGGGAAGAAGTTGTTGCCAGAGAGAGTGATTGGCATTGGAATGGGCTGCCCAGGGAGGTGGTGGAGTTGCCATCCGTGGAGGTGTTCAGGAAAAGCCTGAATGGGGCAGTTAGTGCCATGGTCTAGTTGATTGGCTAGGGCTGGGTGCTAGATTGGATTTTGGAGGTCTCTTCCAAACTGGTTGACTCTATAATTCTATGCCAGCGTATCTCCAAGTGCCTTAGCACACTGTGGGGACCAAAGAAGGGAGTCAGCTAAATGTGACAAATGATGTATCTCTGGAGCACATCTCTGTGTACTTTTGATGCATGGTTAAGGTTAGAAACATAGTAAACTGGTATGCTTGCCTCGTGTAGCATTTGCATAGAAGCACAGCAAACTTAGAACAAAGAACCGAAAGTGGTCTGTGCCAAGATAGCCAACACCTTACTGTTATCCAATAGAAATGTTATAAACAATATTTTACCCCATCACTGTATTCCATAACTGGTAGAGTTACCACAACTTGTTGAATGGCATATAAGAAGGCTGCTGCTATAGCAATAAACTGCTTTGGCTTTGGCTTCAACTACTATATCTACATATTCTTGTGTTGCTGTTATTTTGTCTGTCACTCACTAATATACACAGAGACAGCACACACTTCAGTAGTGGTCAGCTATTCTTTTGAATATTTTACTGGCTTTAGATGAATGTAAAAATATGTGTACACCTGGGCACGTGGGCTTTCTTCCTGGGGGTGCACACCTAATGTACTTTAACTTTTGCTGCAGTCCTCTTTTATCTATGTCACAATGTAAACCCCACTGAATCTACAAGACTAAAAGCCTGACCCTGTTTGGGATTCAACCAGTGACACAAAAATCCCAGGCCCTGCAGGTTGTTCCAGTTCAGGGCTGACCTGAGGAGAGATACAGGTGTGTTTTGATGTGATTTATAAACATATAATAATGTAAATAAACATGCCAAGTCCTGTTTCTTTGAGCATGGCAGGTATCAAACAAATGAGAGGGCAATTTTCCTGCTCAAGATGCCTTCTTTCATACAACACCCACCCACATCTGTGATTTGCCTTGGTCCTTAGATTGGTTATACTCTGATGGAGTTTTTTTCCCCTCCCTAATAGTCACAGAGCATGTTAACACATGGCAGAGCAGCTAAGGGAGCCAATCCTTTCTGCTTTTCAAGCTTGAAGGGACCATTTGGGTTCTTTAGGGAAAACCTTTGCTTCTCTTGTATAGTTCATCTTTATGGAGGTACTGTGTTGCAGCTTCCCAGCAGCCAGCCTCTACCCATGCTCAGAACAGCAAAGCCTCCCAAAATATAGCTGTCCCCAGGCATAGCCATTGGCTCAGGACACATCTCACAGGCTGAACGTTGCTATTAAATGCTGATTTAATAGTAGTCAGAGTATAAATGATAGTAATAAAAATGCAACATTCCTTCTATGAAATCTTGTTTATAAGTCTCCCATGCAACAAAAAGCAGAGGAAAAGGGTAGCTGCTGTGGCATGTCACGGGGTCCCCTGGGCTCAAGTGCTGAAGCACAGCCCAAAGAAGTAGCAAAACTTATCCCAGACTCTCTGAAAACATACAGATATCATCATCCTTCTGCTCAACTGGGGCTTGGTAGCACAAATGCAAAGCTTGACTCTGCTGAAGTGACATTAAAGGCATAAGCAATCTCCTGCATAGACAGAACTTAAACCACTTGGGGCTTTGAAGACAGGAGGTCAAAAACAATATATCAAGTCGGTTATCAGCCAGTCTTGTCTTCCCTTCCTCCCCCTCCCTCTGGCTCAGAGCTGCAGGAGCTCAGGTCTTTTGATGTAAACCTGTCAGACACTTTGGTCTCTTTTCTGCTCTGCCCTATTCTTCCACATACACACTTTTGTGATATTTTAATTACAGGCATGATCATATTGGTAAGAACACCCTTCCTTAATTACACACTCAATTAAGTCTAGTAGCTTAGGAAATGAAAGATGAAGTTAGGTGAAGTCATTGCTGCTTCATCTAAACTTGGATCTCTCCATGGCCAGGTTTGGAATAATAGTGTGGAAGTAATTTTTCTTTAGAGAAAAGGATTTCATTTAGAAAAGATTAAGTTATTTTGAATAGAGAAAAATAGAGTATTATCTGGTGTCACTGAAACTCTTTTGCAGCAAGACTAATTACTTACAAAACTAATCTCTTCAGTAAATATTTCGTGATCCGGTCAAAGAAATATGTGGTACGAATAAGGCAATGTTCAGCCTTATTACTCTGGCACAAGCCTTCCTTTAAGGTATTGTGGGTTTTAGAAAGAGATTAGGTTAGGTGAGAGATTAAATGTTTCTTCACACTGTCAAACACCTCTTTGTAGCATCAGTGCCTCAGCGTTTACCCTCACACCGTCTTCGGAAGCTGGGTAGCACATGGGTACCAGAGAGACCAGGGTAGGCATGCCTGAGAAATATCCACTTTGAAGCCAGCTTACCTGAGATTTAAGCTAGGATCCATCCCTGTCTCTATTACCTCCCAACATAGATTCATAGGATTATAGAATCAACCAGGTTGGAAGAGACCTCCAAGATCATCCATCCCATCCTATTACCCAGCCCTAGACAATCAACTAGGCTATGGCACTAACTGCCCCATTCAGGCTTTTCTTGAAGTCCTCCAGGGATGGCAACTCCACCACCTCCCTGGGCAGCCCATTCCAATGGCAAACCACTCTCTCTGTGAAAAACTTCCTCCTAATATCAATCCTAGACCTCCACCAGCACAACTAGAGACTGTGTCCCCTTGTTCTGTTGCTGGTTGCCTGGCAGAAGAGACTGATCCCCACCTGACTACAGCCTTTCTTCAGGTAGTTGTAGATAGCAATGTGGTCACCCCTGAGCCTCCTCCTTTCCAGGCTGCACACCCCCAGCTCCCTCAGCCTCTCCTCTCAGGACTATCTTCCAGGCCCCTCACCAGCTTCATCGCCCTTCTCTGGACATGCTCCAGTATTTCAACATCTCTCCTAAATTGAAGGGCCCAGAACTGGACACAGTACTCAGTGTGGTCTGCCCAGTGCTGACTGCAGTGGAAGAATAACCTCCCTCATCCTATTGGCTACACTGCTCCTGATCCAGGCCAGGATGCCATTGGCTCTCCTGGCAACCTGGGGCAGGAAGCCTGTGTTACATCCCCAGGATCCCTGCTGATACCTGCAGCTGCGTGAAATAAGGCATAAATGTAGGGAAAACACCATCCAAGCTGGAATAAACAATCTAGGAGACAAGAAAGGATGTGGACAGAGGATTGGGAATGTAGTAAAGAGTTTGAGAAGTGGCTACTAGGACTAAGTAGATGAAGCCTGCAGAGAATGAGTGAGGGATGAAGGAACAAAGTGGAGGACTTGTGTCTGTGGCGTGGAAAACTCCCTCAGCCCAGGTCATGTGTTCCAGCTGGATGTGAGGGGTGAAATGTATGCAAGTGAACTTTTTTGGTAGTGAAGGAACCCCACCAAGATGCAAAGCTGGGAAACACTTGAGCAAGAGACATCCCTGCACCCCTGTCCCATGTAATTATGCAGTCTTACAGTGTTTTTCCACTGATTTCTTCTCATTTTGTGCACAAGAGATAATGAGCACCTGTTTCTTACCTTACATTCTTCTCAATTTTTTGGGAATAACCCTAGGTCTTATTTACTGAATGCTGCCCTGAAAACAGAGTTAGGAATTTTCTTGTGTATTTATTCCTGTAGCGCTAATTGCAACAGTGTCAAACTTCAGCTAAATCTGTAACCAAACTCTGGACTTATCTCCATTTATCTGATGCAGAACTGAGCCATGAATGAAGCATTAAAGGTCTCCTCCAGTTTTGGGGCATTTCTGACTTTTCTGCATCCTTAACTTATACTGGGTTTTCTGTGTTCATTGTGCCCCTGAACATTTGCCTCTGGCTGAGTCCAAGCTTCCTTCAAATCATGTGCTAGGGATATTCCTCACAAATCCCAAAATAAAGCTCACATGTCAGGGATAATTAGTAAAACTTTGGGGATATATGAATCACCCATCATCAACTGTCTTCACCCAAAGACTATGTAATCTTCTGCTACTCTCCTCAGCCTTATTCCCTGTACACCTTCTGTCTGCCACAACTGCCAAAGAGCCCTTTAGAAAGGTGACACCATCGCTGATTCATCCTTAAGACAGCTTCACCCTCCACAAGGAAGAAGGCAGCCATGGGGGCAGAGGTTGGGGTGATGGAAGTATATGAATATACAATTGCAAACAGCATCTACTTATTTCTGGCATTCTCTATTTTTTCACTGTAATTTCCCCCTAATATAGTTTCCACACATTTAATACCAACATGCATATGAGCATTGGCATATGGTGATTTTTAACTTACCCTCCTGTTATTTATTCCCTTTAAGAGTTCAGGATAAATTGACTGCAATTAATCATTCCTCCCTCCACCTTTTTGGAGTAACCCAAAGTGATGAAACAGAAAGTTATAGAATCATGGAATGGTTTGGGTTGGAAGAGAACTCAAAGATTCCCTAATTCCAACTCCTCTGCCATGGTCAGGGACACCTTCCACTAGATCAGGTTGCTCAAAGCCCCATGCAGCCTGGCCTTGAACACTTACAGAGTGGGGACATCCACAATTTCTTTGGGCAACCTGTGCAAGTGTCACTTACCCTTTTAAGTTAGCTTTATAGTAACAAATTTATTCTTAATATCTAATCTAAATATATCCTCATGCAGATAAAGAGTTCCCCTTCAGTCTTTCCTGTAAGCTTCCTTTAAGTACTGCAGGGTTTCTATCAGGTCTCACTTGAGTCTTCTCCAGACTGAACAAGTCTGATTGGACAGGGCTGGGTAATAGGTTGGACTGGATGATCTTGGAGGTCTCTTCCAACCTGGTTGATTCTATGATTCTAACCCCAGTTCTCTTAGCCTATCCTCACAGCAGAGGTGCTACAACCCTGATGATCTTCGTGGCCCTCCTCTGGATGCACACTAGCATTTCCATATCCTTCTTGTGTTGGGGGATCCAGAGCTGGACGCAGTACTCCAGGTGGGGTCTCACAAGAGTGGAGCAGAAGGCTCCACCTCCCTCAACCTGCAAGCTGTGCTGCTTTCAGTGCAGCCCAGAATATGACTATCTTTCTCAACTGCAAATGCACATCCTTAGCTTATGTCCAGCTTTTCATCCATCAGTATCCCCAAGTCCTTCTCCACAGGGCTACTCTCAAGTGACTCATTTCCCAGACTGTATTTGTGCCCAGGGGTGCCTCAACTCATGTATAGGACCTTGCACATGGCCTTGTTTGGCTTCATGAGTGGTGTGAACAGATTGGAGCAGAGCTGAACTGACTGTATGCAAAGGCCAGGCAGCTTTTGAAGAAGGGCTGAGGGATTTGGGGCTTTTTAGCCTAGAGAAGACTGAGGGAGGGTTTTATCAATGTGTGCACTCACAGAGTGGGTGTCAGCAGGATGGGACCCATCTTTATTCAGTGGTGCCCAGTGACAGGACAAGAGGCAGCAGTCACAAAACTGAACATCAGAATTTCTATTCAAACATGAGAAGGAACTTCTTTATTTTGAGGGTGGTACAGCACTGGAACAGGCTGCCCAGACATGTGATGGAGTCTCCATCTCTGGAGTCATTCAAAACCCAGCTGGACAGCATCCTCTGCACCTTCCTCTCAGTGAACCTGCTTTGGCAAGGGAGTTGAACTAGATGATCTCCAGCAGTCCCTTCCAGTCTCTGACATTCTGCACTGCTGTGATTCTGTGAATGCACATACAAAAATAAGGCACTGTGGCAAAACCATTTGGTGAGGGTGAGGAGTGAATTTCTGTCTTCCATTTACATCTCTCTATACACCATCTTTGCCTGGAATAGATCCCTTTGTCCACGTGAAAAGCTGTGTCTGGTTATTTGCCCCAGTTTGATAGGGTGGCAAGGAAAGCTTTATGAAATGGCTGTGACTTTTACAATGTCTTCCAATTCGTTTTTAGAAATATGTTCCTGCATATGCCAGGAGTTACTCTGTTCTAAATCACTCATGAACATACTGCTGATATTTGCATTCTTGTTGAGTGTAGATTTTCTGATGAGTAAACACAGTATTATTAAATCAGATTGTCAGGTATTATTAAGAAGAAAACACTAAGCAAAAACCTTCTCTTGGCATTTCTTTAACCTCTAACCAGCTCTTTTCAGATTCTAAATATGTTGGTTTTTTTGCTTAGACCACAATTTTGTCACATGTGTCTGAGTCTGAGGTTTTATTGAAGATGCTAAATGGATGCTAACAGTGTTCTGGTGTTTCAGTAAACGCAAGGGGAAACATCAGCCAAATGTTTCAAATCTCTCCTACAGGCATCACAAGCCTCTTTCACCAAGCGAGCTGGCATTTCTCCTGGATATGGCAAAAATAAAAGGGAAAGGTGGCAGAACAAGCAGGTTGCTGAGATTACATTGCATAGGGTCAGAGCCTCTGTTGGCAGAACTCCTGAAACTCAGCAGAGATAAGCTGTAGTTTCTCAGACACGCAACCGAGTCCCAGGCTTAATTGTGGGAATGACTCACATTAATATGGGAACATTGCAGATGCACAGAGAGATGGCAAAGTTGTTTGGGAAGCCATCAAAAACTGGAAAGCAGCAAACAGCAACAAAAAAGAAAAAGAACCTATAACACTTTTCAATTTGGTCAGAAGAATAAAAAAAAAAGAGATGCTTTATATGTTTTATTGTTATTATTATTTCCTGTGAAAAGTATGTACACCAATAAATGTGCTTAAGCCATTCAATGTTTCCAGGGATGTACCACCCACAGTACAAACAGGGAGATGAAATAAAGCTGTGTTGCCTGCTATGTATGTTGCAAAAGAATTAGTGTCAGTGGGGACAAGAACAAACTCAAAGAGAATGAAATACAGGACAGAGACTCAGCAATGCAAACTTGTGTTCTGCCACCAACCTTGAAGGGACTGTGTCAGTTTGCATTCAGTCATGAATGTGGCCAACCCTTTGTCTGTGTGATGCTTCAGATAGTACAGAATAGAGACAAAACAATGAGGAATTCTTTAAAAGCTTCTCTTCTAGAAATGAACTAGTAAATGTCTTTGTGGACAAGCCACTTTTAGCAAAGAATCAGAAATATTTGCAGTGATGTCCATAAACACAACCAAAACCAAACCAAACTGAAGCTCAGAGCCAAAGAAATTCACAAAATGATAAATCTTAGAAATATTTCCAGACCTAAATGAAGGAAATGGTTAAAGACTCTCAGAAGAAAAAAAAAAAATAATGCTGAGCATTTACATTCATTTGACAGAATTTATTTACTCTTCTGCTTCATAAAACCTGAGTGCAGTACTTAACCTGCAACCCCCAGCAACGTCTGCTGTGTGTTAACTTCCCAGCCCCTGCGATGCTCAGAGACCTGCTCTGGAATGCAGAATGAAGCATGTGATGGAGTCTGCAGGCTGAAGGAAAATCATTATTACACAGTAATCAATACTGTGCTTCTTGCATGGCTTCTTGGCTGCTCTGACATTCTACTGTAGCTGTCAGAGGTTGGGATTGTTGGTTGTTGGGGTTTTTTTTTTCTGATTTTAATAAGGTCATAATTTGTTTGTGGGGTTTTGATTTAAATTGATTTTCTTCCTTTTATGATGATGACAACACTCCTAAATTATCCAGTGGCAATGAAGCTTCAGCATATATCGTCTTAGCACCTGAGGAAAAATGCACTGGTGGTGGAGGTGGATGTTATTCTCTTGAAATCAATGCAGATGAAAATGCAGTATTGTGAATGAACTGGATTTGTGTTTTGTGGGGTTTTAAGTGTAGAAGTGAGACAAAGAGACAGAGAGAAGTGAAGCAGGATCAAGGACTTTCCTCCCTGAAATATGTTGTTAAGGAGGATAGACACAGCCCTGCCAATGTCAGATCTACAAAGGCAAAGACTTTTACCATTCCCAGGTGGTCCTAGAGAGGGACCATCTGGACACAGCTTGGGCTGGGCCATGATACCAAGATCCTTCTGCCAGAGAGTAATGGGATTCACTGAGCCTGTAAGAGCCACGCAGGATGGGAATTTGGCTTATTTTTTCCCTCTTAAAGCTTTTCCAGATTGTTTGTTTCCAGGATGTCTTGGTCAAAACATGTTAGCCTCTAACTTTATCCAAGTCTTCATCAAGGTTTCAGGGCATTCAGTAGCTCTTTGATTGCCTAGAGAAACTCACCCTATACCCAGCAGTTTTCTGGTGACAGAAACTAGCATGGCAAGGTCTTCATCTTGTAACTTTGGAGCTTGCAGGCCCCCAAGCAGACTAGAATCCATGCTGTTAAATGTCTCTGTTCCTCTCCAGAAGGGGTGAAGACCTTGATACTCTTTCTGTAGTCAGGGCTTCACAGGGATCTAGCTGATGAGCCTTTTGCTGAGGCTAGGAGTTAAAAACACCTTGAAGGGTGTGGGTAAAGTGCCAATGTCTGGGTTCCAGAGAGAACAGGCCAGCAGGGATACAGAATGCAGCACAATCAGTGCCCCATGCTGCCTTGTATTCTTCTTCCAGAAAACAGGGACTTAAGAGATTTCTCTTGTGGCCTCGGAAACCTCTTTGTGTTGGCTCCCAGCCCAGCTTTGAATCATCCTCACAGATTTGTAGCAAGCCTGTTGAAATAACACCCTCCCATGGATGACACCCTATAAACTTCTGCTGCACTCTCTTGCTGCACTTACTGAGAGACAAGAAATGTTAATGACTCGAGGGCATCCTCTTAATTGCATGGCTTCTGTCCAGTGGAAGCATATGTACGACTTATCTGTGATTGCTGGCGTGGTAATGCTGCTCAGGAAGATCTCTGCTGGTATTACTGCAAATACAACAGGCAACTCCATAGAAAAGTTGGACATTGTTTGGTATTAAGGTACAGACTTGAGTATCTGTGATTGGAAAGTTGCAATTTGGAGAGGGACCTGGTGGTATCAGTTGGCAGATGATTATGTATGAGTCAGCAGTGTGCCCAAGGTGGCCAAGAAGGTCAGTGGCATCCTGGCTTGTATTGGAAACTGTGGTCAGCAGGAACATGGAGGTGATGATCCCTCTGTACTCAGCGCCAGTAAGGCCACATCTCAAGTATTGTCTTCAGTTCTGCGCCACCCACTTTAGGAAGGACATCAAGATTCTGGAGAGTGTCCAGAGAAGGGCAACAAGGTTGGTGAAGGGTCTGGAGCTCATGGCCTACAGAGAGAGTCTGAAGGATCTGGGGTCTCTAGCACATGATCTTAGTGTCTTCTAGCCAGCTGATTATGAGAGATTAATTAATACCTAGCACAACATTAGTGTATTCCATACCTCATGCAGAAAGGCAGAAGAGTGTGGAAAGCAATTTCAATGAATGAGCAAGTGAAGAAGGAGTGAAAAGTATTGAATTACTTCTGTATTGTTTTTAATATGAATGCTTCTAGTCCCTCAAGGCCATGGGTGCCTTACAAATGAATTGGAAAAACAATGAAGGTAATTAAAAGACACAAGCAATGGCTGTCCATCTGAAGTGATGCCACTACTGTGCTAGGTACCTTGAACAGCAGGGCTCTCATCTTTACATGTATTTGTGGCGTGCACAGAGCAAGCAACTTCTTTCAGCAGCAAATTCACAAAGTAGCAGCCCTCACCTTATCCCAACACCATATGAAAGTTGAGTAAGTCCTACAGATTGTTTGTTCCTCTCTGAAACTGGTATTCTGAGCTTGCCAGGAGGGCTTTTTTTCTGGGGATTTGTTTAAGGGAACAGGGCAGGCAAGGAATGAGCACTGATATGTGCATTTTTGCTACATGCTGGCCACACCATCTTCCAGGTGAGAAAGCAACCTCTTCTCCAGTTCTATCCAGGTCATGATCTAAGGCTCTTGGTACCAAAGGTTGTTCTTGGTGGTGTCATCAGTGGCAGGCTTTTTCCTATTGGGCCAAAAGCATGGATCGTTCCTATGCTTTAAGGAGCTCAGCAGAGCTTTGATAATAGGATTTGAACGACAGTTAGCATCTGTATTTATCTGTAATAAGGCAGCTACTAAGGCAAGATATGCAATTATTACCATGGCCACTAGCAAAGTGCTCAGCAGGGAAAAACAAGGAAGCTACCAGGTAACTGCAGGAAAATAGAGCCAGATGAAAAGTTAGCCCTGAAAGATAGATGCAATGAGAAGTAGAGGGTGGGTGTAAGCTTCTGAGGATTGCTGGATTCAGAAATGCTTGTAGCTGAACCTCTCTGACATACTTGTTTGTTGGCCTTAGGGGAGGTACTTAAATCTGTTTATTCCTCCCCCAGTTTTTCTAAATTGAAGTTGTAATACCTACCCACCTACTCACCTTTCAAAAAACTATTCTGAAGCTCTCATCTGTTTGTAAACTGTCCTAGGAAATAGCACATGCCAAACTCTATGTGTATAGTGAAACACATAAAAATATTAGGGCTGGAAAGCACCCCAGTTCAGAGATAAAATAGACACATTTGCACTGTTCACAGTAAGACTCTGTCCAAACTCTTCTCAATAATTCAAGGATTTGACCCTCAGGGCAACCAGCTCCTCTCCCAGTGCTTAACTAGTCTTACAGTTAAAGAGGGCTTCCTAGTGCTTACTTCCCTGCTCTCTGCAGCATAAGCCATATTGTTCTTCTCTTGCAATTAATTCCAGCTCTACCTGCCACCTTTTTATGACAAAGTGTTTCACAGACCACTCAGGCTTACCTTTTTTCTGGACCACAGAAACTTATGTATCCTTTCTTCATTGGCTACATTTCCTAAATGGCAATTATTCCCATTACACCCTTCCAGAAACAGTCAATTAATTTCTTAGAAGGTGGTGTGCAAATATGGACACAATCTCCAGGTCATACAAATGTCTGCTACTTTTTGAACACATCCCTCAGATGACATCTGTCTTTAAATCTATCTATCTTTCCTTCCTTCCTCTCTCTCCTTCCTTCCTTCCTTCCTTCCTTCCTTCCTTCCTTCCTTCCTTCCTTCCTTCCTTCCTTCCTTCCTTCCTTCCTTCCTTCCTTCCTTCCTTCCTTCCTTCCTTTCCTCCTTCCTTTCTTTCTTTCTTTTCAATACAGCATGATGCTTTTAATTCATGTGCAGTTTGGGATTTGAAACATTGCAATCTAAATTATATGCTATCTGGCATGGTTATTTACCCTACTTGTAAATTGATGCCATTTATTGTTGTGAAAGCTTTTGCACTTTGTTCTCATTTGCCAGTCTCCCATATTTTTTTTTCTCTCTGCAGATATCCACATGCCAATTGTTATTGTCAAAATGCTGTAAAATTTGAGAGACAATGCTCCTATTGCTACAGGTTTATTTTAACCATCCTATAAAAATTAATATAAAAGTCCTGCTTCCAAGAGCAGAGTATTCATCTCTGTTACATTTTATAGGGATTCCAACAACCCCCATGTATTTAGAGCTAAATACTTAGCTTCTGTAATTTGCTGTATCTGCTCTGACTTTACTACTATCATACCAATTCACAGCAAGAAAGAAGCCAGCCTCTGTTCTCTACTGCAAGCCATAGGAACTGTGCTTCACAGGGCTGATTGAGACACTGTGTATGTTGAACTTGATCTTCTCACACCTTATTAGATGTGTGCAGGGAGGGAGTGGCATAAGGGATGGGAGGAAATGACCTTTTTGTGTCTCTGAAGTGTGACCTGGATCTTTCTGTAGCAGAACAAGTAATAGAAAGCTGGCACAGGAGTCCATACAGAACTATCTCTTTCTTCAAGCATGCAGTAACAGAGGTATCTTTTAGCTCCCCAGTAGTGGAAGTAGTTATATGTGGTGCTGATGATAGTATTAACCACCGGATGCAGGTTGAGCTTGCGGCCAAAGACTGATTCCAGTTCCCACACCAAAGCTGTTTTCAGACCTTCCCATATTGCTTCCCTTGGCTCCATCACACTCAGCAACGGCAGGATTCAACATTCAGTCTTTCAGCCTGGAGATGAGAAGACTCAAGGGAGACCTAGTAATGATGGAAACAGATGCAGTGACAGGACAAGGGGCAGTGGTTTGAAATTAGAGAAGAGTAGATTTAGACTGGATGACAGGAACAAGTTCTTTACCATGAGGGTGATGGAGCACTAGAACAGATTGCCTAGGGAGGTAGTTGAGGCCCATCCCTGGAGATATTCAAGGTGGGTCTCAACAGGGCTCTGGGCAACCTGATCTTGTTGGGGATGCCTCTGCTTACTGCAGAGGACACTGGACTAGATGACCTTTGGAGGTCTCCTCCAGCCCAGACCATTCTATGAATCTATGATTCTATGATTCATTCAAGCACGGATTTCTGCTTGGCTCATGGTAAGGCACTGCAAACTGGGACATACAGTCCTTGATGTATAATTAAGGGAAAAGATGGACACAAGTTGGTAAATCATCCATAAATTAAGCCAAACAGCTTGCTAGTCTCTTGGCAGCTTGCTAGTGTAACACTTAATTCAGGAAAATTTGGCTCTCACAATAGTTGCCCATGAACATACCAAGTACCTTGTATATTGATAATTTACTAATCAGGAAATGCACTTTAGCAAGTTTATTCCTGTGTAAATGTCTCAAGCATGCAGATGCCTTAAAGCAGGCTACATTGCTACTGATTGTATTTTTAATTGCTGTGTTTAGAGAGTCCCATTGATCTAATCAGAGCTAAATAAGCCCCATGGTACTTCCCATAGTAAAGTTTACCAAGGATACTTTTCTTTCATTTGCTGTAATGAAACCTTCTGCTGTGCTGTCACTGGTCAGAAGCAATGCCAGCAAGCAGAGGGGGATACTCCATGCTTTAATGAATCTGTTGTTATTTCTGCAGTTCAGAAATCCTGTCACCCTGGCAGCAGGAAAGCAGCTGGGTGACATTATCAGTAATTGCTTAATATTGTCATTGCATTTGCTTACCAAGAAAAAAAAAAGCCGCAGACTATCAATCAGCCAACAGAATATTCATAGTCTGTGATAATAGTGAGTGCTTTTTGAATGTCATGGCAACACAAGCAAAATGATCTTGTGCTTGATTACTTCCTGCTGCATTCCTGATAGTGTCCATATTGCTCCATTAATTTTACTCTCCTAAAAAAAGAAAAATCCCATTTGTGTTTGGCAAGTGTGCAAAAGAGACAGAACCCTCTTCCCAGAACCTCTTGGGGTATCTGAAACTCTTCCATAGCTTAGATTTCTCCTATGCAAGCTCTTCTTATAGGACCCAGCATTCCTGACTGCATTTTAAGAATTATATCTAGATTATTACAGCAGGTAATCTCTGAAATCAGATTTGAGACTTACTTTTGTGAGAAAGGTTTAGAATAATCTTATTAAATAATTTGTTGGAAAGGCTTTCCAGACAAGAGGAAATAAATTGATTTGTCTAAGACACATCTGGACCTGACTCATTCTCTTTCCTGATGGCCTCTGGTTTTCAATTGCTTTATCTTATCCAGATCTGTGAGTTCATGGCTTTTAAAGGCCAGAAAACATTATGAATCATAGAATTAACCAGGTTGGAAGAGACCTCCAAGATCATGCAGTCCAACCTAGCACCCAGCCCTATCCAGTCAACTAGACCATGGCACCAAGTGCCTCATCCAGGCTTTTCTTGAAGACCTCCAGGGACGGTGCCTCCACCACCTCACTGGGCAGCCCATTCCAATGGCAAATCACTCTCTCTGTGAAGAACTTCCTCCTAACATCCAACCTATACTTTCCCTGGCACTACTTGAGACTGTGTGCCCTTATTCTGTTGCTGGTTGCCTGGGAGAAGAGGCCACCCCCACCTGGCTACAATGTCCCTTCAGGTAGTTGTAGACAGCAATGAGATCACATTTAGTCTTCTTCATTAGAAAGTTATTAAATAATTTCTATATCAAGTTCACAACTTTTAAACAGATAGTGGAATATAATTTCAGAAAGAGCTGCTTGGAGATTTGCAGCTGGTCAGTAAAATGCTACATTCCCTAGTAAGTTGTTCTAGATATTTGTAGCCATTCTTCTTAAACAAACAAACCAACAGAAAATGGAAAGAGGAAAAAGCCAACAACCTCACCTGCAGCCTGGCCAACATCCTTACCTGCAGCCCGAATTTAGCCAATCTCAATTTCTGTCTTCTACAGCTCGTTATGAATTTTAGTCCAGCTTGAAGATCTAAGTCCCATATAAAACCTTCTCATGCAGGTGCTACTAGGGTGCAATCAAGTTTTGTTCTTAACCTCCTCAAGGATAAATTACTTTAGATTAATTTAACAAAAGTGAAATTTCTACTGGGTGTCTGAACTCATATTAGACAGATTCTAGACTACCATTTGGCCACCACTGTGTTTCATCTAAGGACTAGTTCTAGTTTCATGGGGAACTTCAAGCTCTTAAAGTATGTTGATACTTTTGTTGTAATACCTTGACTATTCTGCTCTTTTGTTTTGGTTTGTTCTGTTTTATTCAGGGTGGGAAGGGTTGTGGTTTGTTTGACCAGGAAAGTAAGAGGAATGAAAGGTCTGGTTTATTCTGAAGCAAGAAAATTGCAACTTTCAGTTTTACCTTAGATCTTCCTTATATCATCTCTTATTCAGTACTGATGTGCTTCAGCTTCTTGATGATCATATTGGAATAGTAGCAATGTTGTGGGCATTTGATTCATCCCTGTAGGGTTGGCCATTTTGGGCTAAGTGACCACTCACATGACGATGCCCAAGGACTCAGTTGCTCCTTTCCCCACAGAGAAGCAATATTTGATTGTAGTGTTTAAAAAGTGCTTTGATAGGCTCATTTACCAGGAGCTAAGTAATGGCAAGGCCTTTGAGGGATGGATGCTTGTCAGATGCTTCTACATTAAGTCTACAAGAGAAAATCAAACTGTCTAGCTTCAAAGATGTTTGGCTGGTGTAAATTAACCTGTATTTTACATGTTCTGGAGCAGATGTCACACTTTGCCCTGGAGATCTCATTACTGCTCAAATGTATGCACAGATTTTGCCACATTAACGAAGTAGTGGGGGGGCCCTCCCCCTCCCCCCACAAAGCAGGATCAGCAGCTGGTGTCTGTAGTTACATTTGTCCAAAAAACCCTTTTGAAAGCCTGTGTGAGGAGAGGAGGAGGGAAAGTTCAGAAAGAGCCAGTATCTGTCTTTATTAATTACAGGATGATTAATTATTTAATCTGCCCAGATATCTGTATGCACAATTCAGCTGATTCTCATTTATCAGACTTTCAGCACCATTAATCAAGCGCAGTTTTAAATGTGGAGGAAGACAGGTTGATTTAAGGTGTTTTATGGTGGTGATGTCTCTGGTGCTCATTCTGCCCAGCCCCAACGCCAGGGCCATCGATTTTGGCAAGGGCTGGCCCTCCCTCCTACCAACGAGCTCCTGGCACTTGGGCTGCTATATGATTTGACTCCTGCAAGGCTACTTTTCCAGATTTTGTGATGAAGTTTGAAACTCACTATGGGCTGAAGTGAAAGCGTAAGGTAGACCGCAAGGGAAAGTCTAGAAACACTGTTGACTCAGAGCAGATGGAGAGAAATTGCCCCAGTTCAGCTAAGACTGTGATGGTCCCTCTTCTGGAACCATCTTTTAGGATAGTTCACACTTACTGGGAGCTCTGGGTAATGCCTTAGCTTAACCCTGCTCCATCATGGTTCATTACCTCAAGAAGTGCATGCAAGTTTCTAACAAGTCTAGTAGGATACTAAATTGCGTCCTGTAAACCTCAGTTAACTTCTGTAGAGAGACCTTGTCCTACTGGCCACACTGTTCTTGATGTGGCATCCTGGCCTGGATCATGAACAGTGTGGCTAATAGGACAAAGGAGGCTATTCTGCCCCTGTACTCAGCACTGGTCAGGCCACACCTTGAGTCCTGTGTCCAGTTCTGGGCTCCTCAATTCAAGAGAGATGTTGAGGTGCTGGAACGTGTCCACAGGAGGGCAAGAAAGCTGATGAGAGGCCTGGAGCACAGCCCTGTGAGGAGAGGCTGAGGGAGCCTGGAGAAGAGGAAGCTCAGGGGCGACCTCATTGCTGTCTACAACTACCTGAAGGGAAGATATAGCCAGGTGGGGGTTGGTCTCTTCTCCCCTAGGCAACCAGCAATAGAACAGGGGGACACAGTCTCAAGTTGTGCTGAGGGAGGTCTAGGCTGGATGTTAGGAGGAAGTTGTTGCCAGAGAGAGTGATTGGCATTGGAATGGGCTGCCCAGGGAGGTGGTGGAGTTGCCGTCCCTGGAGGTGTCGAAGAGAAGACTGGATGAGGCACTTCGTGCCATGGTCTAGTTGATTGGACAGGGCTGGGTGCTAGGTTGGACTGGATGATCTTGGAGGTCTCTTCCAACCTGGTGGATTCTATGATTCAAACATGCACACAGTCACTCAAGAGAGATGCTCAGTAATTTGTCATGCTGCCACAAGGCTGAATGTATCTACTGAGCTCCTGGAGTACACACCCAAGCAGAAGTAATTTTCCTACCTTCTTTAAACTCCTAGGCAAGACTCAGGTCTGGGATTCAGAAGGGAAAAGAATTAGCAGGCATGGATAATAGAGAATTGTACTTTGCTGAGGTGTCCTTCTCCAGGTGAACGCAGGTGTGAAGAAGTGATAGATGGATATTAGTTCCAACTTGGGCACAGATTAGTGTTGCCTTGGTTTTTTTTTCTCCCCACCTTCTGCTTAAGATTTGGGAAGTGCCAGTTTATCAAACTGCAGTTGCCAACTCTCATCATTTTAAAATAACTTTAGAACAAACCTTATGGCATTGAAATTGTTTTTAGATCCATAACTGCTGGAGTCAGGTTATATTGTTAGTCAGCTGCCAGATTTCAATTTAAAGAACAATTTAGATTCATGATTACTAGAAGAAGATTAACAGTAAACCCCAAAGGATTATGACAGGCTTAAAAGTCAGATGGCATATACAAACTTTAATTCTTATTTTTCATGTACTACTTTTCCTGATTTATGAATATAGATTACTTACAGTATGTAGAAATATTCATAAACATTGAGCCGAGGTATCTGGAGGGCTTGCACAGTCCTGTTTCATGGCAGGAGCTTCCATTGCTGAGGTTGTATAACCTCCCAGGGCTCCATCAAGAGAAGTGTGGCCTTCAGGTCAAGAGAGTTGATTCTTCCCTTTTACTTTGCTCTTGTGAGGCCCCATCCCATCACAAGAAGGTGATTTCCCATTGGAATGGGCTGCCCAGGGAGGTGGTGGAGTCACTGTCCCTGGAGGTGTTCAAGAAAAGCCTGGCTGAGGCACTTAGTGCCATGGTCTAGTTGACTGGATAGGGCTGGGTGTTAGGTTGGACTGGATGATCTTGGAGGTCTCTTCCAACCTGGTTGATTCTATGATTCTATGACTACAAATACGATCCAAGGAGTGGAACACCTATGAGGATAGGCTGAAGGAGCTGAGATTGCTCAGCCTAGGGAAGCGTGACCTTCCAATACCTGAATGGATCCTACAGAAAGGCTGGAGAGGGACTTCTCATAAGGGTGTCTAGAAATAGGACAAGAGAGAATGGTTTTAAGCTGAGGGAAAGTGAATTGAGACTGGTTCTTAGGAAATTCTTCAATACAGGAGTAGTGGGATTCTGGAACAAGTTGCCCAGACAGGCTATGGATGCCTTCTCCCTCAGAATGCTAAAGTCCAGGCTAGGTGAAGCCTTGAGTGGCCGAGTCTAGTTGAGAGGTGTCCCTGTGGCAAGGACGTTAGAGGTCCTTCCAACCTAAGCCATTCTGTGATTCATGCTGCATAGCTGCTTTGCTTGCCACTGTGTGGCCATACCTGGCATTTGCTTTACCGACCTCTGTTAATCATTCAGCAGTGTCAACATCTGGTTAAACAAAAATAACGTAAAATAAAATCTATGTCCAAATTCAGCTGTGCTGCACCGAAGATAAATGCATTCCTTACATTTTCTATTAAATCTCTGCTTTTAAAAGATGCACCTGAATAGCAAGGAAGTCTTGCAGATGGATTTATTTTTTCTTTATTTTAATACAAGGCAATTGGTGGCTTATTAGAGTTACAATCTTGTAAAAACCCTGAGAAGCAGAACACAGACATGCCTACAGTCTTAAACACACCCTCTCTGCCATCTTGCACACAGGTTTCCATTACTGGAAAAAAGACAGAAGCCTCACACATTAAACATACCCATAAGGCCAATCTCCAGTTACAGTGCTAGCAGCAGAAGGATGTGCCCTGTCTGTTTGAGGAGCAAGGACAATTATCCTTTCCAGGGAGTGTTAAAGATCACCTTTCGTTAGTGTACTGACAGCAAGTGAGGTGTCTTCCTATCATTAATGATGAGGGAGGGGTGGCTCATGTCAGCCAAGAACTCTGTGGACCACAGGACTCCTTGGCATTTGCTATGCCTTTTTTCTATTCCAGGCCCTTTCTCTTTAAGGAGAAATTCCCTTTTTCTCCTGCAGACATCTCATTTTCAGGAATGACTGGGCATTGGTCAATATTGCAGTGTTATTTCACTGAAGCTACTCAAATATCTCTTCAGTATCCAAATAAAATGCACAGAGCTCTGAAGATGCCATGCAGGCAATGGTGTGGCTACCACAGATACGGGCAGACAAGACCTGGTCTCCAGTAGATACCTGAATACAGGCTCTCATCCATTTCCCATTCCCTCCACTAAAACATCATAGTAAATGGCCATGAACTGTTTTTGCAGATCAGATTTCATTCTGTGAATTCAAACCCTCACCTGGTATCTAGGACCAAAGAAGAAAGAAAATAAAACCAGGATCTGTCTTATAGTCAGACACCAAGCTAGGAGCCTATTTCTGCTGCATTTTTTTTTTGGCAATCCACTAATGTCCCAGTTCCCCAATCCTGTTAAGGGATAATAGCACTTTTCTCCTTCTAATTTCTATTTTATGTAGGTACATTTTCATCTTCACTTTCCAGAGTCCATTTGAGTTGGAAACAGCCAACCAATGGACAAGCATCAGAACATGTCTGTGGAGTAATTTTTCACCTCCCTTTCTTATTGTGCCTCATTGGTGGATTTGTCAGTCGTAGGACTCACCAACAGAGCCTCTTCTCATCATAAAGTTCTAATTGAACATTAACCTTTGATTCCTCGTGAAAACATTATTCTCCCTATAATTGAAAAAGAATGGAGCACAGTTACAAAGCACCTGTTTATTGCTCAGCCTGCTCTGAAATGTTAGATGTTATGTTATCAGCAGCTGCCTAACTTGTGGACTAATTAAAAATAGTTCTTTGAATAATGTAAGTACGTGGGATTTTCAGGGATTCTGTAAGGAGTAATTGGACTGCCAAGATACTTTGACATCTTAGAAATGCTACTTTTGCATGGAGCCAGTACAGCATGTTTTAGATTATTTAGCATGGATACATTTTCATAGTACTGAGAAAGAAAATTGTCTTTTGCTATTAATAGTTTCTTTGCACTGGCAGCAATTCAGTTTTCCTAGAAGTATTTAGATACTGTGGACTAATTTTGCAATTTCTTTGCATGCAAAACCTTCAAGTGAAATCATCTGAGATTTTTATATACCAGCATCTTGCAGGATGCTAATAATCTAATTTAAAGACTTGTGCAATAGTAGGAAGCCTCCTAATGATATAAACTCGCTTTTCATATAGCAGAAGGAAGAACAGACATATTTTTTCTGTTGAAGTACTTTCATATGAAAGTCCTAATAGATGCCAATCACTGAGCGTGTCAGCTGTTATGGAAAGGCTTTTAGTTAGTAGGAATTGTTACCCAGTATTTTCCTTCCCCTTTCTGTAGATGTAAATCAACATGTTTGATGGTTAAAAACATCTGTGGGAACAAGTCTAGTGAGGAGAAAACAAATATTTTCCCTCTAAGTTCTCACTGTAATAAACAAGTCCTTTCCTGTGTCTATAATGGACCAGATCAATAAAACAATTTATGGTAACCATGGGAGAAGAAGAATAAGAGCCTCGTTTAGCATTTATAGACTGCTGGTCCTGAAAGACTTTCTAAATGCTTTAATTAAGCATCACAACAACCATATGATGTGCAGCACAGGAGAGTTATTATCTGCATTTTAGAGGTGGAGAACAACACAAAAAGGCACCCTCTCCAAGGTCACATCAGAGGATCACAGTATCACAGTATCACCAAGGTTGGAAGAGACCTCATAGATCATCAGGTCCAACCTGCTACCACAGAGCTCAAGGCTAGACCATGGCACCAAGTGCCACGTCCAACCTTGCCTCACATAGTGAGTCTTTGACAAGCTGATAGTGATAGTCATGTTATCTCACTCTCAGGCACTTGCCTCAAACTTTGGGGGACATACCCTCCTGTGTGATGTCATTTACAGGCCAACCTTGAGAGCTGGAAGTCCAGGTGAGCCCAAAAAGAGTTAAGTGCCCAAGGGGTTCGTGGGACCCTAGTAGATGATAGCAAGCATTTCATTAAAAGAGGGCTGTACAAATTTTCAGGGTTTAGAAAATACCCAGTTCCTAACAGATCTCTGCAATGTGGTTGGAAAGATTCAGCTCCCATATGTCTTTCTCTCTTCTGTTTTATTCCTCCTGTTTCTTGGTTATGTCTGAGTGTGAAAGAAGTTACTAAATACATGGACAATGTAAAAGTCTCTGCAGATTACATCATGAGAGTTTCTAGTCACATATAAGCTCTCCAGTGAGCCTGTTCTCAAACACTCCACCTTGACATTGCACACTGGGTGTTCTGGATGACTCTCAATGGCTTTAGAGGAAATATCCATGATTTTCAAGTAGCATTTCAGTGCTCTAAAGGCCATCGACCACAGAGCAACAATATCATTGGTAAATCAGTGTCAGAAAGCTCTGGAAAAAGGCATCTAAATCAAAGAAACTCTAGGATCAGGTAAAGGATGTTACTTCCTTAGGCAAAGCTTGTAGCTTGAGCCCTCATACCACTGTCCAGCAATTCATACAGAAAGCCACCACATTTTCTCTGTGAATTCCCCAAACAAATATTATTGTGACTGAGACTCACATCTGAGATAGGACAGGCAAGTGAGGCTTCTTTGGGTACTGAGATTGTGATGTGTGAGGGGGAGTTGGGAAAAATCAGAACATAAATGTTTAGCAGGATGAGTGAAGAACTGTTGGAATTCAGCACTTTCAGAGTCATACTCAGGCATCACAAGTCCCAGAGATGTGTTCCTAGGATTTCTTAGTGTGTGGCTCAGGTTATCAAAACACATGGCTCATAAGAGCCAACAGAGGTGTTCAGTGGTCCCCAGTGTTAACCTGCAGCTAGCCAAGAGACAATGTAGAAGACAAGGAGCTTCCACCCTGAAACCTGATGTATGAGTAATTATGTACAACCTTCCCTTTGAGAATCAAGCAGGAATTATTTAAACAGAAATATTACAGAGGTGAAAGAATCTCCCCTTTTGTCTCACACTGTTGTCCTTTCCTAAGGAGAGGCTCAGTTTTAACTCTCTGTCAGGAACTGTCATGCCTTCACTGTTCATCTCCCAGGGTCGTGGTCTGACCTGGCTAGAGGTGACCTCGACCATCCCAGGTGAGGCCTTCCCACGTTATTTGCCTGGAGAGAAAGGGAGCATGAGGGATCTCCTAGAACTCCATTATGTAATATGACAATGTCCATCACAGAGTGCCTCTATTCTAGACATTTTGAAATACAACTGCAAAGCATCTGTAATCTTAGATACTAGTTTGGTAGGTAGCAAAAGTGACCTCTGTCTCCAGTGGGAGATTTTCTACTTTTTTGGTTATCCTTTGTCATTCCATACCCCATCTGCAAGGCATCACCAATGCCCTTTCTGTCCCCTTTGTCTTACTGAACTAAATAGGAAATTATTCCTTGATTTACTCTTGGCATATTTTTGTTGAGATAATGGGAGTGCTGTGTTATGAAAATAAACAAGAAGGAAGTACTTGCAAATGCAACATAACAAGTGTACCGAGGACTGGAGCCTACATTCTGCACTAGCTTTTCCCAGGCTGCCTTCATTTATGTCTTCAGGCCTCTGACCTTAGCTAGCAGTGGAAGCTGTGGAGGAAAGACCTATGAATGTACTTATGTGTATGCAAAGATGTTCTTCCAGCCAGAGATGCTGGAACTCACTCATCAGGTACAGCATGAGCCATAAGACATTTATTTATTCAATGAGGTTTATGGCATTTCCCATTACAAACAGACATGTGCCCAAAGAACCAAACCAGGGCTGATTTTTGACATCACAGCCTCATCTCTGGGACATAAAAAACAACTAGCTTCTCCTGGACACATGGTTCTGGGCCTCCCAGTTTAGAAGGGACATAGAGATGCTTGAACGTGTCCAGAGAAGGGCGACGAGGCTGGTGAGAGGCCTTGAGCACAGCCCTACGAGGAGAGGCTGAGGGAGCTGGGATTGGTTAGCCTGGAGAAGAGGAGGCTCAGGGGTGACCTTATTGCTGTCTACAACTACCTGAGGGGTGGTTGTAGCCAGGAGGAGGTTGCTCTCTTCTCTCAGGTGGCCAGCACCAGAACGAGAGGACACAGCCTCAGGCTGCGCCAGGGGAAATTTAGGCTGGAGGTGAGGAGAAAGTTCTTCACTGAGAGAGTCATTGGACACTGGAATGGGCTGCCCAGGGAGGTGGTGGAGTCGCCGTCCCTGGAGCTGTTCAAGGCAGGATTGGACATGGCACTTGGTGCCATGGTGTAGCCTTGAGCTCTGTGGTAAAGGGTTGGTCTTGATGATCTGTGAGGTCTCTTCCAACCCTGATGATACTGTGATACTGATACTGTGAATAACTACAGATAAAAAACCATGGCAGTGCCAATGTATCCCCTGGACAGACACTGGGGTCTTCTGGAGTTGATTTTGACATTTCAGCCATGTTAAAAGAAATATTGTCCCTTTATTATGGCTAAGAACCTGTCCTCTGCTTGGAGTGTCTTGAAAACCTTTACCAACTAAAAGCAGTCTCTTCCACAACATTATCTTGGTCCAGGAAACTGTTTGTTGGCTGAATTTAGGCCAAAGTTTGGTACTGAGTTTGGCAAACATCTTTTTTCTTCTCTCATCTCAATTAAAAATTGCTTAGACCTGTCATACATTTATTCTCTTGCATGATATTCTGCCTCATGTAACAGCATATGCATCCACAGATGACATCCAAACCCCTCCATTATGGCATACAGTCACCAGCTGGGCTATGAGCTAAGACTCCCATCCCTGGCCAGACCGCAGAGTACACTATGTGGCACTCTGTTCAAGCAGTTGAATCATAGAATCATACAGAATCTTAGAACTGTTTCAGCTGGGCAAGACCTTTAAGGTCACTGAGTCCAACCTTCAACCTAAGACTACATCTGAAGTCCCATCCTTACTGTTGAATCCATGGGAATGTTTCGCATGCTGATTCTGTGTTCCTACTAAGAGACAGGGCAGCCTGTATTTAGAGACACAGAAGAGAAGCTGATGAATTCTATTTGCCATGCGTTTTTAATGCTAGCAGTGTTTAGAGAAGACTGCATTTACAACTGTCATAATTCTCTGGAGTGTTTTTATCAAAGTACATCTGGTAAAGATGCCCTTTTGCTTTGCCCTCCACAGCATTTTCAAGTATCTCAGGGCAAAGATCATATTTTATCTTCAGGAAAACCAACCAAGGGCTGGAAATCTAAGCACAGGGTGGTTTGGTTTGATTTTTCTTGATTGGTTTTCCATTGCTTTTGTTGTTGTTTGGTTGTTTTTAAAATTTATAAGCTAGTCTTTAGGGTCAAAGAAATGTTTTGACAGGGAGGAAATAGACAATAATAGATAATGGAGTAATCCATTTGTTGTGGCTTCTTCAACCACTGAGATTTATATACATATGAGACCACTAATAAAAATGGTACCATTTACATATAATTTAATTGATTGAGTTAGTTCCAATTCTTTCACAGCTGCTTCTGAAGTGCATAGTTACTTAAGGTTATCATTTTGAGAAGCTCTTTCATTTAGATGTATTCCAGAGATGCAGACTACTCTTATTAGGAGACATTCTGTGCCGTCCTTCTACTGTGCTTTATATAATTAGTGCATACTTTAACAGTACAGCTATTTAATAGCCCCTCTGTGTGTTTCACATAATGATTATAATTATATCAGCATTGAACAAGGATCCAGAATATTCAACAGGATGTCCTGGTGGCATATAATTGCATGAATTTTAACCAGTTCCTCACCAAGATTTGGCCCTCAGATTCAGGTGCAGGCTACCACATTGCCCATGCAAACCAACTCAACCACACATGGAAGCAAAGGTCTTCACAAGGCTGACTCTTCTCTCACTCCATAAACCACTCAAATATTCCCCCTAACTGCAGAAAGCTTTGAAAGAGGAACAATAGGAACTCTAAGAAAAAATATTCTCTGGATGAGTCACTGGTGGCTGAAATTTAATGCCTGCTCTCCAAAAGGAATGTGTAATTCAGTATTTTTTCCCTCTTATTAACTGTTCACATATCACCAACACACTGTACATACTTCTTGGCAAAAAAGAGCTCTGCAAAGCACAACAGATAGGAGTAAAAGCCTAGAGTCCATCAGTCTCCGTGTGCCTACAGCCTGTAGTCCCTCCAATTCCTTCCACACTTCTCTGCGTGCTACTTTTCAGCAGCTAGCTCGGTTATATTTGAGCCAAAGGTGGATAAGGCAGAATCATGTTCAAGAAAAACATTATCTCTGATCAAGATTGTTCCTTTTGTTAGGAAAATCCAGAAAATCAATCTCACAAACCTTGGAAGTAATGTTCTGCAAGTTTGGGCAAAAGTTACACTTTTTCCTGGTCCATGGGTTGTTCATGGACATTCCTAACACAAGGTCTTGAAATATTTTCCTGGCAGGATTATTATTCTAATACTAAAATGGCCCAGCAGCCCCACTGAATTCCCTCTCAGTTTTCCTGGTGCTGGTTTTGCTGATCTAGTGGAAAGTTTTCTTGCCCATGGCAGGGGGGTGTGAACTGGATGATCTTTGAGGTCTCTCCCAGTCCTCACAATTCTGTGATGATAATACTTAGTCAACTCAAAAGTTACATGAGGAGGAAGCAATGTCAAAGTGCTCAGTGCCATTTCTTTGAAGGCATTACTAAAAATGGACATTTAAATAAAAAAAAACCAAAGCAAATGTTCCCTTTTTTTCAGTGCTTTGCCCATTGGCAGAGGGAGTATCAACTCATCGCTGAGGTGCTCTGTTCAAACTTAGTGTATAGGGCTAAGTCAAGGAGGCCACTGACCCAATCTGAGTGCCACCCACTCTTTTCCACACTGTTCCTGGTGCTAGACCTTGGAGGCTCAGGGGTGATCTCATTGCTGTTTGCAACTACCTGAAGGGATGTTGTAGCCAGGTGGGGGTTGGTCTCTTCTCCCAGGCAACCAGCAATAGAACAAGGGGACACAGTCTCAAGTTGTCCTGGGGGAGGTCTAGGCTGGATGTTAGGAGGAAGTTGTTGCCAGAGAGAGTGATTGGCATTGGAATGGGCTGCCCAGGGAGGTGGTGGAGTCACCGTCCCTGGAGGTGTTGAAGAGAAGACTGGATGAGGCACTTAGTGCCATGGTCTAGTTGACTGGACAGGGCTGGGTGCAAGGTTGGACTGGATGATGTTGGAGGTCTCTTCCAACCTGGTTGATTCTATGATTCTATGATCTCTGTTCAGCCTTCTGCCAGGTGGATGCTGGCTATGGTCAGCACACCATGGCCTGCACTTCCCTGCAATAATGCATTACTTACACCCAATTATTCACCAGTTTGCACTACTAAACTCCAGTTAGTCAGTTGTTACTAAGTTACCTCACTCCCATCTCAGATCTCATTGAGTCCAGAGGAGACACAGCTATTTTATGCCAGTGGAAAGCCTACTTTAAAACTGCTGGCATCCCTCATTTGCTGCAGTGATGTTTTTATTTTCTTCTTTTGATAAGCAGATTAGCAAAAAATAATAATAATAATAATAATAAAAAAAAAACAAAACTAAACCCAAAAACCCAAGCAACATGCAGAATTATTCATGCTAAGCTTTTTCAAAGCTCTTAGATATTCAGCACGTTCACAAATGGTTGATAGCTCTTGGAAAACTTTTGCATGAAAAGTAATCTGATGACAATTCCTTTAGTTACCCTCCTGCAATCCAATCTGCTCCATCCTTTTGGCATCAAAATCCTTTCAGCCAAAACGTCTTTTATGTTCTTCATTGGCAACCCTTCACTGGTTACAGCTTGGGTTGTTCAATTTCATTTACTTGCTGGTAAGAAGAAGAAGGATATTGACACAGGAATTTTAATTTATTTGGAATGATGAAAGAGAACTCTTGATAGATTTGTAGTACAGGTTGTTGATTTGGGAGGAAATCATACCTGCAGGAAGATGCACTGATCTAAGTGGATTTTGGTGAGGTGCCTCTTGACTAAAATTAGACCTTTTGCTGCCTCATATGAACGCAGAGCTGTTTGAGAGCAGGTTCCTCTGAGCTAACAGAGAGACATAGCCCATTGCTTGGCAGTTTCTGTACTTCTCTGGCTGCTGCTGTCTCCTGGGGTGGAGAGGGTGGGATAAATTTCTGTGCTCAGCTCATGAAGAGCATCAGAAAGCCATATTCTGGATTGATTACAGTCGTTACTATCCGAAACACCTGAGAACTGCAGTCAGCCCTCATATCCTCTGTGGAGAGAGACAGGCACACCAGGTAGGAGACCAAAAGTCACAAGTACTTAATTTTTCAATATATTTCTACTAGAGACTTCAATGTAGGTCCTTGGCATCTATTAAGCCTGCAGTACTAGCACTACCTATCAACCATGAGTACCTTGAGAGTCAGATCTCAATGCTCCACTCAACAAAGATGGCTTTTAGGATTGGCAGTAATGCTGAAGGAATAATAGAAGGAAGATTAGCAAAAATGCACTACCCCAGTGAACAGAGAAAATGTGTGTCATAGTTTAGCATGTTGCCCATAAGTAGATCCGACAGCTTAATTTTCTAACATGGTACACTGGAAACTTGAAATGAGTTTTTCAGTGAAGTGCAGGACACAGAGTGTTTCTCCACAGCGTCTTTAATGTAGGCTTTTACAGAATCACAGAATATATCTGATTGGAAGCGTTGGAAGAGATCTCAAAGATCATCTAAACCAACCCTCAACCCAACACTGAAGGGTGTGGGTGGTTAAGGACTTCCTTGGACCAGCTCAGATGGCTTGCAAGTATGCTAAAGCTATATTTTACATCAAAGCTAAATTTATGAGCATATATACACCATATATTTACATGTATTTACAATTATATACAATTTAGAGATAATACAAAAATCCAATCTCCCCCCCATCCCAGACAAAGAAAGCCCAGAAGGGGCCAATGCTACCCTCTCTCTTCCCAAATAGAAAACAACGAGCAAGGTTTATATGTTTTCTATTCAGTCAAGGTTAGTGGAAGAGATTAGAGAGAAGCAAAAGAGAAGCAAACAGACCCAGTGCTTAAGAGCTAAGAAGAAATAATTGTTTATACTTCACCTCTTTATACTCTTAGCAAACCAATGTGTGATATAGACTTTATCATTGTTCTTCCTTTACAACCAAGGATCTAATTTAGTTAGACTCTGCACTAAACTCTCAGGAAAGTACCATTTTCTCCCATTGAAATATTCCAGCAAGCCTTAAACTACTACAAAGGGTCAACATTAAACCATGTCCCTAAGTTCCAGGTCCAGACGCTGCTTGAACACCCCCAGGAATGGTGACTCCACCACCATTCCAATGTTTGAGAACCCTTTCAGTGAAGAAATATTTCCTAGCATCCAGCCTGACCCTCCTCTGGCACAGCTTGTAACTATTTCCTCTAGTCCTGCCACTTGACACCAAGGAGAAGAGGCTGACCCCCTCCTCACTCCAACCTCCTTTCAGGTAGTTGTAGAAAGCAATGAGGTCTCCTCTGAGCCTCCTCTTCCACAGACTGAGCAACCCCAGCTCCCTCAGATGCTTCTCATAGGCCATGCACTCCAACCCCTTGGTCAGCCTTGTTGCCTTTCTCTGGACACTCTCTAGCACATCAATGTCCTTCCTAAAGTTAGGTGCCTAGATCTGAACACAACACTTGACATGCAGCTTCACCAGTGCTGACTAAAAGGGATGATCAGCTTCGTGTTTCTGCTGGTCACTATGTTTCTAATACAAGCCAGGATGCCATGTCCCTCTTACTGCTCTTCAGCTTCCTCATTCTGTCTCTTTCCACAAGGTGAATTTCCAGATATAACTGCCAAAGTTAATGTTTCTGTCTATGTCTAATGGCTTGACAAGGGCATAGTGTAAACATGGATGCCCTTAGACAATGCCCAGAACAATGCTTAGTTCTGGGTTTCTGTGTTGCACTTGTGACTGTTTCTATCTGGGAGTAGTGATGCAAAAATGCTTCAGCATACATGCAAATCAGATACTATAATGGAGTTATCTTAGCATAAAAAAACCCAGATAATTTTCATATCCAGGATGTACAAGAGTAATCAGCACTGACATTCTTGTTCCTGTAAGATAAGGAACAAATGGTACACCTCTTCTTGGGAGAGGGAGAGATCTGAGGATCACCTCATCTAGCTTAGGGGACAACATGCAGCTTAAGATACACAGCAGACACCCAAGTGCTGTACATCATTTCAGGACAGAATTACAGAATCACAGAAACATTCATGCTGGAAAAGACCCTTGGGATCACTGAATCCGACTGATAATCCTATTCTACAAGGTTCACCCCTAAATAAGATACCCATACAACACATCCAAATGACCTTTAAACACACACAGAGTTGGTGACTCAACCACCTCCCTGGGCAGCCCATTCCAATGTCTGACCACTCTTTCTATGAAAAAAATTTCTTATATCCAGTCTAAAGCTGCCTTGGTGAAGCTTTGAGGATGTTCCCTCTTGTTCTGTCACTATTTACCTGTGAGAAGAGACCAGCACCAACCTCTCCACAACGTCCTTTCAGGTAACTGGAGACTGCCATGAGGTGTCCCCTCGGGCTCCTCTTTTTCAAACTAAACAGCCCCAGCTCCAAAGATCATAGACTCTCCTTTTGTTCTTGAGGTCTAGCCAAAGGTCGCTATTCAGCCAGGATGGACACCTTCCCCACCAACTCATTTTTTGGCACACAGGGACAGCCTGCATTGGTGTGTGGTGGTTTGAGTGTTCCCCACCCCCCACACACTTTAGAAATCACCCAAACTAGACTCAGAGGCTCTGAGAATTGAATGAAGCTTATATTTACAGCTTAGCTCAATATACAAGCAGATATTTACAGCATATACAGTTATAGACAGAAATATACAAGTTAAAAGATAATACAGAAACACAGCTCCTCTCTCAGAAACCTGAGTCCCCAGGAGGGGCTCCCAACCACCCTTCCACCTTCTCCCACCCCTCTACCTTACCCAGATGTTGCCTTGTGCCCAAGGAAGAATAGAGGGTTAGGAAGAAAGTGGATTAATCAGGTTAGGCTAGAGAGAGAGAAATGCAGCTAAAAGCCCGAACAGAGAGCAACTCCCAACTATGTTTATGTTCTTGTTCTTATACATCTCAGCAAGCCTATGAGTGAAGTAGACATCACCATTGTTTCTCTTTCACAGCCTGTAATCGAGTTCTTCTCACCAAAACATTCTAGCTAGTTTCAAACTAGCACATGGTGAGAAATGCAGAGGTGACTGGATAGGTCTGGGTGCTAGGTTGGACTGGATGATCTTGGACGTCTCTTCCAACCTGGTTGATTCTTTGATTCTATGATTCTATATTCAAAAGGATACAGAAAATACAGACCACATGGATTCTTAACACCTAATACATATACAAGATACATGAAAACCCCCTTAAACCTTCCCCCAACCCAATTAAACCACAAGCCGCAGTGCTTCTCTTCTCCCCCCACCATTGCCTCTGCCACCATTAGGCCTAAACAGGCCAAAATTGCACAGGTCAATTTAGTCAGGCCATAAACAGGCCTACTCCCCTATGTCACCAGATAAGGAGCTTCTGCCAGAGAGAGCAGGCAGCAGAGAGAAAAGGAGCCCGAGCTGGCCTTGCTTATAAACAGATAGCTGAATGATGGGATTGAGCAACAAAATTACCATTTCATGCATCCACCTCCTGGACTGTCTAGCCCTTGGAGGATTTTTCAGCTCTATGGCTCTTAAACTTCCAACAGATGTCCAGCCTTCCTGGACTCCTGTATTCCTCAGGGTGGCCTCCCAAGGGACTTTGCCAATCAGTCTTCTGAAGAGGCCAAAGTTTGCCCTCCAGAAGTTCAGGGTGGCTGTGTTACCAACCCCTCTCCTTGTTTTCCCAAGGATAGAGAACTCAGTCATCTCGTGATCACTCACAGCAAAGTCTTGCACAGCTCCTAGAGGAAGAAAACCCAGAGACCTGGGTATGTTTAACAAAGCTTACACTGATTTACAGCAGTTGACATTGCAGCACTTAACATTTTGCCTACTGCAGCAGTGATATGAACTGTATATCCCAGCTGAGGATCCCAGTGAGTAAGCAGTGACAGCAGATAGTGTCACAGCAAAATGCAGTTTCTGTGTTCCAGGGCATTCAAGGACAACAAAAGGAAGTCTCTAGACTCAGCAGACCAAGAGCAGGCATTGGCACAAAGGTTTTCCTAAGTGCTCGAGAGAAGTTAAAGAAAGTCTTTTGCATAAGCCAGATGCTCAGAAAGTAATGCTGGAAGTGGGTGTCATTTTTTCCCCCTAACCTATGTGCCTGCAAATATTTGCCAGTCAAATGGTTGCTGATGCATTTAACTTTCCAGCCTAAGGCACCTATAGTCTGCAAGCATGGACCTCATTTCCTTTGTGTGTGGAGATGTGTCCACAACAGAAGGAGAAACTCTACAGGTCACTCATAGAATCACAGAAGTTTGGGTTGGAAGGGACCTCACAGATCACATAGGTCCAGTCTGATGCTGTTTGCCTGCCATACCTAGCTCAGTCCTCCCCTACCTTTCTGTCCTGCAGACAGTGATGGGTCATGGTGATGCTAGCTCCTGACACAAACACCATTTTCCTCAATTCCATGTGCCTGTTTCATGGCTTAGCAACTTGCCACTGTGAAATGCCACGGGAGTGGAAAGTGTTACAGCTCTGTATTAGAGGCTGAGTAAATTAGAGCTGAGTTTCTGGGGATTTTCTCTGAAGCTGGTGGCTCTACCTCACTGCCCAGAGTAATTTAACTTTGTAGGCTATGAAGGGAGAATCCTAAAGTGGTTTTGACTGGGAGTTAATTCATTAATTCCTCCTAAGTACCCAAATGTGTCAATCTTTGGCTGCTTCTAATAAATTGTCCAGGGACCCCTTTTGGGTGTTACTTCAAACATGGGATGACAAGACAAGGCAAACCACCAAGCAGCTTATCCAGAATATTCATCTTCATTATCAGATTCCCCATTTGCAGAATTAGGGGTGCAGCCAGCAGCTGATCAGGAAGAGAACTGGTTTGGGCAAGGCTGGCTTCTGCTTTCCCAGACCAGTCACCAATACTTGTAACATAAGGAGCAGAGCCAACCTGCCCAAAGTGCAACACATCTGGAAGTCTTAATTTGCATTTGGCCAAATTTCTCATTATCTCAGTGAATTTAACAATCAGTGATGGAGTAGCTAGAAAACAAAGCTATTTTGAACAGCTCTGACTGTGTTAAGGTCCTTTAGAAGGAAGGAGAAATCCTCATGGGATTTCTTCATTGGCTCGGTCAACAAAGTTCTCAGGGCTTAAAGGAGACTAGAATTCAGCACAAGAAAAAAGAGGGAAAGGACAGATGAAGTGAGAGGATGGTCTGGGCCCACCATTATGCATTTTGGTTGCTCCCATCCCATGATCACAGCTTGTAGACCTCTATGCAACACTTGAAGTACTTAGAAACAGCTTTGCATGGAAATTAATGAATCAAGAATTAGGGCTTAATTTCATACATCTCTGGGTTTATTTCTGAAGGTTTTGTGACCCCTCTAGTTCAAGAGGAACTGAGGTGAAAATGGAATGGGGAGTCTGTGTGTCAGTTACAGTCTTAGGTACAAGATAGTTCTTACATGTGTGGGAGAAATGGATGTAATGCAGCATGTGTGGTGGTACACATGTGTGTATAGCTCATAGTTGTGTGAGTTTTAATAGCTGTCTGTTGCTTTTTTAAACAGACCATGATTCCAGACATCATCATGGCTTTCATGTAGTATGAACTCTGCAAAGTTATTAGGAACATCATAGAATCACAGAATCAACCAAAGACGCCTCCAAGATCATCAAGTCCAACCTATCACTCAGCCCTAGCCAGTCAAATAGAACATGGTACTAAGTGCCTCAACCAGTCTTGTCTTGAACACCTCCAGGGATGGTGACTCCACCATCTCCCTGGGCAGCCCATTCCAATGCCAATCACTCTCTCTGGCAAGAACTTCCTCCCAATATCCAGCCTATACCTCCCCTGGCACAACTTGAGACTGTGTCCCCTTGTTCTGTTGCTGCTTACCTTGCAGAAGAGACCAACCCCCACCTGGCTACAATGTCCCTTCAGGTAGTTGTAGACAGCAATGAGGTCACCCCTGAGCCTCCTCTTCTCCAGGCTAAACACCCCCAGCTCCCTCAGCCTCTCCTCACAGGGCTGTGTTCCAGGCCTCTCCCCAGCTTCATCACCCTTCTCTGGACACATTCCAGTACCTCAACATCTCTCTTGAATTGAAGGGCCCAGAACTGGACACAGGACTCAAGGTGTGGCCTGACCAGCATTGAGTATAGGAGCAGAATAACCTCCCTTGTCCTACTGTTGTTCTTGCAGCTGCAACGATTAACATAAAAATCAATTGTACAGCTAAACAAACCCAAAGATGTGCAAGTGAACCACTGCTGTTTCATTAGAATAACAAGTTATACAGACCTCACTTGCAACCACTTCTTTTGCCCAAAGTAGCATGACAATACAGAGCTTTTATTTTCACAGATATCTATCCCAAGGGGATGCCATTTCTTACAGAAATCCCTCCCAGTAGAATTTGGCTCCTGCAAACACATCTCACCTTTACATTAGAGTAGCTGTAAGCATTTTAGTTCTGTTCTGTGTCTTTACTGATGCTTTGGAATCCAATCCTGCCGAGTGCTGAGCGCCTTCCAGAAACATCACAACACGTTGAAAGGCTCCCTGGGAACTCAGTACCAAGTAAGATCAGACTGCAATGCATCAGTATTAAGGTCAGACAGACAATGCATTAATATCGCTCAACAGAAATATTAGCTGTCAAGAAGCTTAGAATTGTTCTTTTTATGGCTTAAGGAGCAGTATTATAGCAAGAATGACAGAGAATAAATTCTGAGGGTGTTTACAAGGTGGGAAAACAAGAGTCAACATAAATGGGCTATTATCTGTATTCAGCATGGCCTGATTCTCAGTGAAATGAATGCGGATAGTTTGTGCTGAGTAGGCTTTTCCAAGGTTAGCCAAGGCAAGGAGTTGTTCCCAGGGGAGGATGAAGTGTAGACAGAGAGGGAGATGAGCTGCAATGCAAGATGTCAAGTTTTGCACCCCACAGCAGTGTTTTCAAAAGCAAATGATGGAAGATGACTGCAGCACTGATGAAGCTGTTTGCCTTATGACCTGTGAAGCAGTGTCTTTCCCCACTACCCCAAGCCCCCAGCATCTCCTTCTGTCAAAAAAACCCTGTGGCTTACCAAAAAGAGGTTGAGACAATGCAGAGAAAAGAGATAAAATTTCTTCACACTATTAAAAAAAAAAAAAATAGCTTTTTAAATAATATAAAACTGTATCTTTATTATGGTTGTTGCTTTCAGAGCTGTAACACCAGCACAAAAATATCTGTTCAAGAAATGCAGAGGTGGAGCTGCAAAAGTGAAAGATGTGAATACAGACACTACTTCTTTAAAAATGTGTTTATGAAAAATGATTTTGCTTTTTGGCAGCCCTAAGTTCACTAATGACATAGCCCTTGAAGTATGTCACACAAAGGTCTGGCCAAGTGTGATGGTTTGGGAGTTACCCGCCCCACACACACACAATGAGTTCACCCAAACTAGACTCAGCCAGCTGGAAGCTAAGGAATGAAGTTTTATATTCACAGCTTAGCACAATATACAAGCAGGTATTTACAATATATTACAAATATTTACAGTTATATATAAGCTAAAGGTAATACAGAAAAACAATACCTCTCCCAGAAATCAGAGTCCCTAGGAGGGGCTCCCAACCTCCTCCCACCTTCTTTCCACCCCCCTCTCTTATCACAGAATCTGTCTTATGTACAAGGTGAGTTGAGAGGGTCAGCAAGGGGAGTTAGAAGCAGAATGATTAGTTGAGTTTCACAGATCCAGCAGAAGAGAATCATAGAATCATAGAATCAGTCAGGGTTGGAAGGGACCACAAGGATCATCTAGTTCCAACCCCTCTGCCATGGGCAGGGACACCCTACCCTAGATCAAGCTGGCCAGAGCCCCATCCAGCCTGGCCTTAAACACCTCAAGAGATGGGGCCAACACAGACTCCAACAGACTCCAACAGACTGTTTATCTGTTTGTGTTCTTGATTTTATATGTCTCAGCAAACCTATGAGTGAAGTAGACATCACCGTTGTTTTCTTTTCACAAGCCTATAACCTAATTTCTCTCATTAAAATATTCCAGTTAGCTTCAAACCAGCTTTAAAAAGGAGTGTTTTGAAAAACTTTGGGCAGACTGGAAAACAGAATTACTTTCCATTTAACTAAAGACAGTCATTCCAAATATCATACCTTCCACGTAATGAAACACCATCAAGTTATTAAAATATCTGCTTGGCAGAGGCAGCAGGCAGCCAAAAATAGTAAATATTGTGTATAAACCTGAAGTAACATTTGGCTTCTGAGGGCTGTGTCAGGCATGCATAGGGGTTGTGCTGAACTGCAGTGAGATATTAGCTTCTGCTTCGAAAATGGTTCATTTGCTTGGAAAAACAATTATTTACTGCAATTCAAAGAATGGCAAATCATTTTAGCCTACATAGCAGTTTTGCTCCATTTTTTTTCCAGATAAACCTTCTCATTCCATTCTATTCAAAACTGCAAATAGTTTTGGTTCCTTTTTTAGAGATGCTTAATCAATAAGTGCTGTTGTTTTACTCAGAGGAGAGAGTTTTACAACAAGAAAGTCACAAACTGAGGGCTTATGGAACAAAAAAATTCTTGGAAACCTTCTAGAAAATATTTTCTAGTTCGAAGACTTCAAAGTAGTTCTGTAGGAATAGGGAAATGTTATCTGTGGTTCTGCCACTGAATTAATGTAAAAACAGAAATAGTCTTTGAAAGCAAGAATGATAAGGCAAAATTCTATGACTTGGTGTGTACAGGTCAGACTAAATAATGAAAATTGTCCAAATGTAGCCTTAATAATCTATGAAAAATATCCTTAGAGTGACCCAGCAATGCAGTCATTCTTTCCTTCTCAAAAGCAATTTTGCCATGTTGGGTTTCTTTTCCCTTTCTCTCCCTCATGATGAAAGACTCCACATTCCAAATACATCATGATATTGCTATTGTCTCCAACTTAATCCACCACTTATTGTATTATCCTTCCCTCCTGTATTGATCTGGATGAAGCATTGGCTCCATCAGCTCCCTTTGGTGCTTTTTAGACCTCACCAAAGGGCAATATCTTCAACCAGTGGAAGTCTGTGTAATTAAGGACCTGGTGTACGAGTCAGCATGCTGGAAACGTGTACTTAATTGGATAGTGTGCTCAGTGTGCACATGCAGTGAATGGTTAGTTCATGCAGAATGGGACTGTAAGTGTTTTGGCAGCCATTAAAACAAAGCTTCATGACTGAAGAATTAATTTGTTTTCCTCAGACTCTCTGATGGTGCCTAGCACCATGCTAAATGCTTGATCCTGTGTTGTTCTGCGATGGGCAAAGTACCCTGCAGTGACAGTGGATTGTAACAGGATCAAATTTATGTGGCTCGGCCACAGCATAGGCATGTGGCTACAGCTGGACCTTGTGTGCATGTTAGTGTTGAGTGAGCTTACAAAGCCCTTCCATCATCTCATGATGGCTCTGGTAGAAATATATCTTTACAAAAATGTTATCCTTCCTGCTTCATAGAAACAGCATTGAAAGTACACCTTTGTCTCATACCAGTTACATCTATGTATTCATCTGCTGTGAAAGACCATTTCTGAGCATCCTTGTCTTTGCTTAAAACAACAGAAAAGAGAAAAATCAGCCACAAAATCCTGAAAGATCACCAGCCCAATGTGCCCTAACTGGGAGAACATCTACAGCATGTCTTTCGACCCCTTCACTTTGATAGGCATTTCTTTTGACTTTGATAACAAGACCTCCAGACTTGGTATTTCTTCTAAGCTGAGAGCTAAGTAGAGACAACATATCCTCCCTAACCCTCCCTATACACCTCTCACCTGACTCCTAACCAGGTCTGACATAACTTAGCCACGTGGTCATCTCCTGGAAAGTCCTCAGTATCTTTAAGTCTCTCTGACTGCCATGAAGATGTTGAGAGGGCTGGAGCACCTCTGCTATGAGGACAGGCTAGGAGAGTTGGGGCTCTTCAGCCTGGAGAAAAGAAGGCTTTGAGTAGACCATCTAGTGGCCTTCCAGTATCTGAAGGAGTCCTACAGGAAGGCTGGGGGGGACTATTTACAAGGTCTTGTAACGACAGGATGAGGAGTTATGGATTTAAACCTGAAGAGGGGAGATTCAAACTAGATGTTAGGAAGAAGTTCTTCACAGTGAAGGTGGTGAAACACTGGAATGGGTTGCCCAGGGAGATTGTGGATGCTCCCTCCCTGGAGGTGTTCAGGGCTAGCTTAGATGAGGCCTTGAGCAACCTGTTCTAGTGGGAGGTGTCCCTGCCTATGGCAGGGGGTTGGAACTAGAAGATCTTTGAGGTCACTTCCAGCCTAAACCATTCTATGATTATCTCTGTTTGACTTTTTCATGTACCTGAAGTTTACCTGTCCCACTGCTCTGGGATAATGCATCACATAACTCTGCTGCAGTCAGGACAGTTGCACAGTATTCAGGACACAAACCTGATCAATATTTGTGCAATAGTGTACCTGTCTGTATATTTTCCAAGAACTTAATCCTCTGATTGCTTCCTTGCTTGGGGGTATGATGGGATCTGAAGTGCCCCGGTGCTCCTCATGGAGCATATCAGGAGAGGAGAGCTGGCAATTTTCAGCTTAAAATTCAGGATGCATTAAATGCAGTGTGAACGTGTGTTAGAAAGGTCATGTTTGTTTAGCTATTTATTATTGATGTTGTAAATAAATATCTTCTTATACAGCAGAAAGAAAACACAGTGGCTATGATTTGGTGTAGCTTACCAAGCTCTTTGTTGGTAGTAAAAGCATTCTGATTGGCAGCTCTGCACAGCAGGCATATTTTCTGTGTTTGAGGAGCCTTCATGGGGATAGTATCCCTTCTCCCTTCAAACTGGATTTTTGTTCCTGGCCTGCCATTTCCTGGTTCATATGTGGCTGCTGCAGACCTTAACTCCGCACACAACTATTCATACTTCTGGCTGCCCACAGCCCTCGGCCAGATCCTCACCTGCTGGCCATGCTGACATCCATAGTTGTGTTCTAGAGATTAAAAACAGAAAGAGAGAACCCCTCCCCAACTTTCTAACCTGTTTGAAGAAAAGTCTGTTGGCAGTTCCCCTTCTTAGAATCATAGAATGGTTTAGGTTGGAAGAGACCTGAAGGATCACCCAGTTCCAACCCTCTGCCATAGGCAGGGACAGCTCCTACTAGAACAGATTGCTCAAGGCCTCATCCAACCTGGCTGTGAACACTTCTAGGGAGAGAGCATCCACAGCCTTCCTGGGAAACCCATTCCAGTGTCTCACCACCTTCACTGTGAAGAACTTCTTCCTAACATCTAGTTTGAATCTCCTCTCTTCCAGTTGAGACCTATTACCCCTTGTCCTGTCATTACAAGACCTTGTAAATAGTCCCTCCCCAGCCTTCCTATAGGTCTCCTTCAGATACTGGAAGGTCACTATAAGGTCTCCTTGTAGCCTTCTCTTCTCCAGGCTGAAGAGCCCCAACTGTCCTAGCCTGTCCTCATAGCAGAGGTGCTCCAGCCCTCTGATCATCTTTGTGGCCCTCCTCTAGATTCACTCTAACAGTTCCATGTCCTTCTTGTGTTGGGGGCTCCAGAACTGAACACAGTAGTCCAGGTGGGGTCTGACAAGAGCAGACTTAAGGGGGAGAATCCCCTCTCTTGCCCTGCTGGCCACACTTCATTTGATGCAGCCCAGGACACAGTTGCTGTCTGGGCTGCACATGCACATTTTTGGCTCATGTTGAGCTTTTCATCAACCCAGACCCCCAGGTCCTTTTCCTCAGGACTGCTGTCAGCCATTCACCACCGAGCCTGTATCTGTGCTTGGGATTGCACCCACCCAGGTGCAGGATCTTACACTTGGCCTTATTGAATTTCATGAGGTTGGCCTGGGCCCACCTCTCCAGCCTATCCAGGTCCCTCTGGATGGCATCCCTGTCCTCTAGCAAGTCAATTGTGCCACACAGCTTGGTGCCATCTGCAAACTTGCTGAGGGTGCATTTGATTCCTCTGTCCATATCACTGACAAAGATGTTACACAGCTCTGGTCCCAGCACTGACCCCTGAGGGACACCATTTGGCGCTGGTTTCCAGGTGGACATTGTGCTGTTCATCACCACCCTCTGCATGTGACCATCCAGCCTATTCCTTATCCAGCAGTGATCCACCCATCAGGTCTGTGTTTTTCCAGTTTGGTGACCAGGCTGTCATGTGGGACAGAGTCAGATGCCTTACTCAGGTCCAGGTAGATGATGTCAGTTGCCCTTCCATTGTCCACTGTTGCTGTGACTTCATCATAAAAAGCCACCAGATTTGTCAGGCATGATTGCCCTTGGTGAAGTCATTGGTAGTTACCACCAATCACTTCTGCTTTGTTTTCCATTTGCCTTAGCAAAGCCTTCAGGAGGATCTGCTCTTGGCTAAGTTAAATGGCCCATAGCTTTACCTATGCCAGGGGGACCCACATAAGCAAAAGCCATGCAGGGCAGCTCACTAAACCACTCTTGAGAAGAAATCTTCTTTGAGTGTTCACTAATCTTTTCAGAAATGGAACTATCAAGTACAAAGCATCTTCTTATCTCTCTGTCTTGCTTCTGCTGCACACTGACTTGTCTGCAACATCTGTTACCTAAAAGAATATCCTCCTCTTTTTAATATGCTGGAGAGGTCAGAGGGAAGGAAGGTACAAGGGAGGTTGAATCATCTTCCTAGCAATCTTCATTAGATGGCAGTAAGCAGAGGCAAGTGAGTCAGAACCCTGATTTTAGAGGGACTTGGTAAACCTTGGTGACCAGCTGCTGATTCCAAACTTTTTTTGTGAAGAAGCATCTTCTAGCAGACAGCAACACTTATTTACAGTCAATGTCTCTTCAATCTCCATGAAGGTTGCAACTGTCAGGAGATTAAGTCTGAGCTGCCAAACTCCTGCCTTCATCAGCTCTTCTCCAGAGATACAGAAGCTTGCCTCTTGGCATCTTCCTCTGCCAGATCAGTTTGCTATGTCATAGTTCCACTCTTGTTTTTCCTTTGGGAGTCCAGCTTTGGTGTAACCTCCAAATAAGCTCAAAAGGCCACTGAACTGCAAGCCTGTACCCTGGGACACACTGGTACCATCACAGATTCATAGAGTGGCTTGAGTTGGAAGGAAATTTAAAGATCATCTAATTCCAACTCCCCTGCCATGAGTAGGGACACTTCTCATTAGACCAGGTTGCTCCAGTCTGGTCTGGATCCCCAGAGTCATGAGCCCTGTAGCAGCTTTTTCAGTTCCAGCAGAGTGGTTTGGTTTTCCTGCTCCACAGCAGATGCTCAGTATCTGCCATTTGATTCAGATGGGAAGTCTCCAGCTCAGCAATGTCTATAACCCTCTGATTTGAAGCTTGGCACCTGGCTCGCCCCTCTCCTTCCTTGGCGGCGGGATGGCTGGTCACAGTATGCTGCTCTATGCCATGTGTGCCACCTGAGGGCTGCAGAACTGTCAGATGGCATGCAGGGATATCTCAGAGTAATCCAACCACTCGCTGTGTTGGACTAGAAGGTGCTAATTGCTGCCAGAAGACTTTTCCCTGTAGGTTCCCCACGGACATTGTCAAAACAGGCTGAGGAGAGCTGGGCAGGGGTCACTGTGGAATGTGCTGTCAGAAATGACAGATCATCAAAGCCAGAATTTGTCAAAATAGGTTTGTTTTAACTGAACTCTTTGCAGGAGGCTTGCTAGGCCAGCAGTGGGAAAGAGTATGGCAGGATGACTAGTCACTGAGTAAGAAACTCTCCTCAAGGCTGTCCCAGACAGAACTTGCCATGCTGTCCCAGAAACACCTCCTCTCCAGGATTCTGTGGAAAGGGTTGAAAGTCTCTCAAGTTTTGCTACCTGCAAAGATGCAACAACCCCCAAATTTAAGATCATGTCTTTCCACTTGGAAGGAATTTTTTTGTTTGCTCTTTCTTGGGGACTTTTTCTGGCCAGCTCTTATTTCAGGCCCCACAAAGGAGCAAACCAACCATCTCCTCTGTGTCACAAACACAAAGCACCCGGGTCTGTGGCAGACTCAGGGCACATAGAATCATAGAATCATAGAATCAACCAGGTTGGAAGAGACCTCCAAGATCTTCCTGTCCAACCTAGCACCCAGCCCTATGCAGTCAACTAGACCATGGCACCGAGTGCTCCATCCACTCTTTTCTTGAAGTCCTCCAGGGACGGTGCCTCCACCACCTCCCTGGGCAGCCTACATGACAGGTTGTTCTTGGTGCAACCACAAAGTTTTAACATAATTTCACATTTTGGCATTGTGGTGGAAACTCCAAAGAAATGTTTGCAATGAGCAAAGATTATGGCAACACAGAGGTCACTGGAGCAGTGGACAAGGACTTCAATTTAAATATCACCTGATACAGATTCAAAGGACCAAGGATTACAATTGTGGCCCGGTTTGTCCACGACATTACCAAATCAATAGCAAGAGTCACTCTTACTGTCTTTTTTGATGGCTCTATGGTCAAGTGAAGATCCATCTTCCATAGGCCTGGAGGCCATAGGTCTGCACCTAGAAAGCACAGAACCCCAATGGTGAGAGCGTTCCCCACAGGCACCAGGTGCAGTGCCTCCTGGAGAAGCCCTGGAACTGCAATCTCCCAACCACACAGCCTGTGTCTCTGCAGGTGGTTAAAATCAGGAAATGGGTCACTTTAGATGGAGTTGCTACCGCTGTCTGCAGGGGCCTCTGTCTCTCTGATGGTTTGGGGGGAACATAGACTCTTATTTTAGCAGACCTGGATGACCTGCTTAGGGCTAATAATTTCACATTTCAGTGACATAATGCCTGAATGAGACAGAATGGACCCAAAGCCCAAGGCTGTATGCCTCATATTAATCTCTCTTACAAACAGAAATAGCCTCACAAGGCCAAATTCTCCCTGCTTTCATTCTAGCTCTCAGAAGTTGTTTTGAATTGAAAGTGCTTCCTAAAGCATGTTTTCAAGTGAAATATTTGCTGCTTGGATAGATTTACAAGTTAGGTAACACCATTCAAAGATTTTTTTCACCTTTCAATAGCCTTCCTTTCCTTGAGGACATTGACATACCACACAGCTGAACAACACAATGCTGTTTTGAGTTGTGTAAAACCAACCTCAGTTTAATGAGCAGTAATAGACCCCAAATGCATCTTTGCTGTTTCTGGGGGTTAGTTGTTCGAGATCCATAATAACCTCACTGATGATGCTCCTTTGACTTTCCAGGGCAGGAACTGAGAATAGGAAGTTACTCCATTTTGTTCCCTATGGCCACTTAGAATTGAGTTGCTAACCCAGCTAATCCTTATGCATATTGTGAAGCACAACATGTCGTCCCAGGAAGCCTCAGCTATCTTTCAATCTCACTGCTATTAAGCCTCCTAAAATTACAACAACCAAGCAGCAGCAATGCTTGGATTTGTTTAAAGTAAGAGGCAAAAATGAACTTTCAGCAGTTACACTGATGTTGATAATATCAGACTCTCCAGTCCTGGGCATGAACAGTCATCTTCTGCTCAAAAGCCATCAGGGACTCAGATCTCTATCAGTTGCTTTGAACGTGGAGCTTTGAAACACCAGCTGTGCTGTGTTAATTTGCTACTATGGAGCTTAGCAAGACCAGAGCCTTGAATTGCCTGCAATGCACATGTTACTGATGTGGCTGATCAGGAGCTTTCAAGGTTGGTCTGAGGTGATGTAACCTACATCCCACTAAAAAGATTAACTATGTTAAACTATGGTTACTGTAAGCAGTGAACTGTTGTTTCTTCTGCAGATCTAATGCTAATCATTGCAAAACCATGGTGTCTGCTGTGAGGATTGTTTCAGCCTTTGATTGCGCTAGTTTAGGAAGCAAAAAGGCATGTTGGCCATTTTCATATCTCAGTTTAAAAGCAGTCCATGAAAAAAGAGTAGAGAACTGAGAATATGGCTGAGGAACAAACAGCATGGTCGTTTTCCTTCTGTTCAGAGATGCTATTTTACTGTTTTATAAAAGTTCTTAGATTGACACACAGGAAGATGGAAATACAACTTGCTGCTTGGTAATGAGATTACAGACTCTAATGCCCTCCAGAGAGACCAAAAATCCCAGTGCAATAGAGGACTTAGAAAATATAGGGAGGATGATTAAAGGTGAACACTCTCACATTGGTGCCTATCTCCTCACAGGGACAACCTACTGTATACATCAAGGGATACCTGTAAGATCCCTCATCCCACTGAGGTCAACCACATTTATTTACTCATAAATGATATCTAGAATATATTAATCACCAATGGGTATTGTGGGGTGGCATCGTTTAGCAGAGCCAAACCAACCAAACAATAAAAATCCCTCTCCTCAAACCCAGTAAAAACTCTCTTAAAAACCCTCAAACAAGTAAGCCTATGACAAAACCAGCAGAGACTCTCCAGACCCTGGATTCAGTTCTGCATCCAATGTGCCACATGCTTCAGGCCACAGCCACTTGAAAGCATCCCCTTCCTATGTGTTTGTCAGCCCAGATCCAAGCCTTTTGATAACATAGAACAAAGAATTATGCATTTCACACCAAATAAATGCCATAAATGGCACTGCTTAGCGAAAGAAGCATTTCAGCCTTGATTTGGAAGTAGGGTTCACTGCCATGCAATGGTCAAAGGTTTTATTTATCTCTGCTGTGATACTACAGGAATGTGTGGGAGCATCCTTCTGGCCCTCATCAACTGGCACTGGAAAGCTACATCACCTGTGCCTGATCTGCTGATAGTTCAATCTGTTTCACACATACATCACTTGAGCATCATAGAAGAGACAGGTCCTGGTTCTAGAGCTTTCAGTGTGTCCAAAAGGAGCATTTTCAGGCTCCCTGTTGGCTTAGTTGAATTTATTTCACACCTATCAGTGGTCAAGCCAGATATGGTCCAGTGTAAGATCATGATTTCTACAGTACTGTGACCCAAGGAGTTTTAGTAGTTTTCTCCAAGTGCTGTCAGTTCTACACATTTTGTTTGTGGAGAGAGAAAGACACTTAGTATTTCTGACAGTCTCATAGCATAAGCAAGGAGACAGGGCACTGTTATTAAAAGAAGGCCATGTTGCACTGGATCATTTATGACAGCTATAATGACGGGAAATTGAAGGAGAGGGTTCATCAGACTTCCTAGGATGAGACCTGAAGACTTAGTCCTTCCATCTGTAAGGGATGAGCAGCTGCAAATGTGATGCTGTCTCTCCACCTAGACTAGACTTAAACCAGTGTAAGCCACTGTTTTGGACCTGCTATTTAGTGTTGTAAATAAGAGATCAGCCAGGTCTTTTGTATCCATAGTGGGTACACTGGTATAAATTCAAAATTGCTCGAGCTCAGAGGAGCCTATGGCTGTCCTGTGGAGAAAGAAGAGATAGGCTTTGACAGATTCAGTTCCTGCTACTGTCTCTGACCTCCTCAGTTACCCAAGTAAAGCTTTCCTCATCTCTCAGCTTCAGTTACTCAATGATAAAATAAGGGAAAGTGTCCTGTTCCTCCAAAGGAGAATGACTATTACTCAGACTATGCATCCCTGATCAGTTGTATCTATTGACATCACAATGGGAAAGAATTCCACTCAAAAAGGAAAAGTAGACGGACTGGTGACATTTAATATTCCAGCAACATCAAAGGAGAGAGTCTTGCTCTTGAGGTCTCTTCTCCTCTTCCCATAGCCACTGCCAGGAGAGGACATTTGCAGCGCAATCAGGGCAGACCAGGACTTGGCTGCATACAGGTGTGACAGAGCAGTTTCCAAAGTACTTGGTGAGATTTGCACTGTAAATTTATTATTCTCTTCATCTTTTCTCCATAACATTTTGCTCTTTCTATTAGTATCACTTTATTTTGCCAAAGTCAATATATAAGGTGTCATTTACTTCTAATTTTGAGGTTTATTCCCAGCATTACAATTTTTATTAATTCAGCCTTTTTTTTAATTAGTGTTTGTCATCATTAATTCAGTAGTGTATATCATTTGTAGGTGAAGTAGTATGACAACTAAAAGGCTCCCTCACAAAATTTGCTGCCCTGTTAACAGTAGCAATAATTTGAGCAATTAGTGAGGGCTTGACTTCAAATTCTCTATCACACAGGAATAACTCCTCGGTGTAGCTGCCATGCTATTTTCAGTCCTAGACTGAAATAGTGCCCCAGGAGACCAGGTTGTAATCAGTCCCTTTGTTGTGACTGGATGAGCATTGCATAAGTCCTGGCCTTGATGATATTAATGAAGCTGTGTGGGGAATGCCCATCCAAAAGTCCCCAGACACTGTGCTGCTAGAGCAGCATGTGTACTCTCACCACCCCTTCCTTCTTGCTCTGCCCAAAGGAAATCTCTAACAGGTCCTCTGCCAAGGACCATGGCTTCACAACACAAGAGCCACAGAATCACAGAAAATATCTCATTGGAAGAGACCTCAAAGATCATCCAGTTCAACCTTTGACCCAGCACTGAAGGGTCAACATTAAACCATGAACCTAAATGCCAGGTCCACACACTGTTTAAACACCTCCAGGGATGGTGACTGCACCACTGCCCTGGGCAGACCATTCCAGTGTTTGAGAACTCGCTCTGTGAAGAAATATTTCCTAACTTCCAGCCTCAGCTTCCCCTGGCACAGCTTGAAACACTTCCTCTAGGCCTGTCACTTGTCACCAAGGAGGAGAGGCTGACTCCCTCCTCACTCCAACCTCCCTTCCTCTTCTCCAAAGTGTCACTTTGGCTCTTGGACAATGAACCTGCTGGGAGTCAAGAGAAGCTGAAGCAGCCTTCTAACTGTTCATCTTACTCTTGGCAGCAGTGGTTATTCATCCATCTATGGTCTCTTGTATAATGTGCAGGGTGGCAATCCTAATGGGAGTCTGATACACTGGGTAAACTCCTGTAGGCTGGCAGGGCGTTACTGGTACAGCCAAAGTAGCACATCACTTGTCTCAGAGGATATCAGTCCTGTGTTTTGCCATCTCATGCTTTGGGTTGCCTCAGACCCTGAAGGTACGTCTACATCCTTTCCCTAGGATTAGGATCAGGGTTTGAATCAGGGGAGCCATGAAAGCGCAACCTAAGTCCTTGACTGGCTAGTCAAGAGGAAGAGATTCAGCCCACAGGTACCTTTGGTGCACTGTGACACAAAAAGGGATGCTTTATCTCTAAGAAAGAGCAACTTCATTAACCACTCTCACATGAAACACCGCCCTGTGCAATGCCAGAGCTTAAAGCCACCATGTTCAACTTCTATTTTTGGATCTCATTAAAATAGATACAATCTGAGCACAAAATAAATTACTTCCTTTATAATTTTCAGCCGGGTTAGAGATTTACCAGCAAAAGCACTAATTAACAAACTTGGCCTACTTCTTATTATCAAGACCCTGATTCAGCATAGGAGTTTGGTGAGGTTTGTGCTTGGCTGAGCTTCCCTTACACAGCAGTGGGCAGGTCACAACCAGCTTCCTAGATCAGTAGGGTGCTCCACTCTGTCTCTTGGAGGTCTTCACACTAGACAGTGCCCCACACGCTCAATCACTCATACCTTAGCCCTTACTCTGCCCATCAAGACCCACACAGGAGGGTTTGGAGCCACCTTCTTGCCTCAGCAGCAGCTGGGATGCAATGGACACATGGTGGCAGTATTTGCAGGCCCTCACCCCTGAAGGATGTGGTTGTATGGCAGATGGCTGAGATCCATGCTTGTTAGCAGTTTGGGCTGGAGGCAAGTTTGATCTGGCTTATAGAAATCTAATATACTATGTTGATTAACTATAGATTATGTGTTCAGGAGGGATCGTTACGATCAGCTAATTTGCCCTGCATTGTGAATGGACCCCCAGCCTCACTCCTGCATCACCAATGTGAGGAAAAGTCTGCTCCTGAGGATTGCTCCTGCCTGAGGGCTGCTTGGAGCCAGGCTCAAGTTTTCTCCTAAACTTATTCTTTCCTGTCACTAAAGTTCATTAGCAGGATTTCCGTATGAGCTTAAAGATAAGCCAGGTCAGACCTGGTGAACTCACAGCTAAAATAGCTTAAAGTCTACATTTCAGAGATGCAGACCTCAAAACTGACAGGTGAAAGGACTGCATAAAATAAGGGCAGAGTAGACAAAAGTGTGCAGTCTGCTTTTGCTTTAGCAAGCAAATGGCATCTGCACCAGGAACAATTTAATTCTTTTCCTGTGAGCTGCTGCATGACATGATCAAACAGGAATAAGTGTCTGAAATTAAAGGCCAAAAAAATAGTGCAATTGAATTGCTGATTTCTCACTAAGGCTCCCTGAGATAAAAGAGTTATCCCCAGGGAAAAAAAGAGACTGGGGGGAAGCATGAAAGGCATGGCTGATGTCTTTTCTGTTTGCATATAATCCCCTGAAAATTGGAATGTCCAAGTGCTTGCAACGACACAAGCAGGACTAATACTCTGGGATCACATGAGCAATTATCTGATTCACAGGTGAAGATGGCCATAAAGTGGCTGAAAATCCAACTGCCAGTGAGAGGGCAAGAAACAGCAGGTTTGCTTGGTTATGGATCATGCCACAAACACCTCTTGAGATCAAGCAGTAAAAATAATTAGGGTTGGTAAGGCAAGGAGTGAGGTTCCCAGCTGGTCTGGGTGATAGATAAGGAGTCATCCTTTTCATCTGCTGCCAGGCCATCCGTTCATCCAGTTTTGTGACTGACTCAGATCTCTGTTGACATGTGGGGCTCTGTGCTGCTGGAGCTGTCAGGGCACTGTGGCTTCCAGCCTGGATTAAAGGTTAGGCAAGCTGTGTCTTGCTTTGAGGTCTGGTTATCTGCTTTTATGTTTATACAACAGAGAGGAAAGAAACTCTTGGTAGGGCAGATGGGTTGACACCCCTTTCTAGAGCACTATCAACTGAGAGCTCAAGGGTGGGTCACACACGACTTCCACACCACACTGTAGCAGTGGATGTGGCAGGAACAACCTTTGCCAAACCTGTGGCCTGAAAGGTGCTTGTGGAAGCCCTGCCCAAAGGCTAGCTCCACGCTTGTTTGCTTGTTTGTCTAATAGCAAACATGGCAGTCATCCCACCATAGTCATGATGATCTGCAAACCCATCTACCTTTGCTTTCCAGGTCTGCCAGCATCCACACACTAGTTGCAATTTGCCTACACAGAAAGTCAGAAATGGTGTTTTATAGCTCTCTATGTGTCTGGTTTTCTGAAGGAAATCTCTTTTTGGTCTAGTGGTACATCTGATAAAGATCTTTGTTGGGAAACACATGGAAGGAGCATCCTCTGCTGTTGCATTTGTCTGAATAGCAGTAATGTTTGCAGTTACTCTGGCTGCAACAAAAAACTCATGGGCATCTCCAGCCTCCAGGGAATAAGGTGATCAATGCTGAGGCCAAGAAGAAACACTGTTCCTTAGGGCAGCATTACACAGAGCTGCTTTGCAATTCCAGTGCCTTTCTTTTAAAGCACACAAACCTGAGCCTCCAGCAGATAGATCAGTAGCCCTTCCCAGTGTGGAGATGTGTCTTAAGAAGGACAGATTTTTGAAGGCTGTTTAATAACAGGTCTGGTTAAAAGTAGGTCCTTGTAATGAAATCTGTCTGGATGTCTGGATCACAGTAGTCAGAAGTTGTCCATTAAGCTACCTGGTACCCTGTCCATATTGGTGATGGCAGGGCTGAGCAGATCCAGGCCATCATGCATGTTCACATTAGGCTATTTGTGGTGGAGCCTTTCTCTGTGGATCGTGCTGACAGCAGGAAAGTGTATAGGCAGCCCTGCCGCTACAGACATGTATGACTACATCAGCAGTGTAGAAGTCGATGAGGGACTTTAGTCGAAAGGACACCAAGCTAAACTTGCTTGCTTGAGAAAGCATTTAATGGACCCTTTTTATATGCTGGGCCCTGTAGTATGTTTCAGATCAGAGCTGGCACAAATAAGATGCAGGGAGGACAGAGTGCCAGTACTTTCACATTCCCTACACCTTCTACAGTCGATGATGTTCAAAAACCCCTCCTGCTATGTGCCCATAATGGGAAAGGAAAACCTATCCAAATCCTTTGTGGTGTGACTACAAAGTAGAGTCTTTTCCATGTTAAGCTGATCTTGAACCTGTTCATACCGTGCATGATTTTGTAAGAAGAAAGATGCACCAAAGGCAGAGCTATAAACTTTTAGAGGAAGGTACTCAATGGGAAGAAGAAAAGAAACGAATGACAGGAGGAAATTCTGTTTTCACGGGAGCTTGGCAGGGGTTTGTAAGGACAGAGCCAGGAAGCATCCGTCAAGAGGTGGCAAGAAGCAGAAGGAACGCTAGGTCGTGCTGTTTCACCAGAATCTTGTGCAGCACCGCTAGGGCTGGGTTGCACGTTTCTTCCAGGGAATGAGGGACTTTTTTTATTGGGTTTGGGTTTTTTTTCTGTAGGTTAGCTAAGAATTTTGATCACACTGTTCGAGTGTTCTTGCAAGGAAATTAATTGCGTTTCATGTGTGAAATGCTTTGAGCGCGGAGGCAAAAGCGCAGGGCAGGTCTTTATAGGGAAACAGAGCTCCTGCGCTCGAACGTGAGATAACGCCGCTTGTGTTACAGGGATGGAATGATGAATAACAGCAAGAGTTCAGAGGATTTAATTAGTCTTCCTGCTATTCCCATCAAAAGGGAGGAAAATAAAGTGGGAATTCTCTTAGGATGCAAACTCCGCTGTGTGCAGAGGCGAGGCACAAATGAATGCCATCTGGGCGCGGGAAGGAGGCGGCGCTGGGTCTTTTGTACTGCTTGCAGCGCGTAGAACACTTCAGTTCGCTCTACCTTAGGGCTGTGCATTTAGCAAACCACTGCAAAGTAATCCTGTGTCTCGGTAGGGAGAGAGCTCAAACGAGTGGTGAGCTGGCTTTGTTTGCCTTGCAGAGTAAAGGAAACTCCGCTCCCTAAAAAAGAGTCTCTTTGTGCTCATGCTGTTAAACTGTGTCTTGTGTCCCCCATCACTCCACCAGGCCCCCTGCTAGCGCCCCCGCCCCGGCTTTTAAATGAGTGTAAGAAATCAGTGTGGGGATTTTGGGCTCTGTAAGACTCATTGCTGTGTGTGCACTTGAGCAGGACACAGGAGCTTTGAGTGTTTTCCTTTAATTTAGCAGGGAGCTGGCGCAGCTGCTGTGGCACTTAAAGATTGTTCTGTGTACTGCTTCTGCACCTGACGAACACAAGGCAATGGCACTGTTAAACTGCCGGTCTGGAGGGAAATGACTTTGCAAGTAGCACCCAGGGCCACCTCGTGCTCTTAAGCCTAGCTTTAGCTGAACCGTGTCTGTGTGTGCCATTCTGTCACTCCAGTTTGGTCCAGCTGCCACGCCTTCACACTAGCTGTGCCCATCCTGTTGTCCAGTCTTTTGCCCAAACAGACTGCCTTTGTTGGCTTCTGTCAGCTGTAGGATCTCTGCAGGACTTTCTACTTAGGAAGGGTTTGCCTATTTTCAGTGATAGTTTTTTTTCTGCAAATCATGTGCTGAGGGCTCTTTTTTTTTTTAGCAAGCTTGTTGCAGATGTGCCAGGATGTGAACCATGTTCTCAGTAAGAATCAAACTACTGTCCTCCCTTAACAGCACACTACAAACCTCCCATGCCTTCAGAGATACAAGGTGCATGTTGTGGATCTCAGAGAGATGAGAAAATGTGAATTCCATAAACAATTTGTAAGTAATACATGGTGGTAGCTCCTTAAGACCAAATACATGGAGGACTAGGCCAGTTCACTTGCTTCTCCCCCTTGTAGGGAATCAGATTGACTAGCAGTGCTATCCTCATCACATCACAGAATCATAGAATCAACCAGGTTGGAAGAGACCTCCAAGATCATCCAATCCAACCTAGCACCCAGCCCTATCCAGTCAACTAGATCATGGCACTAAGTGCCTCAGCCAGGCTTTGCTCGAAGACCTCCAGGGACGGTGCCTCCACCACCTCCCTGGGCAGCCCATTCCAATGCCAATCACTTTCTCTGACAACAACTTCCTCCTAACATCCAGCCTAGACCTCCCCTGGCACAACTTGAGACTGTGTCCCCTTGTTCTATTGCTGGTTGCCTGGGAGAAGAGGCCAACCCCCACCTGGCTGCAGCCTCCCTTCAGGTAGTTGTAGACAGCAGTGAGGTCACCCCTGAGCCTCCTCTTCTCCAGGCTAAACACCCCCAGCTCCCTCAGCCTCTTCTCATAGGGTTTGTGTTCCAGGCCTTTCACCAGCTTTGGCTCCCTTCTCTGGACACATTCCAACACCTCAATAATTTCAGTGCAAGCATAGTATCTAAAAATCTGTGGTTTTACACCTGCCTTTTTAACCCCATTCCTTGGCTGATGTCTAGAAAATAGCTGTAGGATGTAGCAGACTGATCTGTGCTGTGTAAGTCACCAGCCAATGGCCTATCTGAAATAGCAGCAGCCAGAAGATGTGGGTAAGCATGATTTTGGTAACCCAGGAGCATGAGGCAGCTGTAAACCTGGCCCATCTGCCTAGCTGGACAAGGCAAAAGCAATGACTCAGTAAAAGTAGTTAGTGCATTCACTACAATAAAAATCAGTTTAAAGAAATAAAATGAATAAAATACAAAACAAGTGGATAGATTCTGCCTATTGCCTGTGAAATTAAAGCTGTCACATTTGTGAGGATAAAGGCAGGCCTATCAGTTAAAGGTCCTGTACTCATTGCCCAATAACTGTCCTGGATGTAATATGGTCACAGAGCACGCTGCCAGAAAGAGCCATGCTCAGTACATGTGCTCCTATCACAAAATCACAGGAGGTTGAAAGACTTCTGAAGATCATCCCATCCAATCATCTGCTCCCAGCAGGGTCACCTACATAGGTAGGTTGCTCGGGGCTGAGTCCAGCTGAGTTTCTAATATCTCCAAGGATGGAGACTCCAAAGCTTCTCTGCGCAACCCATGCTAATGCTCAGTCATCCTCACAGTAGAAACTGTCTCCAGCTCTGCTTCTACCAGCCTCATCCTAAAGGCCACATTGCACAGATGTCCTGCCTCCTGCAACAGAAGGCTGAGACACCTTGTCATGACAGGTGTGATTCATTTTGTCTGTGCTGTACCACAGAGAGACAGAAAACCTCTAATGCCAAAGCAAGCTATCAGGCTTTTAGAAGATCCTAGAAATTATGAAAAGCAACACTGTTTCAAGCAGCTGCTTTGAATGCCTTAATCCTCCCTTCATTTCTCTTCTTTCCATGTTTTATTTCCTGCATAATGAAAAGCTTGAAAAGGACACAGATCCTCATACATCAACTCAGAAGCTAACTCTTACTAACAGGCATTAGGAAGAATGCTTTTATTTTACTGCCTGGCAGATTTTGGTACAGGAAGTTGACAGAGACCTGGATACAGGATGCTCTGTGGATTTAGCTGTACTGCAGCCCTAAGCTGTGTTGTGACCATTTTATATCTCAAAGCTATTGAAAATAGAGTATTTGCTTATAAGCACAGCCATATCTGTCAAAGGCTATAAGACTGTAGTCCCTTGTATGACATAATAAGTGCACAAGGAGGCACTGAGGTTCCAAAATAGAATAGCTTAATTCATTTGCTTTCCTACTGTGCCAGACAATGAACCACAACAGCTTAAATCTATGCTTAACAATAGCTCCATCTATAAATAGGATATTTTTAAGAGATGGGATGAACATTTAGGGTAAAACTAGATAGCATTTTTCAGATGAATAGTTTATTTGCTAATAAAGGTTGTTTCAGGCTGACAAAAAGACTCAGGCTGAATTCAACTAATGTTTTCTGCCACAAAAAGGGGACCCAATTTTTCTTGACAAACCGTAACAACTCCATTATAACATTTTGATATGAAAGATTTAAGTCATTCACTTAACAATCATCAAGGAATCATAGAATGGCTGAGGTTGGAAGGGACCGTAGAGATCATTTACTCCAACCTCCCTGACATGGGCAGGGATGCCTCACAACAAGACATAGCTACTCAAAGCCACATCCAACCTGGCCTAGAACAACCCCAGGAAGGAGTCAAGAAAAATCTTCATCTTAGAATCCCAGCTTGACTCTCTTTGTAAAGAAATTAAATTCATTCTCTTGTTTTGAGTCCATCTCAGATAAACTCTTTCAGCTTTTATAGTAGGGAAGCCAACAGATTTTGAAGGGGCTTTCTTAGCCTGTTCCCACAGGTCTGGAGAGAAATGACTTTGCAAGTAGCACCCAGGGCTTTGAGGTGTGAACATAATGTACAGCTGGTGAGCTTGTCTTTACAGCTGATGAAGCAAGTTACACCAGGGTCATGTTGAAATGAACCCTGGATACAGGTCAAGTACATAAAATAGAGTTCTCCTGCAGCAGCCTCACATTACAGACCTGATTTATGTTTCCAGCACTTGTGGTTCTGCTGGGAGCCTGGCATGGCTATGTAGAATTTGCCTAGCAAAACTTGGAAGCAGATTCTTTTCTCAACTTGCTTGTACGAGGTGGGGAAGATAACAGGCAAAAGAATCAGCTTTAAAAGCCACAGCAATAGGGTTTGCTTTCCTAAGTGCATTTGGCATCTGTAATCTGTGGGAAGAAAATTTACTGAAATAATTCATACAAGAAGCCAAAATATGCCTTTTCCAAGCAATCTAAGATTGAAAAGCCTCGTTAATAATGGCTGCAAAATGTGGAGAAACTGCAGCTTCACACAAGGTATTTCACAAGTATTATCTGAGTGTCAGAAGATAAAAGAGAAGAAAGGAAGAAATCACTCCAGCTCTGATTTTCATGCAGGTTTCATGATGGTGCCTGGAGAGGTTATTAAAAACACCTAAGCAGATTAAGTACATGTAAATCCTCTTAAGAAGCAGTGAGGTTTAGACACCTAACTTGCTATTGATTTTTGTAAATCATAGTCAGAAAAGAGGACATTTAAACTAAGCAACTTCAGGTGTCTAAAGCATGTGCTTAAGCAGACTACACCGTCCCTGAATTGCTCTGAAGTCCATGCAAGGTATGGGAGGGAATGCAAAGCTGCATCACACTTCTGCTCTGAATCACACTCAGGAGGACTCTTTCTGAGTTAACATGGCCCATAACATAACCTTACAACTCTGCTAGGTCAAACCAAGTGTCCAGGAGGAGTCAGCCACAAGCACTTGGGAGAATGATAAAATAAGGCCACTGGAGAGATGCTTCTCCAGTACATCTTCCTGTTGTCCAAGAACCCAGCCACTTCCTGGCTATGTCATGTTTAACATCACTTTATAGTCTTTTCTATGTTGATTACCTAATTACACTTCCAGTCCCCTTGTGGTGTTGGCTTCCCTTGCATCCACTGGTGATACTTTCTCTACTCTGACCATGAGCTATTCAAATAGGAGCTTTTTGTCATTCTGAATCTGCAGCCCCATCATGCCATTGTACAGTCCTTACCCCTGGTGCTATAGCATAAAATGACCTTTTCTGTCTTTATTTTATATTCTTAGAGCATATCTTCTTTCTGTTACATTCCCAGCCTGAACACTCCTTATCTACTGAGTCTCAATGTATAAAAAATCGTTTCCTATCTATACAAGGATCCTGTGATTAAAGCTTAATGTGGGTTGCTGCATCAGTCTGTGAAGATAGAATCCTCTTGTCCCGTGTTGAAGTACAGATACTTTTGAAGTGGCACACAGTGGGCATTGGACTGTGCCCAGTGCCAAGAGCAGGGAAGGGAATGGAAAAGAACTGTATTCAGCTGGCTCTGTGGAGGAAATGGATGAGGCAAGAAAACAGCAAGGCAGCTCAAACACACTGTGTTCTAGACATGCGTTTCTGGACACAGAAATTCTTGATCTGTGATTCTTCAGAGATCACAAAAAGTCTGCAAACCTTTTGGGAGAAGCCATAGATCTTATTTTATTTCTTAGAAGCCATGTAGACCAGAAGCTAATCTAATGCAATTAGATCTCACCCCCTGATGTACTCTGTGGTCACAACTCCCAAAGAGGTCCCTAGGTAATGTAGGTTCTCAACATTTATCATGAATGGTCCAAATATACAAGGCAGAGTGAAAATAACTCAGGGCTAGGAACAACATCCACAGCTCAGCTGTACTTCTCATTCACTTCCCTATGCTCAGGTTGTGTTCTCAGAAGCTGGCTTTCTAAAACTGGTTGAGAAGGGCATTTTTCAGCAATCCTGCTTGCTGCATTTTCCTACCCCATTTCGTTTTTCAATATTGTCTTCCACAATTAAAAAAAAGGGGGGGGGGGGGGGGGGGGGAATGAAGACTTTTCAAACTTAGGGAGACAACAGTTGAGAAAGGGAGACAGAACAAGATTTAAAAATGGGTTGCAGTAATTGAGAAGCAAGTGACAAATCATGCCCTGGAGAAGTGGGAGAACCATACTCAAGATTTCCACTGATGCTCTCCTCGATCTGCTCAGAACTCTGCCTGCCTGGCTGCTGAAGTGTGGATTTATCTGGTTTTGATACAAAGTTCCTGCACTGGCCACAGAAACTATCATTTCACCATGTGGTTGTCAAAAATGGTTCTGTTCATCCAAAAACTATGAGTTGTCTTTCTGTGCAATACAGATACATATTAAAAAAACAACAAAAAGATCTTTTCCCTGGGGGATCTACAAAGGGAAATGCTCCTGGTATGTTAATGTCTCCTCATTCCCTTAACTCAGTGAGAATAATCACATAAACCAAGGAGTACACAGAGGCACTTGCAAGTGACTGAATTATCACAGATTAGCAAGTTATTACAGTTAATTTAAATCAATATATTTTATGTTCAACTATAATGTGTTGGAAGCACACACTAATAATCTGTTAAGCCATGATAACTTCAGCTCTTGCAGTGCATCTCCCTTCTTGAGGGAAAAGCCGGAACGTTTAATGCTCTTTTAGCCAGTGACAAGTGACTGCTGCAGTGACATAAGTAACATTTGTGTGTCCTTGGTACTTGAGTCACAGCACACCGAAACATCCTCTTGAAATGAAACAGACCTGCCATTTTAATGTCCACAGACAATAGAAAATTGTATTTCAAAGAAAAAAATGGGCTGTTTTCATCCCTGGGGGTTAAATGCTCCTCCTGTCTTCCACCACCCACATCCAAGTCTAGTCCAGTAGAAGTGCTGGACAAACTCAGCCCAGATCCTGTCCTTAGAGTGTCTCATGCCTTCCAGAAAGACTCAGTTGTACCATGACCACAACCATCCTCTGCAGATGTTAAGCTGGATTTTCAGCTGATTGCTTGGTTGACATTCATGGCTTTATCCATACAATCCCAAAGGCACTCCAAATCCTTTGATCAAAGCACTTTGCCTTGACATACCCATCAGTATCAGCAGAGAGATGGCCACATTGGAGATCTCACCTATTGACAGTGATGAGCTGCTTGATTTCCAGACTGCTTTTCCCTCCCGTATCTGTGCTTCCCTTACCCTCACGCTGCTACTCTTTGCCTTCACCTGAAGGATGAAACATGTCTCAGATCAAAGCAGCTCTCAAAGGCTTGAAGCAGAGCCAGTTAAGTGGATGCAACCAATGTGGGACAGTGCTTCTTGGGACAACCTCTCTCTCCTGACCTCCAGAAAGATGAGAAAACGATGCAGAGAACTATAAACACCAAGGTACATAGCCAAGATGGTGGAAAGAATGAGGATAAACTTTGTTTTGATCACTTCCATTACAGTGATGAATGAATGCAAATATCTCATTGAATAGCTCTCCACCTGCCTGTTTTCCTCAGTAAAACAAAAGTGGTCTGTCCATATGTTATAAAAGTGAGGAAAGTATTTCAGCTCCAAAACTGGTCCAGTGCTCCACAGATCTTCTCCATTGCTTTGGACTATCCAGCAGAACTTTTGGGGCTTGGTGCTTAGTTTACAGTATAGAATGTGTGCAAAGGTACAGACACAGAAAGAAAACTCTTCTGCAGGGTGACATCTCACACTTGGGCATTAGCATGCTGGGCTCAGTGGGGTCCCTGACACAAGTGAGTTCTTAGATATGGGAAGAGTAAAGAGAAAAGTGGTGTGAGTGAATATTGCTGAGAGAGAAGATTGTGCCTCAGCAGAGAGCATAAGCACCTTCCCTCTTCTTCAAGGATGAAAATGGTCATTTTGACATTGGCTGATGCCTGGGCTTTGCTCTCTAATGAAGGGCATGCCACTGCTAGAGACATTTCAAGGATGAAGGAATTAAGGATCTTAACTTGTACCTAGAGATGAAACAAAAATTGCTATGAGGCATAAACCTTTTTTATTAAACAAGGGTACATAGCTTGCAAGACCTGGTGGGAGATCAGCAATGTAATTACACAGGCCTTGTTTCCTGCTTTCCACTAAGTGCCCTAAACACCTCCACAGAGGCCAGTTACTTTGCCTTTCTTTGCTCTTATGTTAACAAGGCAGCTCAGAGCTGCATAACCACAGAAGCAGGACAGGGGTTCCCTTGCAGAGATCTCAGGGTTTTATAGTTAAGTGCCTCTGATGGATCTGTCAGAGCAACCCAGGAGAGCAAAACCTGTCACTCCCCGGAGCAACCATTAGCTTTATTTCCAGAGTTCCTGCAAGTGCTTTTGTCCTCTGTTGAACTTAGGGAGAAGAGTATGGGCTCTTCTCGGATGGCTGACTGACTTTGAGAGTGAAGGAGGCAAAACAAGCAGCCAGGCTGTGAGGAACAAGGATTTGGGGCAGAAAGCCTTGGCAGGAGCCTTCAGGGATGTTGTGGCGGATGGCTGAGTGCAGCTTCACATGGGAAACGGAGGAAGGGCAGGCTGAAAGCTGCTGGGAAACATGTGACATCCAACCTGCTGAGCTTGGAAAGGCTCTTTGAAATAGGGAGCCAGGAGGAAGAAGTGGCAGCTGGGGCCTTTTTTTGCCTTCCATTCACAGGGAGCAAATTTATTAAGGACTGTGAGGTTCCATTAGCATAAGCAATGAACCTTCTGCAACCGTTTTGCTTTCCATCACTGGCTTTGGAGCATTTTCAGATAGTCCTGCTTCACAGATGCTCTTCAGAGGTGGAAATTGACTTGTGTTACTTGTGCAAGTCCATCCATGTATTGTCATCTCTGGATTCAGCCCTTCTCTTCTCTCCTAACATCACTCACATTCCCAGCAGACACCACAGGATTTGAGTCCCACCACTGTATGTACCAGTATCTGTTTTTCCAGTAAGATCCCTGTTAAGGAGTGTGGAAGAGCAGATACTGTGTGAGTTTAGTAGGTGTTTTCCTGCTAAATACCCCTGTGACAGAAAAGCAGTGGTTCTTACAACTTCTACACCTTTGTACATTCAGAGGGGAGTGCTGTGGAAAGATCAAACCCTGGACCACCAGGCTGCTGGCACCAGAGATGCCTGTTTTACCTAAAATCCTTTGAACACCAAATCAAGAACATCTACTCTGCAGGAAATCTTCTGAGGGTGTAATGGAGCATAATCAGTGACAGATTTGTCATGTCTGCTCCATCACTGCAGTGGGTAGGGGATCAATGCTGATCATGTCAGCAAAGCATAGTGACAGAGGATACCACTGCCTCTTCAAGCTATTTTTGTGTCATGTTAAGCCAGGCTTCATTTTCTGGGACATTAAAACAGAAATATGCTTCTTTTTTATCAGTCATCTGACTTGGGGTTCAACCCACCTGGGAGCATACTGGGATAGGGAGAAGATGTAAGTCAGTGTTCAGTGGTACTGCTTGAGGTGTTGTGGTCTCCCTAGTGCCTGATTTGTGTGATCTGATCACATCTTTAGAGGTAAGCCACACTATAGAATTGGCATCAGAAAGTCATTTCCCCATTTCATATTGTTGTGTGTGACTTTATCTGATGGGGCTTCCAGTCTGCTCCCTAGAACCACGCAGGAAATTCAACTAATGCATCTTACAGTTGTGTAGGAGCAGTGGCAACACTTTGGTGCCTCCTGCCACAATGTCCAATTTTATTTGAAAATGAGTGTTGGTGGGTTTTGTGATAACAGGGACACACTAAGAAGATATCCTCTGGCTCTTCCCAGACTAAACATTATTCCCAAGGTTACCCGCAGTGGCAGGGTGCTGCACTTTGGCTACAACAACCCCATGGAGAGATACAGGCTAGGGTAGGAGTGGCTGGAGAGCAGCCAAACAGAGAGGGATCTGGGGGTACTGATTGATACCCGCCTGAACATGAGCCAGCAGTGTGCCCAGGTGGCCAAGAGAGCCAGTGGCATCCTGGCCTGCATCAGGAATGGTGTGGTCAGCAGGAGCAGGGAGGTCATTCTGCCCCTGTACTCTGCACTGGTTAGACCACACCTTGAGTATTGTGTTCAGTTCTGGGCCTCCCAGTTTAGGAGGGACATTGAGATGCTTGAGCATGTCCAGAGAAGGGCGACGAGGCTGGTGAGAGGCCTTGAGCACAGCCCTACGAGGAGAGGCTGAGGGAGCTGGGATTGGTTAGCCTGGAGAAGAGGAGGCTCAGGGGTGATCTTATTGCTGTCTACAACTACCTGAGGGGTGGTTGTGGCCAGGGGGAGGTTGCTCTCTTCTCTCAGGTGGCCAGCACCAGAACGAGAGGACACAGCCTCAGGCTGTGCCAGGGGAGATTTAGGCTGGAGGTGAGGAGAAAGTTCTTCCCTGAGAGAGTCATTGGACACTGGAATGGGCTGCCCGGGGAGGTGGTGGAGTTGCCGTCCCTGGGGCTGTTCAAGGCAGGATTGGATGTGGCACTTGGTGCCATGGTCTAGCCTTGAGCTCTGTGGTAAAGGGTTGGACTTGATGATCTGTGAGGTCTTTTCCAACCCTGATGATACTGTGATACTGTGAATGTAATGAGGCTTAGCCAAACATGGTAGTCTTTCCCATCTTCCTTATGCTGCTGGCTCTTACCAGGCTTTGAGGAGGGGGTTCATCCCACTGAGCTGATGAGGCTTCCTCCAAGAGTCAGTGGAGGAAAAGGCTGAAAGTCCATAGGTCGAATGATCTTCTTTTAGAGGTGCTTATTAGTCTTTGACTTTGGACAGCCAGATGAGGCCCATGCCAGCCAAGGGCCAAGATACCCTCGCTGTAGGGAACAAAGTGGAAGTAAAATAAATCTGGGAGGATGAGATGTCAGGTTATGGAGAATGGCATCCCCTGGGGAATCTCACACTCCCTGAACCCTTCCTAAAGCCTTGACTCCTCCAATCAAGTGATTCTTTGGCAGTGACAGACTTGGTCAGACAACAAACGGCTGTTTACCCTTCACCATCCTGGGAAAGTGTGTTAAAGTGCAATGAAGTATGACAAAAGTGGGAGAATGTGAAAGAGCCCAGACATTATTTTCTTTTTTTTTTTTTTAATATTTCCATACTTGGAAGCTTCTTTTTTTTTTTTTTTATTTTAGCAAATAAAATGAGGCTGAGTTTTGATTCATGTTTTTTTAATGCCTCAGAAGTCTGCAGTGTCATTCTCCTGCATTGGCATCCTAATTCAAAGTGAAATACATAAAACCAAAAGGAGTGTGTCAAGGAGTTTCTCTAGCTTTCATCATCCTTTTCTTTATTTTTTTTTTTAAGTGCCTAGCAATGTGTAAAAAGGGAATAGAGGGAAGAGCTTGGTAATGAAATGTTAAAGAGATCTTTGTTATTGTTTTCAGCGGTATCAGGCTTTATGCATATAACATCAGCTAGACATTCAGCAACCGAAATTTGTTCTTGCTGAGCTTATGACAACTCACTGCAGTATGCTTGCATTGTCCAGCTATTAGGACAAATTAACAGCTATTAATAGATGCTGTCAGTGACTGGATACATGCCATAAGAGGAGCTTTATCTTCACACAAAATAAGGATATGAAAAAATATGCGAGGATCAGACGCAAACTGCCGCGGCTCTGCGGACCCTCGCGGCTGCCGGCTGAGCTCAGAGTCTGCACACCCCTGACAAAGGTGAGCTGCTGGTACCGGGTGGAGGTGGATGTTGGGGGATGTGGAGGTCTGCAATGAGGTAGTGGCAGCAGGATAAAGTTTAGTTACGGACTTCTGTAGGAGTTTCCCCAAACTGAAATCTTTAGAAGACAAAGGAAGGAGGAGGATAAGATGGCCTGTTTAGCCTGGAGAAGAGGAGGCTCAGGGGTGATCTTATTACTGTCTACAACTACCTGAAGGGGCATTGTAGCCAGGTGGGGGGTGGCCTCTTCTCCCAGGCAACCAGCAATAGAACAAGGGGACACAGTCTCAAGTTGTGCCAGGGTAGGTATAGGCTGGATATTAGGAAGAAGTTCTTGCCAGAGAGAGTGATTTCCCATTGGAATGGACTGCCCAGGGAGGTGGTGGAGGCACCGTCCCTGGGGGTCTTCAAGAAAAGCCTGGATGAGGCACTTAGTGCCATGGTCTAGTTGACTGGATAGGGCTGGGTGATAGGTTGGACTGGATGATCTTGGAGGTCTCTTCCAACCTAGTTGATTCTATGATTCTATGATTCTATGATGGGAAAGGGAATTAGAAACCTCAGGGACATCCTCTGGCCAGGTTAAATGAGAGGTTGCTTCACTACATTAAGTCTTTTCAAATTCAGGCTAAAAGAACAAGTAGGCTGTTGAGAGTGGTCAGTTGGGAGTAGGCTAGAAAACCATCCTCTCTGTGATCAGGAGAGACAGGTTTCTGCTCTGATCTGCCTCTGGAGAACCTCTCCCTCGTGCTGACTATAAGCAGTCGTCTGAACAGGGGAGTTAAAATCACTGAACATCTCCCTGCTCCCCTCACCATCTTCATCACCTCTACAACATTTTATCATGTGCATGCTTCAGACTTTCCAAACATTACTTCTTCTTGAGTCATCAAGCTCTGCTATCCCCAAGCCCAAGGGTCACATAGCAGAAAAACTGCAAATGTTCCCAGATGCCCAGCCTTGCCGGAAACGCTTTGCCATTGCCTGAGGATAATTTCTGTGAGCTGCCTTGGACGTCATCTAGAGGGAGGAGGAGGCAAGGGGATGTGAACTCTGGTGGCTCCAGCGTGAGCATTGTTTCAGTACTTCTGGGTGCATTGCATTCTGCTGTGCCTCCACTGCGAGCAAGTGATAATCTGACTTCTGCTTGCTAAATACCTGGGAATCTCAGAGCAGAGTGGAGGAGTTGTACCATGTCAACTGTGTAAGACTCAGGCAATAAACCCCTTCAGCAAGCACAGTGCGACAGACAGGGACTCAGCGGCCCCTCTTGCGTGCCCCCCAGCTGCATGGGTAGCACTGAGGATGAGGAGTGCTGTGTTTGCATCACTGGGGCCACTACTCTCTTGCTGTGCCAGACTTTGCAGGCATACTAAGAGCAGAACTGGGGGCACACAACACCAGGGGACCGTAAATATAATTTTTAATTAACTGGCCACTCTACAGAGAAGACTTTGTGCAGCACTGTGAGACATGGGAACAAAGTTCAGTCTGTCCCTGTGACAGAGCTCCAAATTTCCCCTGCTCTTTCCCAACCCAACACCAGCAAACAGATGTGCTCTGTGCCTCCTATTTATGCCCTCCCAAGAAATTAGCACCCCATTGAGCTACACAATGCAGTGCATTTATTTTTATTTCACTGCACTGCAGCCTCTCAGTGTTAACTCTGCACTATTTCTTACTGGAATGAAATCCAGACTAGCACCAAAAGCTGCTTAAATCAACAGCCAATGAGGGTATGAACTGTATGCAGAAGAACAAGTGCCTATAACTTAAGATAAAGCAGCCCCAAAGTTGCTAAATCCAATCAGGGTGCAAAAGGAAAAACGACAGAGAAGGAAGATTCCACTTCCAAATATCTGAAGCTGGAACTCTGGTTTGTCTACAGACCCATATTAGGACAACAAACAACTATATTTATATCTCCTGAATGTGCCTATTATTTCAAGATCTCACCCTAACAAATGAAAGTGACATGACAAAGCAGCACTGTCAGAAGCCAAAAAGTGTATAAAAAAAGCAATTGATCCATTATAGATGCAGTCTCAGGCAAGTTCAGTCTATTTTTAATGATTTTAATAATGCAAATGGTTTGCTACTTCAAGGGGGCAAGCTGAAGTGGGCTCCCTCCTAGCCAGATGCATAATAGCCTTGTGTGGCTCAGTGGCATCTGGACCTCTTCAAGAGCACGCACAGCATAACAGTCTTCCAGAGAAATGGTATCACTGCAGAAGCCCTGCCCGGCAGATCCCTTTGAGGCACAGGAGACTGCAAAGACAAGGGGATGATGCTCTAGGCTAGCAAGGGTAGAAGCCAGTGGGGCACTGAATTGTAGCAAATGAAATTAGAAACAGGGAGGATTTCTCCAGAATAGTTAAAAAGCAATATTTCTGTTGCTGTGATTTGAGTAGGTGAATTGTTGCTATGGGAGGTAAATTTGGGTATGCCTAGACTAGCTAGTCTGGGGGATTTGGTTCCTTCATGTTTGCTGTGATCATCCCTCTCTCCCTAGCTGAAACAGACAAGACTCATCTGAGCATCACTCACTCATCTTGCCTGTGCTAAAACCAAAATAGTTTCTCCATCCTTGGGTGGCTTGCTTGGCCCTGAGGGAAGTCTGGAAAAGAGAAAACTTGAAGTTTCTCCTCCCTTTCCCTTAGTAACTTTAAATGAGAGTGTGTGTGAGTAGGACAGGAGACAGATGCCTTCTAATCAAAGGATGGTTTTCAGGGCACTCATTTCAATCATGAAAGTAAAATAATGTCTTAGTTACAGAGAGCAGTGTGTGGTCATGGAAAGGGACCACCCATGAGGAAAGAGTAATGTAATGGGGACAGTGAAAAAAGTCAGACAGTGACCATTATGCCCAGGAAGGACAGGAGATATTGGTTGAATGTAGTGACAATAAAACAGAAATCATACCTGTGATTTTCAAACTTGAAAGTTGAGTACTCTACAATACCTGGGACTCTTCAGAGGCAGGATGATCTGGGACTCCATTTCACTGACGCTAAGCTTGCTTCATGAAACAAACAGAAACATCCCTGTTAAGGCTGTAAAAAGGCTGAGGTGAAGCTTGGTGCTAAACCTGAGGCACTAGAGTGAGCCCTGCTTTCCTTCTTTGTAGTACCTTGGAGCTGCTGGCATTTCCCATCCAGGGACTTCCTTATAGAAACATTTATCTTGTTGTCATGTGGGAGCGGCGTGTTTGCCCCATCCTGGAGCTGTGTCAATCCCACGGCAGGCAAGAGGTCAAGAATGGGACTTCCACACCCACTCTTCATCTGGCAGCATGAGTCAGACCCAGCCTGGCAAGCCTGTCAACTGCAAGCAAAGACTTCTCCATCATATTGCCATCAAGGGGATGGACAGACATGTGGAATCTAGGTTGTCCTGTTGAGCAGCCCTCAGGCACTCTGCAGTCCTGCTCAGCAGTGCATTGTGAACCTACAGGCTTGGCCCATGTAGTTTAGGATGGGGAACTCTTTGAGGGAAAGGCTTGTGTGTAATTGTGTGCCATCAGCCAGGCTCAGCCCCTTTCTCCACAGTCTCACACATCAGCTTTGCCAGCTCAAAGTATCTGCCTCCTTGGGGGATGTCATCACTCCAGGACAAAGGCAAGACTTACAGATAAAGGGAAATGACAGGTAGTTCCTGTTCAGTAGATCAGAGCTACAGGTTGCTTAGGCCATTGATCAGCAGCCAGTGTCTCACCATTTCCACAGCTTCACCATGCACATACTTTCCAGGCAAGCATAGCAGTAATATTTAAAGGGTTTATGACTCATGGAGTCTCTGACATTTCTGGGTTTGGGGAGTCAAAGCAATTCATAGGGAACTTTGCTTTGCAGAATCTGGAGTTGGCTGAGGCTAGGAAAAATCAATATAAATTTAGAGTAACTTCTCATATGGAACTGAAACTTAGAGCAGTGATACTGGGTCAGAGAGAAAGGCCATGCAGTGTCCCATCTCCAGCAGTGGGTACGAGTGATGCATAGAGAAGAGCAGAAAACACACATACTTCCCCTGGATATTCTCCCACCTTCCCATGTGTTTTCCACTCAGAGACATCTTGTGTTGGATATCCCCTCTAGATGTCAAGTACTCCTCTATGGAGATATCATCCTTTAATTTGTCCAGTTCTTTTCTGAACCCAGGGAAAACTTTGTGTCCTCACCATCCTTTGGCAAGGAGTGGCCCAGATAAACTATCACCTGTGCTTGAATTGCTTCTTTTCATTTATTCTGAGTGTGGCTCCTGCCAGCTTCATTTGATGTAACTTTATTCTTGTCTTGGGTGAAACAGAGAGCAGTGATCCCTTTTCACTCTCTTCATGTCACTTACCTTCATTTTGTACATCTCCTTAATTTTTCCTTCAGGTAATTTTTTTTTCTCAGATCAAAGAGTCCACTTTGCTTACTTAGTCATTTCTTACTACATTTAATCATCTTTATTGCCTTTCCTCGAATCCTGTCTGTCACCTCTGCTTGTTTTCTGGGGAGAGAAGGACCAGAAGATAGAATTCAAGATATAAGTGAATCCCTGATTTGATTCAGTGGCATATTAATATTCTCTTTTGCTTGCCTCTTGGTAATTATTAATATTTAATTTGCTTATTCCACCACTACTGAGCAATGACCTGATGTTTTATAGAATTCAAATATCTTCCCTCTGAGTGAGCCCAGAGTCCATAATTTTAAATGTGAAGTTCAGAACATTTTTCCTGCCATGAACATTACTTCACTTTTGGCTACATTAAATTTAATTTGCTGGTTTATTGCTCATTTACTTAGTCTCATCATCTCTTTCTGCAAGCCTTTGTTCTCACTGCTCTGAATACTGTAGTGTCACCTGCAAACCATGCTTCCTCCCAGCTCGCTCCCTTCCTCCTATGTGTCCTCGCATAGACCCTTGCAGGAAATCGAAAGGCCATCTCCTTGTTGCTTTAATTGCACACCCCTGAAGTTTGCAGGACTCCTCTGAGTATACTGTGTCATAGCAAGATCTTTTTATCAGGTGATGTTGTTCCATTCCATCCTGGAGCACACCTTTGAGGTTGGGCCATAGGCTGATGAGCCTCTGGTGCAGCATTAGGTTGATTCATTCATTGGAAATTTTCCCCAAGGCCTTCAGCTGACATTGAAAGCTACTGCAGGATGGGGTTGACTTACAGCGTCCTGAACCAAGGTGAAAGCAAGTGGCTGTGTCCTAGGCCAGCCAGCTGGATTCAAACTTCTCTCCAGATTGAGTGCATTACTGCAGGCCAACCTGAAGGTGTCAGATCAAGGAGTTCCTGTGTCCAGGTTTTCACGTGGGAAGGAAAAAGAGAGTTCTGTAAGCTAATGACACTTTGTCAGCCCAGTTTACCAGGAGGATGGGAACATCCCCTTCACCCTCCCGGAAAAGGAATGCTTTGTGGCAGCAGATCTATTGCTCTCCAGAGGAGAAAGCTTAGGAACCTTACTCTGGTTACTGAAAGCTTCAAAATTCATAAAAGTTCTTTACTGGTTGGGTAGAAACATGCTGCAGCTGAATTGCTATCACATCCCATGTTTGTGGGGTGCCTCAGAAGTGCTTTTACCCCTAGTTGTCATACATGTTCATAGTCCACTATTACTGAAGACTTGACCCCTTGACTAAATCGGTGGAGGTGAGCCAGGGTCCTTTTTCTAGCAGACTCCATGATCCAGGCATACTTTTTGCCTCATGCAAGACACTGCTCTTCTCCCCAGACTCCTCATATCCTGTCTTTGCAAGCTGAGCTGACCCAAGCATAGAATCCTGGCACTAATTAGACTCAGACCTGCTCCTTAACCCCTTTTTGTCAGCTTGTGGCTTTACTCACTGAACTTTGCACTTCCCTGTCTTTGTAAGCCAGCCCTTGCATGATAACTTTTTCCAACCATCACCAACCACCTTCACTCCTGAAACTCTGTTAAGAAAACAATTCTGGGACCCAGTATGCTCCTGTGTAACACTTCAGCTTTTGAGAACCAGCATATTTTGCTGAAATCTCATCTCAGCAAAAATGTTCCAAAAGTCTCTACTTTTCCACTCTCTTCTGGTATCTTATAGCCAAAACTAGGAAGGAAGTGAGGGGAAAATGTGGGTGTAGAAGCACATCCTGTTCTGCACAAATACCCTGGTGTGTTGTCAGATGGATGCTCTGCTTTAAATAGAAGAGGTCTTCTGCTTGCAAAGGCCAAAATAATACATTCTCAGGATTTAAAAAGAGATGGAAATAATGGTCTAAGAACATGCTTGGACTTACTGCAGTAAAGAGTGAACCAAGCTGGAGCTTCTCATTATTGTGTGATCTCTTTTTTGTCTGTACCTATGATGTGCATGTGCACACAAAGAGTGTTTGGGAACAACCCCTGGGGAACGCAGTGAAATTCTGATTCTTGTTTATTGTGTTTGAGAGGTTGTTTCCATTGAAGAGGTCATTTGGGGTAAGTAGTGTTGAAGTGAGAGTCAGAAGAGAGCCACGGGGTAGATTCAGCTGTCCTCAAGCTTTGATGTATTTGAAGAAGTTCTGCTTGGATTTGATTTTGTGACTGATTTCTGCAAGGAAGTGTTTTGCATTTTGGCAAGGAGTTGAGTGAAACAACCTTCTGCACTCTGATGACTCTTTTTGTCTTTACCATCATTCTTTTTTTACCTCTTCCACACCAACTGCTTTGGTTATCACTCGGAGACAATTTTTTTTTCTCATCTTCTGCACTTTTTCTCTATGGTAATTTTTTCCCTATTGTGCTTTGTTTAGAATCTGATTTTTTTTTTTTTTTAGTGCAATTTGAAGGGAAAATAGAAAGCAAAATACCCTTGGGTACAAAATATCATTCAGTCTAGGAATTAGGAAAATGCTGCAGGATTTACTTCAGCAAAGCAACTCTTCACATCAGCAGCATTTCCCCCAAACTTCTGATTATCTCTAAGGACAGTTAGGACTGACTGGTAGGAGAATTGCTGGGTGGAATATTCACAGAAGTATTTACTAATATCCAGCCTGAACCTCCCTTGGTGCTGCTGACTCATATGCAGTCAACTGTCAACTGATGCCCCCAGATCCCTCTCTAAGTTGCACCTTTCCAACCACACACCCAAGTTTGTAGCTTGTCATGGAGTTACTGTGACCCAGGTGGAGGACCTGGCACTGGCCTTACACAGTATTACACAGTATTATTATTAGGATTGGAAGAGACCTCACAGATCATCAAGTCCAACCCTTTACCACAGAGCTCAAGGCTACACCATGGCACCAAGTGCCATGTCCAATCCTGCCTTGAACAGCTCCAGGGACGGCGACTCCACCACCTCCCCGGGCAGCCCATTCCAGTGTCCAATGACTCTCTCAGTGAAGAACTTTCTCCTCACCTCCAGCCTAAATCTCCCCTGGCGCAGCCTGAGGCTGTGTCCTCTCGTTCTGGTGCTGGCCACCTGAGAGAAGAGAGCAACCTCCTCCTGGCCACAACCACCCCTCAGGTAGTTGTAGACAGCAATAAGGTCACCCCTGAGCCTCCTCTTCTCCAGGCTAAACAATCCCAGCTCCCTCAACCTCATAACCACAGTTGGTGGGGACTGCTCCACCCTAGGCATCCTTGCTGGATGCTCCTCAGCTCTCCCATCCTCCCTGCTCTCTTCGTGAAGCGCCTCATACTTGTTATGCAAGGGCAGTGGAAGAGGAGGAGAGGGCCAGGGTGGACTTCTCTTACTGCCTTTGACAGGGATTTGTATCCATCCCTCCCTGTTTCCAGGGGCAGTTCCCTTATCAGGGGTGATCTGCAGAGCCTGCTCCCACAGATCCAGCTCCCTTTCATTTTCCCTTGTTGAACTTCACACAGTTAGCCTTGGCCCATCTGTTCAACCTGTCCAGATCTTGCTGTTAAGTTTCCCTACCCTCTAGCAGATCGACACAGCCATCCAGATTGGTGTCATCTGCATATTTACTGAGGGTGCACTCAGTCCCCTCATCCAGATCATTAATAAAGATATGGAAGAAGACAGACCCTCAGTACTGAACCCCGAGAGATACAACTAGTGACTGGGCCCCAGCCAGATTTAACTCAGATTCACCTCTACTCTTTGGGTCAACCCTCCAACCAGTTTTTTATCCAGCACAGAGTGCACTTTTCCAAGCCTTGAAGTTTCTGAAGGAGAATGCAACTGCAAGAGTCTAAGAGCTGGTATATTTCATATCTCTCTAATTGTTGTTATAGTAATGGAAACCTAGACCATGTAAAGCTGAACCCATAAACTCATTCATCCTTCTTACTCCACCAGTAGAGACTGTGGGATTTGAGTGCCAGGTGCTTCTTGAGCAGGAATCAGGGAAGCTATTATGTATTCCATAAGGCCATTTTCTTGTGCCTGACACTATTTTCTCCATCAGTTTTGAAATAATCTTGAAATTCATCTTTGAGAGGACAAAAATGAGCCTGTGTTGGAGTCAGAGTCTGTCATGTGGACACTGCATTCTGACCCTGGAAGAGGTCTCCTGTTGTTTATCTCCGTTGCCAATACAATGCAGCTACAGGGACAGTAAAGGGGCAGAAGCGATGTGGTTCCCCTGCCCTATTGAACAGAGGGATCCTACAGAAAAGGGTCCTTACATTCATATTTCAGTATTTAACACATAGCCTTTGTATAAGAAATGGGGTGGGGAGGGGAGGAGTGATCACATGTTTGGTTCCAGTAAAGTTCTTGTTGTGGTCAGGCTGGTTGGACAGTTGTATCAGTTAAAGGAGGACAAATGCATGATTCAGTACTAGTGAACTTCTCTTGGCTTGTACTGACACAGACTGAGCACTGCTTGCTGTGGACCAGGGACAGGGACCTGCAAAAGGACAGTCATGTGTCCTTGTACCCAGTCTGCCCTCATAGAAACTATAGCATCCTGGGGGCTCTGAATTTCCATGCACATAAGAGGAGATTAAGGCTTACCAGCTGTCAGGCCTTCTGCAGCGAGAGTGGGGCACTGGAAATCTTGTTTATAGTGAAAGCTATGTGACAGTGGTGAGCAGTTCATGCAAGCTCGCTCATCAGCACTCTGTATTGTGATTCCCTGAGTTTAAACCACCTGCAAAGTGATACCCTCCAAATATTGTGCTTTGATCCAGTCTCATTAAAGCACTCCTCCACTCAGACTGGTGAAGATAAACACTTTATCAAAGCTTTAATGAAAGAGCAGCACATGGATGATGAGCAGATTTTCTCTGCAGGTGAGAAGCTTACCATGTTGGGTTTATTTCTGCAGCAGCTAAACTATTATCTGATGCAGGTTCTTTTGTGAATGAGAGTTAGTCCACCTAGAAAATTAATTACATGCCCTTCTTTGCCATTGAAACTATCCATCATGTCCCAAATGGTCTATCATACTGTTGTCTAGTAAAACTCAGCCTTCAGAGGCAGCCCCTGTTCAGATGCTGATGCTATGTGTCTGAAAATGTGATTTCAGCTATAACTCTGTGAACATTAGTTGGAATTTATGACTGGAGGTCCCACTAAGCTCCATCAACCCTATCCATCTCATACCTTCATAAATAATTCTAGTCTTCAGTTCCTGAGTCCTTCAGGGCAGCCTTGTGGGTTGGTTTTTCTTAACTGTGTCTGTAATGTGTCACAGGCAAAATTTTGAAATGTCAAACAGTGTGAGTGAACATCAAACAAGTGAAAAAGAGTTTGGTCAAGTAATGTGGACATAGTGGAAGGCAGTTTGGTGAACTTGACATTGTCTAGAATGCTCAAGACTACTGCTCATGACCAGACCAAGACTTCCAGTATTTCTCTTTGTCGTGCCTCAGATTCCTCTCTAATTGGTTCCCAGATAGTTTTTAGCTAAAATCCTTTAAAGACTCCCATCAGGTTTAGCTTCAATTGGATCACATCCATCAGTACCTTACCACTACATGTGCTGTTGGGGGAGCTATAGATAAAAAATGATAAGCAAGCAGAAATGTCACCTTTTCTCCACTGCCTTAAGTAGGAGCAGATGTTCAGAGGAACAGCGAGCATTAAGATCATGTGTTAAAATAAATACAGTAAAGGAAGGGTCTAGCCCTGGGAAGCACTTAGCATCCTGGAGAGGGATGCAGCAGAGCTGAAGGGGTTCAGCAGTGGGAGAACATTTCAGAGGGGGTGTGGGGGTGTTTGCAGAGTCAAACTCTGCAAGGTTGAGGTTACTCCCCTTCATGCATAACCTCAGCAGTCACTGCCATAGCCCAATGCCTTGGGGAGTGGGTAAGAGAATCTATTAATACCCTTAGGAAAAAGTTAGCATCCAAACAACTCTTGTTTCCTTGTTTTTTACACATCTGTGCTCTCCTCTGTCACTAGCTACAGCACAGAGCCTGGCATAGTTTCTGACAAAGAGCTATTGATGGTGTGCTTGTGTGAATTGGCCCAGCACTGGTCACAGCCAACTTCTGTGGGACCTGCTGCCCCTCTTTTACAATACGCTCCAGTGTGTTGAGCCATTCGTGAAAGGTCAGAAATGAACAGAGAAATGGACTGGAGTCAAAAACAAGTAGTCCTATAAATATCAGTTGTAGTCAAAGGCAATTTATTCCATTCCCCTCCTCTCTCTCCCTCTGTGTGTGTCTCTCCCTCCCTCTGTTGTGGTTTCCCAGATATAGCTCCATGTTTCTGACTGGGGAGCTCTGAAAGGAAAGCGGGACACACATTGCGGCTTCTGCTCCCGTCTTGCACACATGGAATAATCCTCAGTCCCTCGAGTAGGACTGACAGCTGGCGCAGAGTCCAGGCATCATCTGGATGCAGATGTTCAGTTTTGATTTCTCAGACTTTCTTTATCTGTGAGAAACTAACTTGCTACAGTTTGTGAATTAGCTTTGGCCACAGACATTTTGGATTGGGATTCCTGAGGGTTCTTCTCTTGCCGGAGATAATATTTGACTTCACAATGACTTTAGCAGCTAAATTAGAGGATATTGAAGTGACACTGGAGCACCTACTAATGGATGTGTTCGTAAGTAAACTACAATTTCCTATTTAAAGTGAGATACTAATAATCCAGGAGACAGAGTACAAATTTAATGGTGTGTCTGAGTATTTCATGGACTTAATTCCTTTACATTTCCCAGTAAACTGTGTTCCTGACACTACTAATGTGTTGTGGCACAGCTAAGGTGCCTACTGGAAGCAGTAACGTGTATAACTGGAACAGCATGACAGGATACATTCTGCACTGGGTTTGTGTATCATCTGCAATCTTGATAAAGTACATGAAAATGAGAGATTTAATCAGTTGGAGAAGTATATCTGTAAAAGAAGTGCACTGACAGAACATTTAAAGTGTGTGTTGTTCAGCATCAAGTGCCCTTAGCTTTAGGACTTTGGCAACCAATAGATTACAGTCTCTTACCACTTTGGCAGTTGAGTTAGCTTTGCAAGAGATGGAGGAACAAGCAAAAGTAATCATGCTTTCAAGAAAACCAAGCTCATTCCTCCTAGATGTACCAAATACTTTAAATCAGTGTTAATTTGGAATTGCTTCCTTGAGGTGGCCAGCGCCAGAATGAGAGGACAGAGCCTCAGGCTGTGCCAGGGGAAATTTAGGCTCGAGGTGAGGAGGAAGTTCTTCACTGAGAGAGTCATTGGACACTGGAATGGGCTGCCTGGGGAGGTGGTGGAGTTGCTGTCCCTGGAGCTGTTCAAGGCAAGATTGGACATGGCACTTGGTGCCATGGTCTAGCCTTGAGCTCTGTGGTAAAGGGTAAAGGGTTGGACTTGATGATCTGTGAGGTCTCTTCCAACCTTGATGATACTGTGATAAATCATCAATGTTCAGTGAAACAATGTACGATTTGCTCCTACACATCTGGAGTAAGAGTCTGCCTGTATCATCTCTTTTTAAAAACCTTCTTCAAAGGATCAATACATTTCAAAAGAGATTCCTTCTTTTTCCAATGCCAGTTGATGGGCTTTGCCTAAAGGTCAGAGATGGCCAGGATTTGGCAGTCTACTGGGGAGGGAACGAGTGGTGAGGGATTTCCAGATCATTGATCTTCTTCTTCTTCTTCAAAAAAAAAAAGAGAAAAAGTCATACCAAGGTGATCTGCACTTTCTGAATTCAGGCTGTAAGAAATAAGACAGCAAGTGACATTCTGAATTTTCAGAAGAGATTTTTGGCATCTCTTAAATGAAATGCTTCAAATGTCAGGGTCTAATGATGAGGAATCTTAGGCATCAACCACAAAAGTGAAAAACAGGAGACCTTGCCAGTTTTCTACCCTGTGGTCCAATTACTAAGGTGTCCATCTGTGCTGTGAAATGGATTCAACTTGCTCCGGGCTGGCCATTTCTCCTCAACTCCTTGGGTAGTGCCCTGCCCCTTTCCCACAAGTTACCGAAGTAGTGATAGAGGAAAATAGAAGGCACTGCCCTGTCAAAACCTCTCTGTAAGGTGTGAAGTGCTGAAATAGTCTTTGAGTTGTAAGGTTTGGACCAGCGTAGTGATTATTTGCCGCTTTGGGTTCAATTCCTTTCCAAGCTCTGAGTACTGTGAATCTTAGAGAAAATCCCTAAAGATTTAAATATTCCTGACCAGCAAAGATGCAACATCTGCTACAGCAGGTCTGCAAAAGCTACTCTGTGTGGGAATGGTACAGTGCTTTCTTTGGACTCTTCGCAGCTGCTGTACAGTCCACTTGACGTTACGTGTTCTCTGTCTCTATTTGTAGCTCAGCATCACTCCATTGAGCTGAGCAGTTGACACGTGGGAGACTGAGGTCCTCCATGGCACAGGTATTGAATAGTGGAAGCTTAAAGGCATTTTGTCACAGTGTAGCTTCAAACATTATCTCAGAGATTGCCAAGATCTAGAAAGCCAGGGTTGACTGTCCTGATTGAGACAGAGCAATCCTATGTCTGTGTTTGAAGGACATCCAAAGCCCCTTGTCCTGCTGAGAGCCAACTAATCCTATAAAAAAGTCATATGGAATCATCTCTTCTTGGCTTTTCATGTCCCATCCAGAGCACTGTTTAGAGGTTTTGCCTAGGCTTTGTCTACTTGCATGTCCATCTCTTGCTTTCATCCAAGTGTCTTTCCTCATGGGTTTGTTTTGGGGGGAGGTTGGGTTTTGTTTTCGCAAAGAAGGTGACAGTAGACCAAATAAAATATGGATGAAATTCACCAGAGCTGGAGGTGGCCTTAGGTCATGAAGCCAATGGAGCTCTTTTCAGGTTGCGTTCTGATCCCTCAAATACAGGATTCTGTAAAACCAGCAAAGCATCCCCAGCTGGGACACTGCAATCACAGCTGAAATTGTGAGGCAGGGATATATCTGTGTGGTGTCATGCTGTGCCGTGCCAGAGCCCCAGCTGGCTCTGGAAAAGCTGGTGTGTCTGTGCAGCATTGTGCAGGGCCACACTGCAGTAGTGTCACTGCTTCACTCTCCTTGTCCTTCTGCAGAGCCTGGGGGCTGTAAGACTTAGAAGTAATACATCCAGGCTCCACATTTTGCTTGGACTATGAGAACTGTGAATCTGATCTAGTCTCTATGGGATGCAAAGAAATAAGTTTTTTTCCTGATGAGCAACCATGCTTTCAGCTATCTGAGCTCTTGTAGAAATTACCTGGGAATTAAGTCAGGGAGAATTTCAGAGAACCTAAACCAAATATTCCAAATGGAGAATCATTTTGTCTGACACTCTCAGGTACAATTTTCAGGCTTTACTCATACATCACCTTGCCTTGCGGCTGTGTTTGATCTTAAACCATCTGTCCATTGAGCAGTGCTAAGAATAATCTCTACTACTGGATACAGAAAAGTAAATAGGAAACTTAATATGAAAGGCAAAATATAAAGCTCTGGCTGTTACAGATCATTCTAGCAGCCAAGTTCGTTCGAGGTCATTAATCCATTACCAGGTGTTTTGCTGTTACCAGTAGGACTGGGACTTGGGTGAGGAGTGTGGGTCCAGATCAGTGGTCCCAAACAGGCTGCAGGCAGATGGACTGCCAGGTAACAGGACCCTCCTGGGAATGATCTCAAAGTCTGCTCCATGTCATGCATCGTCATCTCTGTCAGGTTTATTGCTGAAAGAGTGAAGCCATCTGTCACTGTAATGCTCCTCTTCCAATTCTTCAGTGCCCTCCACTGCTCCAAACCAGGCAGCCACTTATAAAATTGGAAAATTGTGGTCTCTGCTCCCTTGACTTGTTTGGGTTTTTTTGCTTTGAAGAAACTTGGTTTTAATGATTGTTATGAAGGCAGTAACCTGTTCTCAGTTCAGTGGACCCTGACAAAGCCCAGCCTGTACCAAACTGGCAAGCCCATTTTGTCACAGTGTAGGAAGGCTGGAGTAGACAGCAAAGTTTTCTAAAGAAAAACGAGACCTTGCTCAACTTAGACTAACCAACCTTGATGTAATTGGCTTCTACAGCAATACAGACTGTGGAAAGATCATAGGATTGAGCCAGTTTTCCTCTGGACAAGGTTTTTAACTCTGCTGTCCTGCAGGAGTTCACCTGGAATGAGTTCAGCAGAGTTTCAGAGGGAGGATGGCGAGCCTTAGCAGCAGAGATATTTCACACTTCCTCCAGAAAGCTAATATAACATGGGAACACTTTTTAAAATAGGTGGGTTTGTTTGTTGCTTGTTTGTATGATGTGGTTTGGTTGATTGGTTGGTTTTTGGAGGGGGACAGAGACTAAAGATTTGCATCTGCATGGCATAAGCTGCCACTTCCTTGCAGGACAGGATGTACTCACTGTGTTGCCATCCTTCTATCAGAGAAGCAGCTGTTGCTGCACTAACACTTCCTTTCCTCTGTTACCAAAGGGCATTGAAGAGCTTTGCTGGGCTGTACAAGGCACGATAAAAGGGAAGCCTCTGACATGACATTTCATAATTAGCTGTCATCACCATCGGGTTGCCACCAAGTTGCTTGATGAGCTGGGACTTGGCTGCCTAGAGAGACCCAGAGAGAAAGGGGCAAAGTAGGGAGGCAGTGCAGAGACAAGCTCAGGAAGTCCCTCTAGTGTGCTGAGAGGAAAAGGAGGTCTGGTGAGAAACACAGGCTCTGAGTCCTTGGTTCACTACTTGCAAAAGGCATTCCTGAGCAAAACCCTTCTTGCCTCTGGACATGCTTAATTATTCTTGTACTGTCTATGGAAGAAGACTTTTGAGGTACACCTCAGGACCAGCCTTGCTGACTTCCAAGCCTTGCCTTAGGCACAAGTAGAGAAAGCCTCCCTGATACATAGTGCCCAATGTGCCTGGGGATGTCTGGGAGGGTTTCGTAGTGAGCTGGGTTGTGGGGTCTGCCCCACTGAGATGTTTTCTTTGCATTATGGATGTGGCTTTCAGTTTAGAAACAGATTCTCAAGCAAACAAAGGGAAAAAAAGTGAGCCCGAAGCAGCCAAACATCAGCTGGCCTCAAAAAGGAGGGTGAATTCTGAAGGCAGGTTTGACAGAGCTTTAGCAGGTGTCCCAGAAGAGAGAGAGAGATTTAAATGAAGTCTTCAAACCATGAACAATGTATGCCTGGCCCACTCCAAATATCGCCTGGGAAACAACAGGCAATTTATCTCCAGTGGATCATGTGGTCTTAGACACTATTCCAACACAACTAAGCCTGCCAAATCCACAGCACACTCCATACCTCCACCTGCATTCCAGCAGATATCTGTTTTTCCACAGCTGGCTTCTCAGCCTTCCTCCCACCACACTCCACAGATAAGTATTTATGCATATATGTGCATATATATTATGTGTTTTTTAAGACATGTATGTATATAGAAAGAAAGGAGATTATTTGATGGAAGTGACATTCTGGAGGGCTTCCTGGCACGCAGAAAGACTGAGATTGCTTTGCCCTGGGTGGACATAGCAATTTGAATTTGCTGTGCTCCAGCTTCTTCAATCACTCTGAGAAACAGCTGCTCTTCTCCCTTCTCACACTGTCAAGTCCTGGAAGCATTAGTGCCAAAATAGCAAGGACATACAACTTAATCTGTTTCTAATACTATAACAGTCATAGGAAGTCAGAGAAAATTACCTGGGATGCTGCAAGTATTCTGGCACATTCCTCTGCCAGCTAACAATGAGCAGGAATTAAAGTTTGAGTCAGTCTCCAGCATCCAGCCAAACCTCAAGCTGGATATTTGAAGGAGAAGGAATCAAGTCCTGAAGAGTTCAAACTGGGAGCCAGGAGGGGCAGGGCTCTCTGGAGTACCTTGGCAAAAGGGATAGCATCACGAGGTGGACAAGGTCACAACGTCCTGGTGGGCTACCAATGCATTTAAGTGATCTGGCTCTTCATAATAATAATAATAATAAATAGCAACAAAAGCAGCAGAGGTAAATGCTCCACAAACAGGGAAATTGAGAGACAGGGGTAGGAAGTCTCTAATTTCCCACTTTAAAAAACACAGAAATCTGATTTCCAGAATCCCAGTTTGGTGATTTGTTTGTACTCCCTTCAGAGCATAAAACTCCACCACAAAGGGAAAATAATCCGTGTTTGAGACACAAATCCCAAATGCCATGGATGAAGTGTGTCTTTTGAGCTATCTCTACCATGCTCTAGCACATAAATGTGTTATATTTGTCCATTCTTCAGGCAATTCCTATTTTCTCATGCTGTCATCACTGCTAAACAGTAGCCATTCCCATAGCTAATACTGAGGCAATCTGGAGAAAGGAGTGGTGTAGTAAGATGGTTGGGATGAACCTGCTTCGAACACCATCTGCACAGTGAGTCTGGCACACAGCAGCCTCCATCCCTGCTGTAATCAAACAAACATTCTTGCAGTTCCTATCAACTCCTGATGTCTGTGTTACATTTTCTTAATAACCATAGCAATAAGAAGGCATCCTCAACATGCAAAGTGATCTATTAACCTATATAGTGGCAATAAATTGCCACAGCAGAAGCATAGAATCATCAAATCATAGAATGGTCTGGGTTGGAGGGGACCTCCAAAGGTCACCTAATCTAACCTCACCTGCAGTCAGCAGAGGTATCCTCAAGTAGATCAGGATCCTGCAGTTTATCCTCAGCATCCAGTTTGCACAAGAGTTTGCTGACACCAGTTTGCTGCTGGAGTCAGACTGAGTTTTGCCAGTGCAGTGAGCAGGGGCAGAACCAGGCCCCTTGACCTACTGAGGTTACCCAACATGATTGCACCTTTGAAGAGATCCAGTTAGGCAGATGCTTGTCAGGTTTTCTATAGACACTTCTGAAAATGAGAACATTAAAATGATCCATCCAGGTCTTTCCAAGGAGTGATCCAGTCCAGCGTCATGTCTTGGGTAGCAACTGATATCAGATGCCTACAGACAAGTGGAGGAGCAGGGCAAGTAGGCAGCCACAGTCCCACAGTTATCTTCCAACCACTAACTGTTTGCATTCAGGAATTTCATGACCAAGAAGTAGCATCTTCAAATTTAACAGCCCACAGTAGATGTCCATGAAATTAAGTAATTTTTAAAACTTAGCCCAAGAACCTATGTTGCCTGGCACAGTGCTATGAAGAGGCCTAGGGCAGAGGAAAAGCCACAGTGTTATGCTACAGCCCTATGCACACTGTTGTCGACCACAGATAACTCCTAACTTCACTTCCAAGAGAGTCAAGTCACACTGTTGACCCTGAGAAAGCTTTTGTGGAACAGAAGAGCTTTGTGGAGCAGTCTAGGCTTGCTCACCCATGCTGAACAGCTCACAAAAGAGATGGTGGTGGGAATGGAGATCTGGGAGTGTGAATGCCAACAGGGGTGTGAGCAAAGGCAAGGTAGCTAAATACAGCTACCAAAGGGCACAGCAGTATTTCTGATAACTGGAAAAGTAGACCAAGAGTGAGCAGCTATCAAGTTTATTTTACAATCAATGGGGAGATATTGATGCTTTTAGGTGTCATTCACCCCCCAGTAAAGTAGGCAGTTGAAGCAGGTTTGGTATCTAAAACCTTTCCAGTGCCCATTTCTCTTCACTGGTGACAAAAGGAATCCAGATTACAAGCTCACATAAAAGCAACCAAGGTTAGGAGAGGTAAATGTCACTGCAGATGTCTCCTACAACTGAGGTAAGGTGTTGCTACATCTTGGCAGACACAGGAGACCTGAAGCACTAAAATATAGATGGGTAGGAATTACAAGGAACAACTCCAAGGCTGAAGATCCAGAGTCAAACAAACCATTCATATTACTTAATCTGTCCACACAGAAAACTCACACAGGACAGAACTACACTGGGTTTGTATTTCACCAGTATTACCAGTTCCTCTTTCAGCTTTGTGCAAACACAGTTTTCCCCCTCACTCAGAGAAAAGTTGTCATTATTCCATGCCTGCAAAACCTCAACTACAGTGCAAAATTTGCCTGAGAGTCTGTTTCTCAGCTCTGGTAAGACTGTAAAAAAACCCTCTGAACATCTCTCAGAGGTCTTCTATTCCCCTCCTTTCTTTAGGGACATGTTGGCTTTCCCTTGGGGCAACATAACTCTCCCTCCTTCCCTCACACAGGCACATAAACTTTCCCACAATATATTAAGATTAGTCAAAGCAGTGTAACAAGGATGAAGATTTAAGAGAGAAAATTATGCAGAACAAAGAAGGATTTCTCTTCACAGTGTTTGACATAGTCCATGTGTCACATATCATGTTCAAGGCTTAAATCTAGCTCAAGGCTGAGTACCTTCCATGCCATGCTGAGCAAACCCCTATTTCATCATGGACTGAAGTAAATCAGCAGTGCCAAGCACTACTCAGGAATAGCTTGCTGACATTTTAAGACTTGAGACCAAGATGCACCAAGTATTTGCACACTCACCAAGATTTGCAAGGGCTTCAGACCAGATCCCTGATAGAAATATTGCAGTCATACTGCAGCTGAGCACATGGCTGCTGTTGTATGCTCCACATCCAGTCTCTGTTACACATCCACGATGTGGGAATGTGGTGGTGGTGCCAAATATCTCTTTTTTTGTTTATGTAATCCCTGGAAGCCAGAGGTGGCCTCTTCAATCCCTTCGTGATGTTTACAGGGGCATGTCTCCAGGGCAATGGGGTCAGGCAAGTTCCCTCCCTAATTAATTGGTGTCTCTCTGAGTTATGTGGGAACAGAACTGACCTACCAGCACAGTAAAACACAAGGGAAATGTCCTTTCATCTAGCAGAGGCCTCTCTTGCTATCTGCTGCTCTTCTACTGATCAGGGTTTTCCAGGAGCCTGTATGCACAGGAGCTGGAACCTCTTTATCCAATAAGGACCATACTTTATCCAACAAGGACAGAGAGAAGGTGGGGAGGAGAACTAGAGTCTGATTCTAGAGAGTCTGCTAGGTGGCATCAGGGGAACAGGAAGGGTGCAAGTTGTTCTGTCCTCTTCCCCAGAGACATTTTCTGAGATGTGTAGGTCTGTGCCATGACTTTCTCTAGTGGCTGTGCCAAGAGCTTGCTGGACACACCATCTGACGGGTCTAAGTGGTTGGCAAAGTGAAAGCTCAGCAGGTGACATCCTGCTCTGTCAGTCACTCTTCATGACACCCAAGGCTGCAATACAAAAGCAGCAGATCAGCAGTCATATGGATTCTTTTACTGGAATACCAATGAGGAAAATTATGACCATCTAGCATTACATTGTGGGTTAACCTACAGCAATGTGCATCACATAGGAACTTCCCTGAGACAAGAAGTTCTTGATTATGGGTTTCTGCTTAGGTTTATGCTAGTCAGAGCTACAAATATGTCTATGAACTGCAGATGGTTCAACGGCCATGCTGTAGCACAGTGCAGTTGTCACAGGAGCCTAAATGCATCTCTGTGGATACGAGTAATGGACATGCTGCACATGCAGTCCAACACCATGCTGATCACTGCGTAACACAGAGCACCAAAACACAGTAAAACAAAGCAAGAACCTCTATTCAAATGTGGGAGTGTCCTTCATATTCATCCTGGATTGCTGCTCCCAGCAACAGCACTCACATACAGTGCTTTCCCAGTGGAGACAATGGCATGATGGCCTGTGTGGCCTCCAGATGTGACACAGCATTGCCACACTCAGGGGAAGCCCCTGAGCTTTCTGTGGCTGAGGACCATGAACAGCCTCTCTCACTCTCACAAGCTGCTGGGTTATTGCCAGCTGTGATGGAGAAGGCTTGTACAGAAATGGAGCTCCACATGGTGTGTTTTCTCACATTCTTCCCCAGGCTAGAGTGATTGCAACACATCTCTGTAAAACACCATGTAAGACTGGGGAATTGTTTGGTTTCTTTAACTTTTAAGGCAATGTGGATTTGCAATGACAGTCTGCACTTATCTTTCACTCTCAGCGAGGCTGTTTTCTTTACAGCCTGATTCTGGGTGCAATAAAATATAAGCTAAGTCGCTCTAGGGACTGCAACCCCTAAACATCACCCTGTCTTTTTATTGCTTTGCCATGTCCCAGCAAATCAGCTAGGCAGGATTTAGTGGGAAGTTAGAAATTCCACCAAGATTAATAGGAGCTGTTAAAGAACTCAAATACAAGTGGTTTTCCTATCAGGACTCCAGGGAAGAATTTGGCTTTGCTACTAATAGAGACCATAGACATCATACAAAATGGAAAATACTTTCAGGAGCTGCAAGGTACTCTTGTTCTCCTCTTACTCTGTTGCCATGCTTCTGTCTTCATGGAATATAGAACTTAAGTTGGACTTTCTGCACCGAGTGGCTTTTCAGTGCTATGACAAAGTGTCTTGCTGTTAGATCTGATAGCCACCATGGGCTGCATTTCAGTCTGCGCCACCGTTGTCACTGGTTTCTATTCACTGATCTCCTCTGCACACACACTGACTCGTAATTTGACTCTTCCATTGCCAATATAAGACAAACTTTGCAGCAGTAAATTATTTCTTTCTCCTTTTCATTAAAGAAAAACAAATCCAGTCTCAATAGCAATCTATTGGAATGTGCTTCCCTCTGATGCGTCGTTACTGCAAACCACTGCTCCTGGCAGCCTGCAATTTGTACTGAGAAGCTTATCCACTGCTTTAAACACTTTCATCTTTCACCAGTGAGTAAATATGATGTGTCTCTTTTGAGGGTCTGTGGTGGTAAGACCAGGACAGTCCCTTTCAAAAGTATGGCTTTTATTTCCTGCTGTGCTGGTTAGTTGGAGACGTCTCTGCAGAAAACAGTGCAGCTGAATGAAGCTTCAGTGACCATCTTAATTCATCTCTGCAGTCAGCTACACAAGAGAGGGGGCTCTCCAGAGGGAAATTCAGAATTCCATGGGCTGAAGTGCCCTTGGACATGCTCATGTCTGCCACGAACACCTAAACTCCCTTTCTGCAAACAACTAGAAAGGCTGTCATAAGAGCGTGCTTTACATTACCTACTCCATAGACAATCTCCCAAAGTAAACCCAATATACTGCCCTATACACTTACCTCCTAATGTACTTTGAACAGCTCTAAAACTAAAAAGCCAACATCTCATCCTTCCAGATGGCTTTCACACCCTTGATGATTAAGGTTTGGATTCCTTTCTCCAGGTTGATACCAGCTGGGAAATGAGGAACGTGACAGGGAAGTGTCAGTGTGTCTGCACCTCCAGCTGTCTGTGGTTTCTGTGGAGGACACTATAGAGGTGTGCCTAGAGTGCAGCACAGGGAGGGAGGGGGAACTCAGGCCCATTGGAATATGCAAGGATCTCACTGGAACTGGTTCCAGTACTGGCCAAATGGATGGATTTCTTCTGCTTTCCACGTGTGTAAGAGGTTCCCTGCAAGCAGATTGTATGTATTATTACTCAGCCTTGAGCAATATGCAGATTTACATTTCAGTCATGAGACTTAAATAACTTGTGGCTTGTGGAAATGACTGTATGAATGCTCCCCTTTACCCTGTCGAGAAAATCAGTCTATGTGGCACTTCATGCTGGTACTGCTAGACCGTGGCTGACTCTCATCCAGCTTGTTTACAGCCACAGGTGGAGATGCATGTTACGGCTCTCTGTCCCCACTAGTGGATAAAGCTCTACCTACGAGACTGGGCTTTGAGTTGGAGCTGCAAGAGACCTTTCTTGCAGGAGTAAGAGTATTCTGGGAAGAGGGCCGGTGTGAGCAGGAGCCCCCTCGGCCCAGGGCTTCAGATCACATGAGCAGGGAGATCTTTGCTACTCTGCTCTCATACAAAGCATTCACTTCCAAGGTCTCGGCTCAGACTGACTGAGTCTTTATTCCCAGTAAGGCAGATTGCAGCTGCCTTTGTCCTCTTTCTCCACCGGTAGACCTCCAGTGGCCCTATTGATGCAGGCAGGGGCTCCTGGTGAGCAGCTGGGAAATGCCAAGCACCTCGTGCTTTAGAAAGCATATAGGCAAACTGTGAGATGGGCAGGGAGTATTAACAATCATTACAGACTCTGCAAGAGGCAAAGACCCTAGCTCTGCACCTATTCCACATAAAGAACCTGCACAAGTCAGTCATGCTTAAGACATTTCCATCCTTTCCTGTCTCTGACTCTCTTTGGCAAAGGCATATGGAACTAATTATGAACAAAGGCTGATTGTTTGAATATTTAGAGTTTCCCACATCAAGCTGCTGGTTTGTTTTGGGTTGGTTTTTTTTTTTACTAGCTTTAATGCATGGGCATATGCTGAGCAGATATAGAACTTCTTGATTTTAAACAGTTGCTTTAATGGCATGTCCCTAACACCTTCACCCTGGCTTTTGGACTTGGATCAAAACAAAGTATTTTTAACTCTGCATTAAAATGAGAACAATACATGGAGGAAGGGACTGGCTCCACAGCTCAGCAGATTTTGCTCTCCCAGCTAGACTGCTCTGAGGAAAAGAGTGTGGGCCAACATCTTTTCCGTTTTACTAAGCAAATTCAGAATGCCATTGTGGAGTTGGTGGATTGAGAACTCCTACTTTGCACACATTAAACTGCATCTGGACCACTACCTGTAACTGAGCATGGAAATGAACACAACATCCAAACCACATGTTTACAAAAAGCATAGAATCATGCCTGGCTGCTTTGGGACAATTCCTGGTGCTGCAGAAAGTCTGTGGGAAGGAAAAAGTATTCTTCTCATTCTCAAAACACTTGTGTACAATTTAAAGTCTAAATATAGTATCATGCTTTTCTTCCAGAGAAAGAAAATATCATTGTCTCCTAGTCTCTGAAGTGGCTTTGTAAAAGCAAAAAGAAGGCATTGAGACTGCCTAGTTATAGACTGTCCCTAATTATAGACTCTAATAGAATTGTTTTTTTTAAAAGGACACATAGAAGCTGTAGGCATCACTGAGCAGCAGGTTTCCACTAACACCTGTACCTCCAGAGGTGAGAGTGAGTGCTTGTGTCTGTTCTTCGTGCGTCTGCGTGCACCAAGCTGCCCGGTGCCATACGGACCACACAGCCTGAGTCAGGGAGTACTCATGCTTAGCAGGGCAGCCCCGAGAATCTGCTCAAGCCCTCTGTTCTGGGTGTGTGCTTTCCAGCATCTAGGAATATCTGAATGGAGGATTTAACATTGATCTCTGCACCAGATGGTGATACACCAGATATTCTTTTTAAGGTGGACATGTGATCTACTGTACAGCAAACCAGAGGGGTCTGTAGTCACATGGCAAAATGTATAATAACTCTGATAGAGCTTTGATTAGACAACTGACCTGGTTACCATCTGTAGCAACAAGAAGCAAGCTTGACATTTTTGGAACATTCTCCCCAGAAGCTTAATTCTTCCACCTCTGTGGCATAGCCATCCTGCTGAGCAAACTACACCGAGAAACAGAAGGAAGCTAAAGATATGCTGCTTGAAGCATGTTGTTAAGGTTACAGGGCTTGGGGTTTTCCCTTTCTTTTTTTTCTCCCCTCCCTTTCTCCCCACCTCCTTCTTTCCAATAAGCCACATCTTGACTCATACAGTCTGATGTGAAAACCCACTCAGTTATTTGATAGTTGGGAAATCTAGATGAGTCTGTGAGTTCTTTCAGGGGAAGCCTGTGTGTGCTGTGAACTCTCTCTCACACACACACATGAGTTGGCTCTGCACTATGGTAGTACAGGCAGCTGTGACTCCGGGTAGGACACGAAGACTTTTACTCAAAATCCCATATGGATCACTGAGGAGACGCAGTGTGGAAAGGGTAAGCTGTGATTCTTTTTTTTTTGTCCTGAATGCATGCCAAGAGGATGAGGAGGGTACCATTTGATAGCAGTTGTCTGCCCCATTAGCAGTCAGAGTTAATAGGAGTTATGTCATCCTGTGCATAAATCACTATTGGTGTATGGCATGGTGTGTAGCTGGTGGAAGCTGTGTGGTGATGAATGGGATTTAATACCAGTCAGAGGCTATGTGATAACTTAGGGTTGAAATTGGTGCCAGAAGGAGCAATAAGACAACATGCAACAATTAAAACTAGTTAAAGCCTTTGTGGTAATACTCCACAAAGTAATAACTTCTGAAATAGTAATTTCTGAAAAGGGTTGTTTCCAGTAATGATTACTCATTAAGACGTTGTGAATGGTGTGTAGTGGCACTGACCTGTAGCAGTGGGGACTAAATAATAGTAATGATGTCAAACAACAGTAGCAAATAACAATAATGTCAGGGTGATGTGGGCCTCTATCAGTGCCCACCAGTGTCTGTCCCACCCGAGACGCAGAGCAAGCAGTAGTCGCACAGTGCAATATGGGCTCTACAGTGCATGTTACATCACTCTGGTCAGTGACAGTCAAGGTGACACAGAGGGACTGGCAGTCTCTAGCTAGCCAAGGTGATGCCTTTGCCTTCTTGCTGTGACAGACATAGCAGGGTGTCCCAGGGACGCTGGAATTAGGTCATTGAGTTCCTGGAAGCTTGCTGCCTTAGCGGCAGTGCTCAGGACACCAAGGGCATACCGTTGCTTTGAAGGACTGACAGGCTGACAAAGTGCCAGTGGCTGGGACGTGAGTCTCAGCACAGAGAGTGATGCACACCTGTAGAGCACACATTAAGCATGCACCAAGCTCACACTGGGCATACACTTCAGGCTGCCTTTGCCTGACAAGACACCTCTGCTGGAGATGGCATGGGTGGCACAGCATCCCCTAGGGACAACAACACCTTTCACACCCCTTCTGCTTGTCACTGCTGATACCTCCTGAGATGATATTTGGCTGAAGGGAATGAGCATGGTCTGCACTCTCTAGGCCAGAAGGGGTTTGAGCAGGGTGTACCAGGGGTGGGTGAGGGGTGCTGCACCCACTGGTCCACAGCTGCTGGTAGGTGAAGAAACTCTGCAAGCCAGAGGAGCTCAAAGCTGTGTTGCACAGGACTGAGGGAAACCTTTGCTCAAGGCATCTGTTTTGCCAGGAAGCAGTTTGGTGGCAGATGAAGCCACCTATGAGTTTACTTTGGGTCTGTTGAATGTGTCACTTAAAAAAAAAAAAAGGCTGGTTTGGGATATTTCAAAGCAAATCTGTTTCCCTGCTTTTTCTTCCAAACACTGTGTAATTTCATTTGGATGAATGCCTTCATGCCTTCTTCACCACCACCATCCCCCTTCCCCCCCCCCTTTTTTTTTAAGGATATTAAAAAAATCAAAAATTAAATGCAGGTCAAAAACTGTTTCATTTAACACAAAGAGGAGTTTTGTTTGGTTTTTTTTCTTTCTTCATTTGGCTGAAGGGAAAGCAGAACAACTTTGTGTCAACCTGAAACATATTTTCTTCCCCTCTCCAGTCCGTCAAGCAAACCAAAGATAATCAATTACTCACACAGCTTTGGTCTGCCTTTGTTTCATTCTTGTTTCTTGCTTTGGAGTGCATTCAGAAAAGTCTTTCCTGGTAAATTTGATCTTTGTGGTTCAAGATGCCTGTTCTGAGAGAGGCCCAGGGCAGGCAGTCCTGGCTGCAGTGTCCCCCTGTTCAGCGCCCAGCCTCACTGTAGCAGCCAGGGCTGTCCCTTCTGGGGAGACACTGCTCTTGCTGAACCTGGTCATAGGAGGTGGGTTGATGTCTACTGGCTTTGCAGCTGCTTTTGCAAGAGTAGGGAAGCAGAAAGTTTGATGTCTCTTTCCAGAGCAACTTCCTCCAAGGTGGCAGATGACATTTTGTCTAAAGCAAGCTCTTGGCTGCTGCTGGCTACCACGGGTCCCTTCCTGGCTGAAAGCACTCATGTTTTCACAAAGGCCACACCTGAGACCAATGAGCCTAGACACGAGAGATACAAGCGTGTGGATAATGGAAGACAACTCTCTTCCATGCATGCACACATCCTCTGCAGATGTATGTTGTCTAGACTGACCTGTCCTGGGAGGACAGGTTGAGAAAATTAGTGTTGTTCAGCTTGGAGAAGGGAAAGCTGCAAGGAAATCCTGCAGCAGCCTTTCTGTACTTAAAGAGGTCCTACAGGAGTGATGAGGAGGAACTCTGTCAGGGAGTGTAGTGATCAGACAAGAGGCTAAGCGTTTCAAACTGAAGGAGGATAAATTTAGCACAGATATCAGAAGAAAATACTGTGTGGTGAGGATGGTGAGACACTGAAACAGGTTGCCCAGGGAGGTCACAGATGCTCCCTTCATGGAAGTTTCAAGGCCAGGATGGATGAGGGTTTGAGCAGCCTGGTCTAGTGGAGGGTGTCCCTGCCCATGGTGGGGAAATTAGAACTAAATGATCTTTAAGGTCCCTTCCAACCCAAACCATACTGTGATTCTATGATTCTGTGTGATGGAGAGATGCAAAAAACAGCAGTCCTCTCACAGGGTGTTTTCAGGAAGTAACCCATGGTAGGGAGCATGCAAGTACCTGCAGAAGAGGCTGTCAGAGAAGGTTGGTATTTATATATCAGGCAAGAATGGGTGCATAAGGATGACCAGTGCTGCAGGGGACTTGTTACTGTGTACTCACTTAACAGCTTCACACACAGCCCAAGTGAGCAGCTGCTGTCAGGGGAGGGTTGCATTGTTTTATTTTCACTCACATCCACAGTTTGTTTCTCTCCTTCCCACTTCCTGACCTGAAGTTTATTAGGCTTCTTGTCAGGCGAAAGCTGAAGCCTTACTATAAGGATTGCCAGAGGATTTGGTAGGACGAGTTTTGCAACCAGCTCTTTTTTGTCCTAAATCTCTGTCCCTCCCATTATCCTCTCCACCTCCTCACAGAACTGCTTCATCAGGCACCTGGCCCATGAGGTTTTGGTCAACCTGATTGAAACATGTTCTCCCCCTGGAGCTACTCCCACCAGTTAGAGACTGTAGGGCAGATCCCTTGCTCTTGGGGTCCTGAAGTTCCTGAGTGAAAGACCCAAAATACAATCCCAAGGTTCACATGTAAATAAAGTGTGAGATACAAGGGATCTATGCATGCACTTAGAAGAGGAGATGACTTTGCAAAGTGTTTCACAAGTCCCAGTGAGGGAAAAGAAAAAACAAAATAAAAAAACAAATCAGCAGTGCCAAATGTTAGTAGGTATTACAAGGAGACTGTCAAACGTGTCAGCCAAGGCAGAGCTGAGTTTTGCACCATGGAGCACACTAGCAGTGCCAGTCAGTGTCAGCTCTGAAACATGAGCTGCATTCATCTAAGTCAATGCTGATGTCTATGAGACATAGAATGACAGAATCGTTATGTTAGGAAGAGACCTTTAAGGTCATCAAGTCCAACTGTTAATCCAGCACTACCAGACCACCACTAAACCATGTCACTCAGCACCACATCTATATGTCTTTTAAATACCTCCAGGGATGGTGACTTCCCCACTCACTTGGGCAGCCTGTTCCAGTGCCTCACAACCACTTTGGTGAAGATTTTTTTCCTAATATCCATACCAAACCTTCCCTGGCACAACTTGAGGTTGTTGGAATGGACTGCCCGGGGAGGTGGTGGAGGCACCGTCCCTGGAGGTGTTCAAGAAAAGACTGGATGAGGCACTTAGTGCCATGGTCTAGTTGGCTGGCTAGGGCTGGGTGATAGGTTGGACTGGATGATCTTGGAGGTCTCTTCCAACCTGGTTGATTCTATGATTCTTCTTGCCCTATTGCTGCATCTCCATTTTGGCCAGCACTTTGGGCTCCCTTCAGAATCACTGTGAAGAGTGCAGTTAAAATATCCTGCAGGGGTTGCAAAGGGTTCCTCTGAGCATCCTTGTTTGTCTGAATTAAGAACTCCCTAAACAGCAGCTAGGTCTCCTTTAACCAGCACATATAAGGACACCTTGGTCAGAAGAGGACCCCCCCCCCCCTAAACTAGGCGATATGAGTTCCACCCCTAACGGTATTAGTCAACACAGAGCCCCCTCCCCACCAGATCTTCCTTCTCTGGATCTCCTCCCCCCACCAGCAAACATGCATGTTAGATGTGTAGTCCTTTCTCCCTTTGCATTATTGATGTGAGACGGTTTATGCCTGCGAGCTGCCGTTATTGTATCCATGTGCTGCGGATGTGTGCAAGGGGAAGATGAATAGAGGACTGCTAATGTCTAACAAATGCCCAACACCATTCAGAGGTCTCTTTCTGCTGTTGCAAGGCACTGGTAAAGAAGAACACATATTTGCTCTTTCTCTCAAGACCTCACTGGCTGTTTTCTATCCACAAGAATGTTTCTCACCACAAACACAAGGCATTGTTTCTTTGAATTAGAAAGCCTAGAGAAAGCAGGCAGCTTTCTTGTATTAAAAAAAGAGCAAGTCTGTCTTCTTTGCTGCCTTCAAGGCTCAAAGGATAGTACTACAGATGTTGTGTAAGAAGGAAAGCCAACTCCAGACTAAAAGAAGTGCTGTAAGGAGTGAATCAAGCTGGGAGAGAGACGGCTAGAGAAGCCGTTTTAAATTAGGCCTTGCAGTCTGCACCCCAGCTTTAGGTCCCAGCTCTCAGCTGTGGCAAATGAAAGGCCCTGTGCCCAGTTGTGTCAGTTCAGCAGGATTTTAGTCCAGACTGCTTTTCTAGTTTTTGTGTCTCCAAAGAAGATAAGCTAAGATTTAAACTGTGGCAGCACCCCCCCAGTCAGAAGTCCACTGTCCATCACGCAAGTGTAAACCTACACCGGTGCAGAGCTGAGACTGGTATTTACCTATGACACTTCATCCCTGAATCCATGAACACTGATTCATATCATGACTTTAAAACATTGCAAGCAGAGATAAATCTGCAAATGGATGTTTATTGCCATAGAAAACAGATGGCAGAAGACAAAGCTCCCATGTTCTTATCCCAAGCTGCAAGCACGTTAAGAATGCGGCAGGAAACGTCATTCCTCCTATAAATACATTTCTCTTGAGAAGAGAGAACCCAGGGCTGAAAAAATTCATCAGTGTTTCTACTCTGCAGGCCAAGTCTGAGGCAGGTTTTCCCATACTATTCTGCAGTTTATGGTGACCTTTGCTTTTGGCAAGAGAGGATGCTGCCTTCAAGTAAATGCAGCAAAAGAGTCTGAGTCTTGCTGCTGTACAGACCTACCAGTGCTTTTACTACTCTGAGTTACTGATTTTCTCTTAGACAAAGTATAAAGCAGTTATTACTTTTTGCCAGCATGAATCCAAGAGAAAAGTGGTCAGAAATCTCTCACACTAAGGGTTGCAGTGCAGGGTCTGGCAGAGTGGAATAAGGCAGATCCTCTAGCATTCACAGTGGAGTGGTCTTCATGTATTAAACCCTCTCATGCATGCCTCTATGAGTGATGCTATGAGCACTCACTTTGACACCACGACTAAAGGAGTGCTTCAAGGGAAGGTGATCTTTCCACTTCACACAATTTATTTGCAAACTCTTCCACTGACATGCAAGTCCTGCAGATCTTTGCCTAATACCTTCAATGACAAGTTTCTTACCTTGACAGCATCACTACCAATCTGATAGGCTGCTGTGGTGACAGCAGAGTTGCTCATATGCTGTGAATAACAAAACAACAGTAGATATTTAAGTGTAGAAGTCACCCAAGAGAGAAGAAATACCTTGAAGCAAGTAATTCCTCTTGTCTTATTTTTTTTCTGGAAGTCAATCAAGTTGCAAGATGATGAAACCAATATAACTTGAAGTGGTAGGGGGGAAAAAGGCATTTTGCAACACACTATTTGCAGTGAATAGTTCAGCAGCCCTACAGACTAAGAATTGTATTAAGAATGAAAAAAAAAGTATGAAGATAAGCTTAAGTAGCAGAACTGTCACCTGTATAATGTCCTGATATAATCTCTTGTGACTGCTGAAACATCAATTTCATCTGCTTCATCTGAGCTTTACCTTTTCTGACTTGTTCACAGGTATTTTGGAGGAACTGGTTTAATCTGAACTCTACCTAGACAGGTAGACGTTTGGCACACTCTCTAGGGTATCTAGAAGTTGTAATACTTAGTGACACTTCTAAAAGGTGTAACAAATTGAAACAGACTTCCCTGTGAAACGCTTCAGGAACTGTGCCAGGCTTTATCCCCCCCAGACTGTACACAGGTTAACGGCACAAGAGGTGAGAGGACGTCAGAGGCTAATGGATAGTGACTGGTGAACTCTCCAGAGTTCAGAGCCAGGGTACTGCTCAAATCAGATTTCAACTGGTTGGAGCTTAATTGAATTATCAGAAGCTCTCAAGGCCTGGAGACCTCATGAGCAGAGGGTCTGCTGTGAAATGTCCAATGCTTTCGGATTCTTATTTTGATCAGAAAATGAAAAGCTTTTTTCATTATAGTTTAGCATCTGTTGCCTTTGCCTTGGCTGGACAGCAAGGGTAGGTCAGGGGACAGAGCAAAGGCAAGCCAGGGAACAGAGGCTGGGAGCCAGAAGTAAGCCTCATGTTTTGGACAAAGGGAAGGAGAGGATTATATGAATCTGATCATAAAGCTTTGGAGAGGGTGGAAAGATTCTGTAGCGCATGGGTATCTTTGGTCTTCCAGCTAATAAGCCTATTCAAAGGCTTGTCTCAGGTAACTAATACCATGCCTAGGTCATACCCCTGCCAGTAGCTCAAAACTCAAGAGTTAAAAAAAGGTTTAGCACCAGAGTAGGTTGCTTCCAGATTATGCTCTGCAGCCCAAAAAGCAAGAACTTACCCCTACAAGGAGCTTCCTGGAAAGGCTTTTCCATAGGGAGACTGTGTTTCATGCAAGGTCAGCAGGCAATAATTGAAAGTAGTAGCTTGAGCATTTGAAATATCTTTCAATCTGCTTCACTCTGAAGAGCTAGTTCTAAATCAGCTTCTAGCCAGGACTTATCCCTGAAAGGGCTCAGACATGCCTTCAGCTGAGCATAGAGAGCCTCCAGATTTGTCAACTTATGATCCGTACAAGGCATTTCAATGTTGCTTCAACAGTTTCCTGAACAACATTTTCACACATTGAGTGCAAAGTACAACACAGCCTTCTTCCAGTTCTTAATTTCTTGATCAGTCTTTTCATCTGTGTAGATCAGGATGCTGTAAGTGTATTTAAAAAAACCCTAAACACACATACACACCTCAAACAAACAAAACTCTGGATGAGTAGTAAATTTAGCTCTCAGAGATATGTTCCATTTTCACTGTGATGGTTTGGATGTTCCCCGCCCCCCCCCCACACTTTAGAAGGTACCCAACTGGATTCAGCCAGCTCTGGGAATATAAATGAAGCTATTTATTTACAGCTGGCACAATATACAAGTGGCTATTTACAATATATACAGTTATAGACAGAAATAGACAAGGTAAAAGGTAATACAGAAACACAACTCCCCTCCCAGAAACCTGAGTCCCCAGGAGGGGCTCTCAACCACCCCTGCACCTTTCCCCTACCCCTCTCAACCTTACCCCAGTCCTAAGGAAGAATAGAGGTTCAGCCAAGAGGTTAAGAAGCAAAGGTGAGTGGAAGGTGAAGTTAGGGAGCTGCAGCTCAGCCAGAAGCCCAAAGCAGAGTGCCACAAAAATGGCAAGAGTGTTATCTCATGTTTTCCTTTCTTCTTCAGCGAGACTCTGAGGGGAGTAGACATCACCATTGTTTTCCTTTCACAGCCTATGATCTAGTTCTTCTCACCAAAACATTCTACCCTGCTTCAAACTAGCACATTCACTTTTCAGACATTTTTGGTCAATATAAGTTTAGTGAAACACCAGCAGTGACTTTAGTGAAGTTCACAAGCACTGGGGCCCTCCTAACCAGCCTGATAGAAATGATGAACGAGGCCACTCTGACCAAAAGGAAATCTGTTATGTAGGTCATCACAGAGTTGCTACTTTGCTGATTCAAAACGTTTTGAAAATAGGATTTAGATTTCAAACATACTTCCAAACTTCTGGTCAAACATTCTGTCCAGTGAAGTACACTTTATTCTCATTGTCTCAATAATTTCCAATGGCTTCCAGGAAACAGTGACTTTTCATTCTACCAGCAGATGGATATGAGTGATTCTTATGCTTTAATTTTCCTTGTCGGGACCAAAGTATTGAACCCTCCAAATTGCACAGGGAAGAGGCACAATTAGTCTTCACTTTTCAAAGATACCACATGAAAAGCTTTTGAAAAGATAATGGACTGCAAATGATGCCATTTAGTCACCAGCGCACACTCTACGATCCAGCTGTACTTCTGGGGTATATTTAGAAGGTGCAATTAGGGTTGTGAGAAAATATCTTAACTGAGGTTGAAATTCATTTTAGTTTCCAGCACTTCCTCTAAAAAAGTGTTGATGACGTGGGACCATGGATATCCATTTTCTCTCCATGATTTGCATCATTGTAGATTAGATAAACTTTGTGTGATATGATAGCTAAGGACCAGGAACCTGCAATTGATGCTGATGCAGTGAGCATCTGTGCTTTGGAGATCTGTGTGCACAACAAGTACCATTTTACTGGTTTACCATTTTAGTTCAGAATAGAAATTACTGAAAGAGTAAACCAAATTGGCCTTAACTCAAAAGTTTATGCCACAGGGAATTCCTACACTGCCAACTCACAGAGGATGAGTGACAGGTTGAAATGTGTTTTGGAAAAAATAATCTAAGAGAAATTAACTGTAGGGATTATGTTCTTGCTAGTGTGCATGTTGCATTTCAGCTACCTTCCACTTGTACCTTCAGCCAGTTTACATATACTTTTCCACAGGACTCAAAAAAAGCTCTCCGAAATCTTTATTAACCCTTTTGCTGTAGAATCATAGAATCAACCAGGTTGGAAGAGACCTCCAAGATCATCCAGTACAACCTAGCACCCAGCCCTAGCCAGTCAACTAGACCATGGCACTAAGTGCCTCAGCCAGGCTTTTGTTGAACACCTCCAGGGATGGTGACTCCACCACCTCCCTGGGCAGCCCATTCCAATGGCAAATCACTCTCTCTGGCAAGAACTTCCTCCTAACATCCAGCCTAGACCTCCCCTGGCACAACTTGAGATTGTGTCCCCTTGTTCTGTTGCTGGTTGCCTGTCAGAAGAGACCAATCCCCACCTGGCTACAACCTCCCTTCAGGTAGTTGTAGACAGCAATGAAGTCACCCTAAGTCTCCTCTTCTCCAGGCTGCACACCCCCAGCTCCCTCAGCCTCTCCTCACAGGGCTGTGCTCCAGGCCCCTCACCAGCTTTGTCGACCTCCTCTGGACAAGTTCCAGTATCTCAACTTCTCTCTTGAATTGAGGGGCCCAGAACTGGACACAGCACTCAAGGTGTGGCCTGACCAGTACGTTCAGGAGCAGCTGTACGTCTCCAACCACAACATTGTACTGTTATCCACAGTGCTTTGGAGAATCTTAGGAAGATGAATGAGGATGGCAACAAGTGAATCTCTGACTTTCAGTCTTCTTTAAATCAATCTTAATGCATCAGCAGAGAGCAGGGAGGAGGAGGAGCAAGGTTAAAACCCTGCAGGTAGTTTTTCCTCTTTAATAGTCCAGGTTTTCACAGAAAAGCATCAAAAAAGCAAGTTGCAAATGTTTCCCAGAGCAGAGCTCAAAGCTGTTACTGTGGCCTAAGGACAGAGCCTGGAGTTCCCAATCTTTGAAAATACCACCAAGAAAATCTGTTAAGGCTAATGGTATGGTTGGGCTGTTGCAAGAGGAAAGCTTGGCAATCTTGGGTCACAATTTGAAATGATTCCTTATAATACATTGGACTTTACATATTACAAAGGCTCCACAGATATTGATCCTCTCCAGAACTCTGCAAGACCCAGCCTGTAGTGCAATTCCCACTTTGCAGCAAGGATGCTTTCAGGGTAAGAGTCAAGGTGAACAGCCAACACCATGCAAATTAAGGGGCGTTAGAAGAAGAATCAAACTTCAGTGCTCTTGTCAGTCAGAAGTACACATCCACATTCCCTTCCTCCCTCCTCAGCATCTCTCCACCCAATCTGTGCTTGTAACCACACCAGGGACTGGGAGTAGGCTTTCTAGTTTTCATAGTTTCCTCCCTGAAATGTTGGAAGACTTCCTTTTTCCATCCTGTACTTTGCTGCAATGTGGCCGTTGTGTGTCCTCCTGTAAACTTTCAAATACACCAGTAGTGGCAGTTTCCTGCAAATGGAAAAAGGATTTGCTTCAGTTACAGCAAGTGGGAACCTGGCCAAGGAGGGTCATAAAACCAGACAACACTGATTTTGGAAAGTACAGTTATATTAGTGCATTCCAATGCATCTAGTCACTGGAGAGTAGTTAAAGTGGCCTTGGGGACAACCTTCAGCTTCTAGAGGATGGTGTCAGGGGAAAAATAAGCAGGCTGATGCCAGCAGATGATCCATCCCCTTTTCTTCATGATCGGTCACAGCAGATTGTGCAGTACTGGCCAGAACCTGCGTTGCAGCAGCATTTGGAAAACTTTTCATTCCTGGGCTTTGTTTTATACTAATCCACAGATGCTGTTATCTGCCCTAGACTGGAAGGGAAATCGATGCAGGATTCAGGACAAGGGTGTAGGGAGCATGAATGTTTTCCTGCAAAGGACAAGATATGCTGGGCATCCTTACCAAGCCTCAGCACTGGTGTTTTCTCTGAAGTCAGCAGCTTCCCTTCCCCAGGAGTCCCCTATTCAAGGGACTCAACATAAAAGATCCCTGTTTCGGAGGAGTGGGAGCACAACATTTCTGAAAGTCAGCACCTTTTAAAGAAATTCTGGGTGTAATCCCACAAATCCAGATACTCTGAATCACTTGAAGATGGATCAGGCGTGTTCTGCAGCCAGGCCATGTACCACCACACTCTTGCACACAGCCCCTCCTCCATGAGATCAGCACTTTCCAAGGAGAAACTGCAGGACTGGCCTCAAATTCACAGGCATTAGCCTTTGATAAGCCCTCTGTTGTTTGTGTTTTGTAGCAACTGCCCATCAGGGAGGCACAGACCATCTCTCTCTCCCAGTCCCTAGCTCCTGAAGCCAAGAAATACCAGCATGAAAACGTCTGCATTCTCATATCCTGGAATGATCTGACCATGTCCGGTCAGACAGGGACAGAACCCAGAATATCATCTACGCAGGCTTTTCTTTCCCATGACAGTTTCCCAATCAGAGCTTAAGTAAACAGGAGATCATCACCAATTTCTAAGTGCTGAGATTTACATCTCTCCTGATCATGTTTTAATAGCAGCAGCAATACACTCCCATTCTGACTGCTCTACCCACATCTTAATCAGTCTTTTGACAAAACCAAAGCCCTGTTTTGAAATCAAACAGATTCAGAGAGAGTGTTCCTGCCAAGGCAGTGATTCGTGTCCCACTGGACCACTGCCCTGTACGGTGTTGATTTTGGTGGGCTCCAGACATAAATCTTCCCAAAGACCATTTCTTTCACTGCACAGAATAAAAGTTCTATTGTTACAGCTATGATGCACTTGGGACATGTCCCCATTGCTCTTTAGACCAAGGCAGTCACTCTCATAGCTGAGTACCCTGTTTTATCTCCTATCCATGATGGAGCAGAGCAGTTCCAGTCATTGTACCAGAGGAAGCTGTGGGTTGTTGCTCTCTGTCCCCTCACTTCGTCTAAGCAATGGGGTGGAGGAGTGTTTATACCAAATCCTAGGCAAAGCACCATGATGGAAATGTGCAGTCATCTATACTCTTCCTGACTCCTGCAACAACCCAAGTGAGGTCTGTTGGGACTGACTTTGCCTTGAAGTGCCTAGCTCACACAGATCAACTCCTTGGCTCTATGAAGGAGAAGTTCCCTGGCTTTGCAAGGTTGTGGCATGCTTGTTACTTGATGTCTCCATGGCAAGACTGAACCCCAGTTCCCACCCCCACTGTCAGGACCCTTCAGAGGTTGTTCTTCAACCCACATGTGCACTGTTCATTAACAGCAGCGGACCATTCGCTACCAATATTTCCCTGTGGGCAGTGTGCAGGAACTAAGAAGAGCTTGCCATCCTGAAAAAGAAGGAGTAGGAGCCAAATCAGGGCAACATCACAGCTGGAGCCATGAGCATAGATCAAAAGATGTCTAGACCCATTGAAGCTTCATGTCTGGGTAGAGATCATACTGTGCCTGAGCTGCATCTGGAGTCACACAGGGTGTGTGCTGTGTGGGACCTACAGGAGAGGGCATAGCATGGTATTTCAGGCTGACACAGTAGGCTTGGTGGAAGCTGCCCAGAAGAAATAAGGGCAGTCTCACATGTGGTTCAAAGAGAATAGAATGGACAGAATGTATGGCCCTAAGCAATGTAGGAGTGAGTTTATTTCAACCACATGAAGCTATTCAACTTGTGAACAACATTAGCTGCATTTTGATCACTCTTTTTTGTTTGTTTGTTTTCCAAGCTTCTGTGGTGCCTGGGCAGGACTTCCAAGTTCACCAGTCTCTTAAAAGTTCCTATATTAGTTTTCCTTAGACTTAAGACTTCTTTCTTTTTCTTTTCTTTTTTTTTTTTACCAGGAAAAAAAAAAAAAGAAAGGCAAATCTGCCATATCCTTCAGCTGCAAATGATTTAATAGTTCTTGGCTTTGTGTGATCTGAATATTTTCTTGTTCTCTTGCTTTGCAGCTGTGACCTACTTAATTACAAGCAGGAAACAAATCCCAGAGTCATTAGGCCTTCTGCTTGGCTTGAAGAAAAGGGAAAAAATACAAATCTCATGTTTTTAAATACTAGGATGTCCTTCTTAATAACAGGAAGTCAGGCTCCAGATAGCAACAGTGAACATTTGAATTCTTTGTGGATCAAGATAAGGCCAGCAAAGAGCTTATGGGGTTTATTTTTTTAATGGCATGGATGTTTTGGGGGCAGGGAAATGACAGCCACTTCTAACAGCCAAAATGCGAATGAGTCATACACTTCTAAATCAAGAGCGTAAATCTTCTTTGGTTTAACTTCTGAACAGCTCCAGTCTGTGTCTGCTGTACACAGAGGCAGTGAAGTGACTGACTTCCCACTTCAATCCAGCAGCTTTTGATCCATATTCTCCCCTTTTCAGGTGTGAGCAAACAAGCTAGGCTGTCAGTATGGATTCCACACTGCAAACTGTCACGCTGGAAGGCAGAGCGTGGGGGGGGTTGATTAACTGCCCTGCACCTCTGCAGATAGAGTCTGGGGTGCTGTCTATAGCTCCTCAAACAGAGCACCCTCTCTGGGTATGCTGGTGGGGATGTGGGTGTGACAGTAGCTACAGAAAACAGCCAGAAAAAGAGAAAGCCAAGACTGCCAGCCTCTGTGACTGGCTGTCCCACACAGGCACTTCAGTCCTCTTGTCCTTGTTTATCCGCAGCTCTGGGAGCAGCTTAGTAATACAAATCTCTCAATGCATCGTGAGGCAATAGGAGCTGATGTTTGTACAGGGTTTTAAGCCAAGCAACACAGAAGTGCGAGTTATCATCTTCTGTCAACTGTGCCTGCATTAGTGCTGCAGATGGCATGGGTCCAGTGCTGTCCTACAACACAAATGGAGATTTTCCATTAGCTCAAGCCACAGGGGTCTGTGTTTCTGGAGCAAACAGGGTAGAGGTCAACTCTTATGCTCTACTGAGAAGGTCTAAAAACTGGTCCCAGCTGGGGAGATGTTCTCAGCACGAAGATCTGCTGCAGTTCAGTAATCCCCCTGCACTGACTCCTAAATTTCCCATCTGCAGATTAATTGTGCAGAGGCAATAGAAACAACCAGACTGTCCCCACGTGAGTCTGCCCCAATGCAGGTGCCAAGTGTCTGCATACACTGTGTCTTGTGGTGCTAAGAGATCAACATTGTTCTCTCTGGGTCTTCTGCACCCCAGAGCCAACAACCAACACCTTTCTCCATGATATTTAGCATCACCTGAATGCACAACAGCACTACTCTCACAAGGAATATTTATATACATAAACAGTTTTCACCTTAGGGAACATTTATTCACTCATAGTTATGCCTATTTGGATAATTACTGTAGGAGCTTTCAACAGGGAGGGCACATTATTGATTGGAGATATTGCAAGTGTTTCTGCTTGTGGAATATGACCAGTTGGCTGTCTAGGAGGCTGAACACATATTTACTTTTTAATGTAAAACAGCTCCCCTGAGACTCCATAGCATGTCAGTGAATTAATCAACTGAGGAAAATGGAGATCCATAAAGTTATGTCACTTGTCTAATGTTGCTCAGGAAACTGAAGATCGTTCTGGACTTTGACTAGATCCCTCCTCTATTTCTACTCTGAAGGTTATACCTGACCTTTTTGTGTTATATCTTTTCTCGCTGTCTGCTGACAGCTGCATCCTAACCAGCAAGAAAAATACTTATTTGTAATGATTGTAAGGTGCTTCAGAATAAATTAAATACAGGGGCTTTAACTTCAGCAGGAACAAGCTTTCCCATCCCTAAGTGAGGTCAAACATGAGAAATCTGGACCACTGATTTTCTAAAATATGTTCCCTTTGCCCCTCTCCTTTTCAGTGAAATGCTCAGCTCCTGTCTGTGAACAGAAAAGACTTTGTATTCGTCACTGAATACAGTGAGTGTTACCACTGGGCCTGAACCAGACAGACTACTTAAATATATCTGCAGAGTAAGTCATAAGAAAATTTTCTGCTGCAATGGGCTATTTGTGCTGTGTGCAGCTTGTTTTGCATAGGCAGCAAGGCTGCCCTTCATTCAATTATCCATCTTGCCATAGGGCAAAACTGCAGACTGGCTTTTTATGAGCCACCAGATTTGTCCTCTCTCCCAGGCAAACAGTGCCAGTTTAGAGACACCTGCAATGTGAAGCAGTGTCCTCCAAACCACAGCCCACAGCCAAGGCCATTTTGACAACTTGGCTGCCATGGAAGTTAGGCTCTGTGAGTCTCTGAGCAACCCAATCTGGTATTCCTGCTCACTGCAGGAGAGTTGGGCTGGATGACCTTCGGAGGTCCCTTCCAATCCAAACCATTCTATGATTCTATGTTCTGATAAGCAGAAGTTAAATGTATAACTCAAAATTATATGACCACAGTGGTATTGGAGGACTTCTCATAGAAGGAAATACTTCTTCCAGTCATCTCAGCAATTAGAAAAAGCTTGAAACGAGAAAACCGTGACTGAATGAAAAATGTGACCAGTCAGATGTGTTCAATACCCAGTCTGAAATTTACTGTCCACCTGATGGGCACCAACTTAGGTTTGTCTTGGTTTGTGTTGCTTCACTCCTGAACCTTGCCTGTTTTAGAGGCTGTTTTAGACACAGGTGAATAATGCGACAGGACAGAAGCTCAACTGTTGATGAGTTTTACATTGCTCCCTGTTCATACTCACCTCCTAAATAGGCTATGGGAAATTCTTTTTTTTTTCTGTTTTTGTCTGGCTAAAACCACTTTTTCTGAAGCATTTCTGCACAGCATAGCAGAGAGCAGCATGATAATGATAAACCTTGGGGTGACGGGCATGTTCAAGCACGTGCTGCTTTGATTGAACACCGTGGTCACAGGTTGTTACAGTCCCCAGCAGGATCAGAGTTAATCATAAGCTTGGGTTTCCAAAGTGAATAATCGTATTTGAGATCTCACCATTCACTTTCTGTGGCTGTTCTGCACTATTTACTTAATACATTGTCCTGACCTACATCCCCTCCTGCAGACTCATTCAACGCAGCGTTAGTGGAGAAAGAGGATTGAATAGCAAATCTCTGCACAATCTCTTCCACGTTTCTGCCTAGTAGAAGTGAAAATCACTTTAGCTGGTGGAATATTAGGGACAAGTACAAGCCCAGCTTTATAGGATTCACCTACTTTTAAACCTTGTTAAATCACTAACACAGCTTACTTTAGGGAATGAAATGTGTATGATTTGAGGCTATGACATCCTCTCCTGTGTCAGTCAATAAAAAGCTCTCCAAAGTGAGGGCACAGAAGGAGCTTCTGTTCACATAATGATAATACTTAGTGCTACCAGAGCACTTTACATTTTTAAAGAGCTTCAGAAGTGTTATGAGCAAGATGACTGGAATAGTTTTCCTTCAGTTATTAATGTGAAGCAGCAGTTTGTTTCATTATGGAACATTTTAGGCCATATGGACTTGTGAGAACATCTTGAGGAAAGTGATTACGATTTCTGACTCCTCATGTTCATCCTAAAATGCAACTAGCAGAGAAAATCTTCCGTTTCTTGACTTTCCCCTGTAAGGGGATTGGAGGGACATCGGTGGTGACCCATCAGGGGATGAGGGTTGAAGGCTATTTACATCTAGTTTTGCTAGGGTGTAGATGATATGATGTACCTGAAATGGTGTGGACACAGCCATCACATTTGCATGGGGCAGCAGATCTTTGGGATCTATGCCAGGGGAAATTTAGGCTTGAGGTGAGGAGAAAGTTCTTCACTGAGAGAGTCATTGGACACTGGAATGGGCTGCCCGGGGAGGTGGTGGAGTCGCCGTCCCTGGGGCTGTTCAAGGCAGGATTGGACGTGGCACTTGGTGCCATGGTCTAGCCTTGATCTCTGTGGTAAAGGGTTGGTCTTGATGATCTATGAGGTCTCTTCCAACCTTGGTGATACTGTGATACTGTGATACTGTGAAGTACAGCATCTTGAACTATAGCTCCACAGAGGTGGGCTCCTCTACAGTGTTAGTGCTTTCATTACAAGTCTGTGAAGGTTCAGACATGATCATTTTCCCTGTCTTGTGGCCCACACAGACTGAGATCATGATTACAAGGGCAGCAGAACCTCAGCTGATCAAAGCTCTCCGCAGACCATTATGGACAGCCACACTTTATTTTAATTCTTTTTAAACTCAGGTGAGGTTTTTTTTGCCTAGAACATGTGTTGTGTAATGTACCCCTAAAAGGCTGAGGATTTGTTTCAGATCATTCCAAACTCCTTTTAAAACCCCTTCTTCAAACCTTTTCTTATATGAACAAAATACAGAATCTCCAAAAGTATATGAAATAAACACCATGGTATACAATCCTTGCACGCCAGGAAGCTTTCTTCCCCTGTACTCAGCACTGGTCAGGCCACACCTTGAGTGCTGTGTCCAGTTCTGGGCTCCTCAATTCAGGAGAGATGTTGAGGTACTGGAGTGTGTCCAGAGAAGGGTGATGAAACTGGTGAGAGGCCTGGAACACAGCCCTGTGAGGAGAGGCTGAGGGAGCTGGGGGTGTTTAGCCTGGAGAAGAGGAGGCTCAGGGGTGACCTCATTGCTGTCTACAACTACCAGGTGGGGGTTGGTCTCTCCTCCCAGGCAACCAGCAACAAAACAAGAGGACACAGTCTCTAGTTGTGCTGGGGCAGGTCTAGGCTGGATGTTAGGAGGAAGTTCTTGACAGAAGGAGTGATTTGCCATTGGAATGGGCTGCCCAGGGAGCCCAGGGAGGCAGTGGAGTCACAGTCCCTGGAGGTGGTCAAGAAAAGCCTGGCTGAGGCACTTAGTGCCATGGTCTAGTTGATTGTCTAGGGCTGGGTGCTAGGTTGGACTGGATGCTCTTGGAGGTCTCTTCCAACCTGGTTGATTCTATGATTCTATGATTCCACTTCACACATAGGAACCCTCCATGGTCCCTCCTTGGTTGACAGTGAGAGCACTTGACAGGGGAAAGACAAAGGAGCCCACCTGTCAGCATGAGAGGTGAGATCACCTTGGTTAGGGGTGGAACAGGGCATTCGGAGACTCAGATTCTCACTTGGATTTGGTGCCCAGCATTCATTTGATGTCTCAGCAGAGTTTGTGCAGTTACACAAGGGAGGTCACTTCTGTAAGTCTCACTGAAGGCCCTGGCTTTCTGTGGGCACAAATGAAGGAAATGAGTGAATCTTTCTTGTTGTATTTGATTACTTGGTGATGGGACACCTCTTACTGTTCCTATCATATAAGCTACATAATTGATGTGCACAAGGAGGAGAAATAAAATAAAAAATAAAAAATCTCAAACATTAAAAAAAAAGAAGCTGTAACATGAAAAGGGACTTTAGACACAAAGATCTAACAGCTTTAATCCTCTTAACATTATAGATAAATAGAGATCAAAAAGGCTAATGGATCTGAAATAAAACTTAACACTGGGCTGGAGCTGCAAGGACCACTGGGGCCATATGTTGGGCAGAAGCAGGATGTTGAGCAAGCTCAAAGGAAACCTCCCTCCACTCAGCACATATGCCTTTCGACATGCCCAGAGTACATCCACACCCATTAGAAAACTGTGGGCAGAAATTCACTCAAGAGAACACTGGAGAGGATGAACTTTTCCTTCTGAAGCCTGAATCTGCAGTCTGCCTAAGGGCAAAACACAGACCTGTCTCTTGAGCTCCTGCTGCAGGCAGCACCTGCCTTCATCAGCGCACGGCAGTGATTTGCGGGCACTGCAGCGAGGAGAAGCTGTCTGCTGCACTTGGGTTGGGAGATCCACCCCCAGCCTTCAAAATCTCCGTGACAGTCCCATGAAACAACACAGTACCCAAAGAGATTTGGTAGTGGTGGTTTCAGTCTTTCTTTTCTGGGAAGTAAGGAGCTATTTCTATACCCTAGGGACAGCCTTTGGACTGTCAGTAAAAAGTGGGAGGTTTCATAATAAATGTTTTGTCTGACACTTTCTCAGAAACAGTGGGAAATAATCAGTGCCTAATTAGGATGAGAGTGTTGAAAAGATCTGCAAATGTCCATAGGTCTATGTCAAGGGCTACAAAGGGCTTTTTTTGCCCTTAATTGACCTTACTGAGGGTGAAATTTATGTGTTTTATAGAAACGTAAGATGACTTCACAGAAATGACCCTAAGTGAGCACTTGTAGAAGAGCCAAGCTGCTGATTCTCAGTATTTTTTCCTATCTTCTTCCATCATTCCCTGTAGCAATGACCTCTTCTGGACTTTTTGGGTAAGAAAGAGCACCTTCTGAAGTGTCTTCCTGGAGAAGAGCACCTTTGCTCATGCATCTCTTGGCTCTGGAGAGGGCAGCCTGTCTTTCATAGAATCACAGAACATTGCGGGGTTGGAAGGGACTTCAAAAGATCATCCAGTCCAATTCTCCTGCAGAGCAGGAACACCTAGAGCAGGTCACACAGGATAACATCTAGGCAGCTTTTGAATGTTTCCAAAGAGGGAGACTCCACAACCTCTGTGGACAGCTTGTTCCAGTGCTCTGTCACCCTTACAGTCCAAATGGAAACTCCTATGCTCCAGCTTGCATACACTGCCCCTTTGTCCTGTCATTGGACAACACTGAGCAGAGTCTGGGTCCATCCTCTCAGTGCTGCCCTTCATGTATTTATGAAGACGAACAAGGTCACTCCTCAGTCTCCTCTTCTCCAAGCTAAGGAGATCCAGCTCCATCAGCCTTCCTTCAAAGGGAAATGCTCCACTCCCTTAATCATCTTTGTGGCTGTGCGCTGGACTTTCAAACAGTTCCCTGTGCTTCTTGAGCTCAGGGACTCAGAACTGGACACAATATTCCAGATGTGGCTTCACCACCTCTTTGCCTGAGAAACATCCAAGGTTGCAATTCCCTCGGAAGCTGTGAGGTGGGAAGGGTAATCTGTATTCAGGCAGCTTTTACCCCCTCAAAAAATAGTCTGTGTCTAATCAGCAGGAAAACCTCTGCAGGAAACCAAACAATCTGCTCTAATCATGAAGGTAAATCTACACACTGAAATGCTCACTGGGCCTCCTGTAGACTCAAGTGACTCCTAAGGAGGCTGCTCCAGTCGATCAGTTAAATAAATATGCAGGGGAACCACGTTCAGAAAATCTGATTATGTCATCAACCAACTGAAAAGGCTCCTTCAGAGCTGCCCCTTAGTCTGTTGTGTAATTGCTGAGCTGGGACAAGGGGTTGAAAGTCTCCTTTTGAGCACAGGGAAAGACTAGATGCACATGTGGAGTAGCTAATTTTAAAACTCCAGCATATCCTCCATTTCCCCTCCTCTCCCCCTTTGCTGAATACCGAAGGTGTTAGTCACATCCCACAGCAATCACTTGCTCTGGTTTGGTTTCTTTTCCACACTCTCTTTTCCTTTATCAAAAGCATTTCTTTCTTTTCCTCTCCTGTGCTCCCAGGCAGAGCTCTTATACATACCAGGCTGTAGCCTGGAGCAAATATTGTTTAGTCAAGTTAAATAATAGAAAAAAAACACCTTTCCTCCAAATGAGGCTTTATAATGGAGATGTTCCTGGCTCCTTGTTCACATCACTGCAGTGTCACCTATTTTACAGGCAGGCAAAGAAATCGCTGAAGTGATGAGCATGGAGACACTAGCAGCAAAGGCTGACACCAAGCAAACAGGCAGGGCAAGAGAGAGGAGGAAAGAAAACTGCACTTTGCAGAATAAATAGCTTCTCACAAGTTTGAGGGAAATGTTGCTATGCTTTTATTACCATGTTTGATGATGACACTCTCAAAATGATGTCCTGAAGAAGCAATTAGGTGAGAACAAGTATTCTGCAGCTGTGTTTTCTTGGCTCTCTTTCCACTCTGCCAATGAGCTGATGAGCATCCTTGTGGCATTATTGTGATGTGCTTCTTGCCCATGCCCTCCAGTCCTCAAGGATCAAATTATGGATCAGGTTAGGGTGGGACAGATTTTCAGAAAGCCAATCAGTAATTAATATCCTTCCTGGGTGTCAAGGCTTTTGGGAAATGGTGACTTCTCTCCCCTGCTAAACCAGCAGCTTCAGGGGCTCAGTACTTGCAGGTCCTTTGTGATTTCAGCTCAAAATGGGGTTGTCTTGCCTAGACTTCTAAAATATGCTTCCTTAGAAATGCCTTTCTATAGGCACTTCCCATCTGACTGTCCTTCTAAGTCATGATGCTTTTTTGTGCACATTCCTCTGAAGGGAGGGTGAAATGAGTCAAAAATAGCACTGACAGGCAGCTGTCTCCAAGGGCACTGGTCAGTATTGTGCCTTTGGTAAAAATACTTCCATTGCAGTTCCTTCACCAGGGTATTAAACTTGAGCCCATTGGTGGAAGGAGAACTCATGGGTTTTCTTTGAAGACGTTGTTGCAATTTGACTGCATGGATTTTGTGGTGGTTTTACATCAGAGGGAGTGAACTACCCTCACTCAACCTACCTCACCAGTCCACCCTCTGTCAACAGAGATGTAGACAGCATTGAAGCCTCCACCCAGGCATGCTGCCCCTGGGTGGAAATGGGCAGAGAACCAATCTCTTCTCATGTCTTTTAGGAAAGCATGTCAGAAGTGAATCTTTGCCTCTATAGACTAAAATGGATGTTTTAGCACCCAGCTCAGTTGAAGAGAACTGCTTTTCTTTCCCCTTAGCTTGTTCAGATGAGACCTTATGAATGCAAGCTGCCTAAGGGTTAAAAATGTGTCCACATGAGCTGATTCAAACTGATTTTAAACGGGTTTAATCTGTGCAACTTTCCAAGGTAGCACCCCTTGGGTAAATAAGATGCTTTGCAGACTGTTGCATGTTTCATATAAAGACTAAGTTCCCTTCCCTATAAAGGCTCCGGAATAGACAGTTGGGTGGAAAAAAAGCTGAATGCCTTTGCAGTGGCCAGTCAGCACAAGAACAAAAGGATGAAATGTTGCATATGGCAAAGCTGTCCTCTCAGCTGTTCTTTGGGAGTGTTTGAAAGAGTTAAGCCCAATATTGGAATGTCTTGGGAATGTTGGCAGAGGGAGAGCAAGCGGCTTTTTTCCTCCCTCTGGATGGAGTCCCAGGACTGAGCTTGCAAAGTGATGACTTTGGATGCAAGTTTGCTTCTTGGTTCTGCAGCTGAGAGCTGAGAAGTGATGCAGCGTAACCAAGAAACCCTTTCTGAGGGATGTGCAATTGCCTTCCGAAGTCAGGAGAGGCATTTTTACCTCTTCTTCACTGATCCCTGGGTGCAGCAGAACTTGCTTTGAGAAGATCCATGGAGAGAGAAACCACATCCTGAAGGGCGTGTGCGAAGGGACAAAGACACATCCCCAAACAGTTTATTTTGGCTGCTGGGTTTTGTTGCCGGGTTTGGTTTGGCAGTTTGGGTTTTTCCCTTTCTTTTCCTTCTCCTTTGATGGAAATTGTGGTGACTTTTTAACCTTGCAGTTCATAAGGCGCCTTGGGATTAGCTGATTGCCTCTGAGCAGGGAGTCCGGGGTGTTTCACAGAGGCAGCTGGCATGGCTGCTGTGCTCTTTGGCTTTGAGGATCTGCTCTACAGCTGGGACAGCCTGGTGTGGAGTCTGACGTCCCGGGCTCTGAGGACTTGCCGTTTTGGAAACCTGAGGGTCCTGCAGCTCATACTGAAGCCATGGTGCATTTCCAGAGCCGTTTATCAGGTAGGGTTGCAAAACACTAAGCCAAACCTTCAAACGCCAGTGTTACAGAGGGGAAACCCCACTGGGAGCCTCACAAGATCCTGTCCTATTCCTACCATCCACCTTGGGATCGGCCACAGGTGCTGGCAAAGAGGAGACACCATAGACAGGGGATGTCTGGGAAAACATAGGGTTGGAGGGTGGTGGAGTCTCCTGTGTCTGAACACAGGTCCAAACTCTCCCTCCCACGGAGCAGAGAGGAGTAAGTGAATGAAAATTAAGATTCACTGCTATATCCCCTTTCGTTCAGCTTTATACTCAGAAATGCAGTCAACTTGAGCTGTGCCATCCTCAAGCTGGCTCCGTGGCTACACAAGAGTAATTTAAAACTTACCCAGAGTAAAAGTTGCCTAAAGACACCTAACCTCTGGAAAATGGGCAGACAGGGTGGAGTTTAGGCTGCAGTAAGACTGCTTATCCCTACTTGACTTGTGCAATGCCTTCTGGCTGCTTCGTCTTGCAAAGTCCAAGGCATCTGGTTGTCTAAAGCTTTTGTTCTACTTGGTGTGTGTCTTATGTGGTATAGAGAGGTTTGGGGCTTAGTTGACTAGCTTCTCTGTAGAGCTAACACTAACTGCTTGCAGCTTGAGATGTAGCCATACAGTTCTAATAACCTGTGTGTGTATCTGAGACAAGCTGAGCTGGGTTAAATAAACAACATCACAGTCAAGGCACTAGAAATGGACACCACTTTGAATAGCAAATCGTTTCAGTCCTTAGGGGAGTCCAAGCTGAAATGACAGTGTAAGTCAACCAGCATTCAGATTATTTGCTTTTTATTCAGCCTTAGATAACTGAGGCAAGACTTTATTCTGCTGTGAGGACAAACCTGTTAGAGTATTTATCAGCTTCACAGATTTGACTAGTGCTGGAGGCTGGACTGACAGATCAGTGTTTACATTTGGGAAAAAAAAAGACACAAAATTCTGGTACTTGCACTTGCTTAGTATTTTCTGTTTCTTGAGCTCTGAAAGACTCCATGTGTGAAGCCAAATTATACAGAAGCAGCCAAATTAAAATGTTGTAGAAACTGTGTGTGTTACTTAGAGAGAGACCAACACAAGGCTCTCAGTAATTTCAGCAAACTTTGAACCAGCTTCAAATTAAGCAGGTTTCAGCAGACTTCAGGGATAGATTTGATAGCCTTCTTTGGAGCTCAGCAGGCATGGGCAGCATGTTTATTGTAAGTGTTTGTTTGTTCTAGAAGATGCCTGCATCCAATAACACAAACCCCTTACCCAAAAGGACACCTCATCCAGCTGATTGCTCTGGTGGCCCTGGGGCATAGCTTTGAAATGTCCTTGAGAGGTACCACCGTGATGGCTCCAAGTGAACCAAGTTGCCCTAATTAGGCTGCACCTTGCCAGTGTGAACCTGCAGGTCAGTTTGTGCAGAGGTTGCCTATGGTGTGGGGGTGCCCCATCCACTCTCTGCTCCACTCTCTGCAGTTTGTTTTAGGAGCCCAAACCTGAAGCAAATTAACTCACATGGACCTGGGAAAGGGGAGGTGGAAGTAAGAGGGCTTAATGATGAACCCCCTTTTTACCCTCAGCTCACCTAAAACCATTAAGTTCTTAGATGTGTTCAGATTGCCATTATGAATAGCCTATCCCACCTTAGGGACCATGCAGGAGGGGATGCTACGCCTTGTGATGACTCCTGGGACCAGTGGTCTTTTAATAGATTTACTCTGCTGCAAGCAGTGAGGACATACACAAGTGCACTTTCCCCATTACAACATGTACCCATCTTCAGCCATCTCTCAGGGTATTATACCATATTCCTAGCACATTGCTGCCTTTTGATAGAGTCACCAGGGACATGGGACCAACAAAGGTGTCTTCCTTCCCAGTCTAACGAGCATCGATGCAGCCTGACATTCACAGTTGTCAGTTTCTCAGACAAAATAAGTGAGCATCTGCAAAAGCTCAGTAAAACCATGTCACTTTATTTGTTAGTGCCCATGAGCTTCCAGTTCTTTGGAGAGGACTTGAAATGGTGAGTCAGGTACCAGGAGAGTTGCTGCTGGGTGGAGGTTTGCTTCAGAAAGGCATCTCATAGCTCATCACCAGAGAGACAGCACCAGTGGTACTACCAGTGGTCAGCACAAGCTGATCATCACCTCCACACTTAATACTAACAGCATTTCCTCCAGCAGCTACCATCCTCCAATTTACACACTGACAGGGTGTTTTAGTCGAATATTGCTTGGGCAGCAAACATGATGGCTTCATCACTTCCAGAGATAGAGACTTCTCCACGATTTATTGTTTAGACAAACAAATAAGCTCTTGGCTCTGGTAGTTTTAATTACTGCTGTGTATTAGCTGCTACTGCATCTTGAGAGCAAAGGAGATAAGATGTAGGATTTCTGCATGGTACTCCTGAAAGGACACAGTTGATGAAATTGAGCAAAACCTTTTAGTACTCCATAAAGTATGCTTTATACTTATGTGAGATCTCAATGCAGCTGTGCTTTTGGACCCATTTGTTGCCTCATTCTTAATGAGACTGACTTGGAGGTACCACAGCAGCTTACTCTTCTCCCAGGCAACCAGCAACAGAACAAGGGGACACAGTCTCAAGTTGTGCCGGGGGAGGTCTAGTCTGGATGTTAGGAGGAAGTTCTTCCCAGAGAGAGTGATTGGCATTGGAATGGGCTGCCCCACCACTCCACCAGGGAGGTGGTGGAGTCACCATCCCTGGAGGTGGTCAAGAAAAGCCTGGCTGAGGCACTTAGTGCCATGGTCTAGTTGACTGGCTAGGGCTGGGTGGTAGGTTGGACTGGATGATATTGGAGGTCTCTTCCAACCTGGTTGATTCTATGATTCTACTGCATAGCCAGGCTTCTGGCTGAGCAGGATCCATGCTACTGTGCACACAACAGTGGGTAGGACTCATGTCCTTCTTTGCACCACCAAGCAAATCTATGACTGCTCAGCTATAGACTTGGAGAATTATCTTTTCACTAGACTGTTGTCTCCATTACATGAACCCTGAAGAACATCCATGGATTTGGTAATTCCCTTTTACTGTCCCATCCATGAAATATGTACAAACAAAGCTAATACTGCACAGAGGGTACAGTCCAGATTTACTGCCAGTGTAACAGGAAATGAGTTCTTGAAAAGAAAAGGAGCTCCAGGCATCAACACCATCAGTGTAATTCCCCTTGTTTCTGACAACTCAGACTTAGCTTTCTTGGCTCTCAGGACATCAGCAGTAATGTGTTAGCAGAAACAGATGTAACAGTAATTTTGGGGTGATGCTGGATTTGGTGGTCAGGATGCAATCCCAAGCACCTGAGATTTCCATCTTCAAATCCAAAATGTAATCAAAAGGATGGGCTTGCTCAGGCTGCACCATGAGCAGTGGTTGTTATGTAAAAGGTTAAACCAACAAACAATTATTCCTTCATTCTTGGTCTCCAGATGGGATTTGACTCAGAGGTGCTGGATGACTCCATTTTTCATTGTCTTTAAGCAATGCTGTGGTACTCAGATCATCTGAGAACTACTTTTGGTACCCTGGACGTAGGTACCATCATCTGTCCCAGATTGCCTGTCTCTTCCCAGCAGGCAGACCTTCCTGCAAGTCTGCTTCAGTTCCCAGGGGTACATTTGTCTGCCCAGTCTGGACAAGCCCCTTGGCTTGCTCTGTTTGCTGTGGGGCCAGTATTCAGCAGTTGCTATATTTTAATTGCCATGAAGCCTTGCTGCATTTACATTGTGACTTGTGATCCACCATATGGTTTTCTGACTGCATTTGGAAAAGGAGGCTAACAAATAATAAACTTCCAGTCAAGGCTTTCAGACAAGTCAGTTGTGCAAGATGCCACAGAGCTGTCAGATGCAATGCCCAGAAGATGTCTGACTGCTCTGACCTACTAAAAATTGGCCCTGTGAACTAACGCAGTGCTTGCTTCTGCAGAAATACATTTCAGGAAGTGCTGGAGGAGGTCTGGTTTATTATGGAATAGGCAGTCAGATCTGTACTTCAACATCCTGAAAATAGTTCACTATTTATTTAATCTCCAAATCTATCAACAAATGCTTTACTTTCCTAGCTCTGTCTGTGCAGTGTCAAAGAACATCAGGCAGGCCAGGGACTACATCTTTAGTGAAAAGGTGTTTATCTGTCTCTCTGTTTAAAATCCCTCCTACCAAGTCAAAGGTGGACCACAGCATCCAGAGCTGTGATACCAGTCACAGGCATTTAATTCACAGTATCACCAAGGTTGGAAGAGACCTCATAGATCATCAAGTCCAACCCTTCACCACAGAGCTCAAGGCCAGACCATGGCACCAAGTGCCACATCCAATCCTGCCTTGAACAGCTCCAGGGACGGCGACTCCACCACCTCCCTGGGCAGCCCATTCCAGTGTCCAATGACTCTCTCAGTGAAGAACTTTCTCCTCACCTCAAGCCTAAATCTCCCCTGGCGCAGCCTGAGGCTGTGTCCTCTCGTTCTGGTGCTGGCCACCTGAGAGAAGAGAGCAACCTCCTCCTGGCCACAACCTCCCCTCAGGTAGTTGTAGACAGCAATAAGGTCTCCCCTGAGCCTCCTCTTCTGCAGGCTAAACAATCTCTGCTCCCTCAGCCTCTCCTCGTAACATTACTTTGTACAGCATGTGAGGCACAAGCCCTACGAGGTGCCATGGTCTAGCCTTGAGCTCTGTGGTAAAGGGTTGGACTTGATGATCTATGAGGTCTCTTCCAACCTTGGTGATACTGTGATACTGTGATACTGTGATACATGCTGCTTCTTATCCACCAAATATTTGTAAAGGAGATTAAGTAATATCATACTTATTGTACTGATGTACAAATTGAGGCAGAAATGGATGAGGTTTCTTCTTTTGGGCTATAGACACAACAACAGAATTGTCTTCAGTGCCTCACTGGTTCTTGTATATCCAGGAATGTGTTTAAGGAAAGAGGTGGAACGTAGCATTTAGGGCCTGAATGTTAACCTAAAATTAGGAAGAATAGAGAACTTTTGCCATGCTAGCAGGAGGATATAGGCCCAAGGAGCAATGGCAGGAATAACTGCAGAAGCCAAGGTACCATGATGGGGAAAGGATATCTGGGGACTCTGGGCCCCCCCAGCCCTGGGAGAGCAATTGCTGCTGCTGTGGAAAGTCCCAGTTCCCTCAAACTGGAATCTAGCTGCAGATCCCAGGTCGCTAGCTGGCTTCAGCTGTGGAAGTCACCTTTGTGTCCTAGGCCCTTAGTACTGAGGATGCTTTAACCCCCTGCCACTCCTTTTGGGCTGGAGCTGACAAGTATCACAGACCAGAAAGTGGTTTTTCATCGCTAGACATGCTGATGTGTTCAGCCATGTGAGCTTTCAAACCATGTCCTCCTTGGGCCTTATGTTCAGATAGTTCACTCCCCTTGTTTTCTACATCCTGCCATTTTATTTTCTGGGAGAAGAATGCATCTCAGGTGTGTATCCCACAGCTGAGCTGAAGGGCTTTGGGGCTTCTCCTCTGCTCACTTTGGCGTTGCTAGCACTCTGCTGTCTATTGCATTGTAGCCAGGTTGGGGGTGGCCTCTTCTGCCAGGCAACCAGCAATAGAACAAGGGGACACAGTCTCAAGTTGTGCTGGGGGAAGTATAGGTTGGATGTTAGGAGGAAGTTCTTGACGGAGAGAGTGATTTGCCTTTGGAATGGGCTGCCCAGGGAGGTGGTGGAGGCACCGCCCCTGGAGGTCTTCAAGAAAAGACTGGATGAGGCACTTAGTGCCATGGTCTAGTTGATTGGATAGGTCTGGGTGCTAGGTTGGACTGGATGATCTTGGAGGTCTCTTCCAACCTGGTTGATTCTATGATTCTACGATTGATAAAGGGACAGGCTGCTATCCACCTTGCAGTGGGCTCTCAGACATCCTCACACACCCACCTACCCTGTCAGAAACATGATCTTCCTCCTCTTAAAGGAGCAACTAGGGAAATCCATTCTTGTTTCAGCATCATTCCTCACCCTGTTTGCCTTGAAGACATCTTGTTATGCCTAAGCACAATTAAGGATTCAGGAGCCAAAGAAGCATTTTCCAAGCCTGACCTGCTAACGGAAATGGCTCTGCAAATCAGTGTCGAGCAAGAGCAAGGAAGGAAAGGGCTGAAATGTTAAACACATCATTTCAGATTGGTAAAACTTCCAGGTTTTGATTTATAGCTTCATCACCAAGTAGATTAATGTGGAATTCAAACACAACCAGTTCTCTGCTTTCCTTTCAGGCCTGAGGTATTAGCATGTCCCATTAATCTAGTCTGCTCCAGCATGATGAAGGCTGAGGAAACGGGAGATTAAACTTGTGGGAGTGCTGGGTGGGCAAGAGAAAAGAGCCAACAAAATTCACTTTATTCAGGTCTCAGGTTGTAGCTGAAGCTCCTTCTGACTCCTTCAAAGTCAGCAAAGCCAGTTCCTTTCTCTTCTGATTTTGGGCAGAGGATTTTTCACTGTGGTTGTTGACTTCCTACTCACAAGGACAACAGTGGATGTGGGTACTGCTGCCACCCTTAGAGCTATGCTTGCAAAGATCTTGACTAGCAGCTGCTCTGTCCTCAGAGTACTGTAATGCCTCAGTTCAACCAGTGTCTGGGAAGCTTCCAATCAGCAGGTGAAGAGGTGATTCTTCCCCTTTACTCTGCTCTTCTGAGACCCCACTTTGAATACTGCATCCAGTTCTGGTGTCTCCAGCATAAAAAGGACACAGAGCTGTTGGAGCAAGTCCAAAGGAGAGTCACAGTATAAGTGTGGTGAGATTCTGGAAAAGGCTACACAGAAAGGCTGTGAATGCCTCCTCCCTGGGGATGTTCAAGGCCAGGTTGGATGAGGACATGATCAGCTGAGTCTAGTTGAGAGCTGTCCTTCCCTGTGGTGGGCAGGTTGGAGTAGACGACCTCTAATGTCCCCTTCCAACCTAAGCCATTCTATGACTGTGTCCAGTTCTGGGCCCCTCAATTCAAGAGAGATGTTGAGATACTGGAACGTGTCCAGAGAAGGGCAACGAAGCTGGTGAGTGGCCTGGAACACAGCCCTGTGAGGAGAGGCTGAGGGAGCTGGGGGTGTTTAGCCTGGAGAAGAGGAGGCTCAGGGGGGACCTCATTGCTGTCTACAACTACCTGAAGGGAGGTTGTAGCCAGGTGGGGGTTGGTCTCTTCTGACAGGCAACCAGCAACAGAACAAGGGGACGCAGTCTCAAGTTGTGCTTGGGGAGGTCTAGGCTGGATGTTAGGAGGAAGTTCTTCACAGAGAGAGTGATTGGCATTGGAATGGGCTGCCCAGGGAGGTGGTGGAGTCACCATCCCTGGAGGTGTTCAAGCAAAGCCTGGATGAGGCACTTAGTGCCATGGTCTAGTTGACTGGCTAGGGCTGGGTGCTAGGTTGGACTGGATGATCTTGGAGGTCTCTTCCAACCTGGTTGATTCTGTGATTCTGTGATTCTGTGATTCTATGATTCTCTAAAGCCACCCCATAGAGTATTGTATTTGGGTTAGGCCCTTCCAAGCTTGCAGCCTAATTCACACTTTAAACTGTGATTTTTTTTCCCCAATACTCTTTGCTGAGCTACTGCACAGCCTCTTGGAGCTGTCCTGGAGACTTCTCAAACTTTATTGCTGCATATGTAAGCATTTATGAACTTGAAATGCTTCCCTTAAAAAAAAAAATATGAAATTTAAAACTTTTTTTTTTTTTTTTAAGGAAAAGACACAACAAAAAGCTAGAGCCAAAAAAAAATCCCCAACAACAGCAACCAACACAAATCACCAGGAAAAAGAAAAAAGGGAGGAAAATAACCCTCCATCAATAAAAAAAACCCAACCCACCAAGCCTCAGGCTTGCAGAAAGGGATGATGAACCCCACATATTTCCAAAAACTACTCAGGAGCTTTTGGCTGGTTGAGCTTCTCAGCCCATCCTCATTATAGGCAGAAGCAAAGAGGGTTAGACAGGCAGGGGAGAGAAAAAGCATATGTTAAATCCCCATCTTTGCCAGAACCTGTTTCCAAACAGACAAAAAAAGAAATAAGCATAATCAGCTTGTGGAGGAATCTCAAGCCACTTCTACTTCAGGTATTTATGGAAGAAGCACAAGAGGTGTTCAATTCCATTCCCAGGCACTTTTACAACACTGCTGGATTGCCCTCAGCAATTGATGCAGACCTCCCATGCGTTTCTAGGTCTGGGAAGGGCCCAGACAGTTTGGTAGGATCTGTGCTGCTGCCATCAGCCTCACCATAGTCCCACAGAGCATTAATGGTGGTGGAGAGGAGGTCAAAATGGAGTGAAGCTGGAGGTGGGTAGGTTCAGGCTGGACGTGAGGAGGAAGATCTTCAGCATGAGAGTGGTAAGAGCCTGGAATGGGTTGCCCAGGGAGGTGGTTGGGGCCCCATCCCTGGAGGTGTTTAAGGCCAGGCTGGATGAGGCTCTGGCCAGCCTGACCTTGGGTAGGGTATCCCTGCCCATGGCAGGGGGGTTGGAACTAGATGATCTTTGTGGTCCCTTCCAACCCTGACTGATCCTATTCTATGATTCTAAAATGTTAATGCTGTAAAATATCCAGCCAGACGTGAGTGCCTAATGCCATTCTGGGGCATGCTGAACCAGCCAGCCCTCAGCTGATCTCCACTGCACACTGCATAAGTGCAATGGCAGCCGAGGGTCAGGGAATGCCAGAACACTACTTGGGATGTCTTGCCCAGGGTTGACTGAGGATTCAAGGTAAAGCATCATGGTGGACCTCACCAGAGGAGCACAAAGTGCTTCCACACTTGGGAAGTTTAGTGCAGTAACCCTTTTGTCTCTTGAGTAGTCACATACACCGATTCCCCTTGGCAGCTTGTGGGTTCTCATCTCTCCTTCCACTGCCCCAAGGGCATAGAGCTTTCCTTAAGGCCAGGGATAGGAACTATTAAATCATGTCAGGAGTTGATGTAAGGTAAACTTGAAATACATACTGATACCCCTCTCTGTCTTTATATGAAATGTTATGGATGGTAGGAGAAGATCAAATGGTCAGGTCTCATGACTGAGCCTTTTCTAGGTCAAGAAATACATCAGCCCCTTAAAAGGGGAGGAGTATTTGGCATGATTTTGCTCACATGTCAGTTTTTCCAACTTGATTCCCTGTGAGAAAGAGTCTCCAGTACTGAGTCTGTCCATGAGAGAGGAGTCTGGCTGCCCCTGTTATGAACATGGGCAAAGTCTTTGATGGTGTTAATTCTAGCACACTAATACATGGGTTAGGATTGCCAATGCAGCTTATATAGGCCACTGGCCAAGGAGCAAGCAAAAACAATTCTGAAGTGTTTCTAGCATATGATGGATTTCAATCTGCCACAAAATGGAACTCTCTTGAAGTCCATCATCAATGACTTGGGCATTTCTGCCCCGTCTTTGCTTTTGGTGGCAAGGGATGAAAGCTCTGCTCTCCACAAGGGGTACAAACTATCTCAGGGTTTGCAGGAGCTGGATCCAAAATGCTTCTTCCTAGACCTAGCTATTTTCTATTCAGTGTCTTGATATGTGTGATGGGATGCATCTCATTCTCCCTTAGTTATTCAAAATCTACACTGGTTCCTTCCAAGATGAGTGTCTTGGTATATGTCACTCTCTGGAGATGTGTGCCCTTTGTGCTGAAAGTGGAAAGAGCTGAGATCACTAAACCCATCTAGATGCCAAAGTGTTAAATGCCCACATTCCTGTGAGGCAGAGCTCCACCATGTCCTAACTGTCACCCAGGGCCTGGGCAGAAAGTGCTGCAAGCCCTCAGAAAGGCAGGTAGCCATCAGGGCAGAGTTCCCAGCAACCCTGCATCACCAAGTCATGCAGCTTCAGCTGTTGCAGTTGGTTACAGCACGCTCTGTAGAAGCACAGACTCCCAGGACTCTGCTTTTGGTCAAGAGCTTTGCCTTTCCCAGAGAGACATTTGTGAAACAATTCAACCCTCTAAAGTACCTGAAACTAATGGGGAGTTTTGCCTGAAGAATTTTTGTTCAATTCAACCCCTTCTCCCTCAAGGAGAAATCCATCCTGAGTGTATGACCCAGAGTGACCCCAAAGCAGGTCTGCTCCCATTGGGCTTCCATGTGTTTCTTCTCTTGCGTAAAATGTGATGATCATGAGGGGAAAAAATCTGCTTTTTTCCTTCTTGTTTGCAACATGTCTTTGTTTCTGCACCAAAGGCTTTGTGCAATGGCTGCCATTTCTTCCAGATGTTCTCCTGGAGCAAAGGTGGAGCTGACTAGTACCACTGATGTGATCCTACCCTAATTGTGTTTGCAGCTGCATCCAAGATGCTGCCTTGAACCATCTGCGTTCTTGCAGAAACTCTTTTTACATCCAACCGACAGCATCCAATTGTTTAGAGAAAAACAGTTGCTCTTAGGCATTGGGAGCTTTGGGCAAAAACAAGCCCAAATTATGCACTTGAAAGATGGCTTTCATGTGATAGCAAAAAAAAAAAAAGGACAGAAAAAAAGGCTTTGAATGTCATCCAGGTCTCAGTACCAGAAGGCCCTGGAGTCACAGTATGTCCTGCCTCTCCTTCCTTTCCTCACAGAATCACAGAATCAGCCAGGTTGGAAGAGACCTCCAAGATCATCCAGTCCAACCTATCACCCAGACCTATCCAGTCAACTAGATCATGGCACTAAGTGCCTTATCCAGTCTTTTCTTGAAGACCTCCAGGGACAGTGCCTCCACCACCTCCCTGGGCAGCCCATTCCAATGCCAATCACTCTCTCTGGCAACAACTTCTTCCTAACATCCAGCCTAGACCTACCCCGGCACAACTTGAGACTGTGTCCCCTTGTTCTATTGCTCCATCCCTTCCAGGTTGGACTGAGGAGAATATTAACCTTGTAGATTTTTGACTCCCACAGCTGGCTACAGCAAGTCTTTAACCAACTTTTGCACACAAATTACTTCTGAAGCTTCAATCTAAAGAGCCATTTCTAGCATCCTTTTTTTTTTTTACTTCATCTGTAACACTCTCAATTCAAATCTCTATGCACTGTATGTGTTTATGCATGCTTGCAGAAGAGAAGGCTTCTTGTTTCCTCAATTGAAAGCTTATGGACCCAAGTTGGAGAGCAATTGTCATGGGATTTCAAACCCTGCCTTTTTTCCTTCCCCTTCTTTCAGTTTGGGAGGTCTTTCTTTTAACCATGCAAGTCCACCAAAGACTCTGAAACAGCTGACAAGGCAGAGCTTTGGGATGGTTCTATCCCCCTAGCTCCTGGAGAAGAGCTCCATGTGACAGCCAATGCTAAATCTCAAATAAGAAAAGTTATCCAAGGTCAAATTCCTCCACACTGTGAACTTCCATCTGGCCCCCCAGTGGGACATTAGCGTCTGTCCAGCACCTGGCAGGAGCCCCCCGATGTCTGCAGCATTGCATAACTTGCACATCCTGTTGCATGCAATTGCTTGCTATCTCCACTGGTCACTCTGATGCTGGGGTCAGCCGCTGGGACTCGAGCTCTCAGAAAGCTCCAGGAGGGCAGGAATGTGAGGTTTACAGTCGCTGAAAACACACTTTGCTCCACTTCCATGCAGCCTGATCTCAACCCCTGTGTGCATAGGGACTTGACACATTTGTATGGTCATCTCCATGCTAGTAAAGAGGCAGCTCATGAAGAGAGACATGCTTGAGGGCTGGGAATTTTTCTGTTACTTTAAGTTGCTGTACTTGAGTTGACCTCTGCTTTTGCTTTTGCTTTTTTTCCTAATGCTTTTTTAGTACTCCTTAGAGCCCCACAGTCACAGAAAACACAGATGTATGTAGGCACACCTGAGACAACTTCCAGTATTGGTAGGGCCAGTGGTGGAGGTGAGCTTTGCAAAACCTCAGGTGATCACTCAGGGGGTTTGTAAAACCAGACTGCAAATGAGGAATGGTTTGCACGAGACAAACTACATAAGAGCAGCCACTGAGCTGAGGAGGTATAGAAGGAAGTGGCATAAGCAGCACAGGGGTTGGATGATTTCTAATTAAAGTGTGAACAGAGTCACTGTTCATCTCAGAAAGGAGAAGTTCTGGGAAGTTTGCTGCGATGCATATTCTCAGCCATTCATCATCTGAAATGTCTCTTAATTGCCGCTGTTACATCACAAACTTTCCCATAGTTTATCAGTCAGAACCTCCTACAAAGGGATTCTTTCATTCAGGCATTTTCACAGAAATCTTTTCGCCTTGGCTCGTGGTCCTGTAACACGCTCTGAGCAGGGATCTTTTTCTTCTTTCTTCTAAATGCCAGATGTTCTTTGCAGACAATGTGTTTCAATAAATATGTTTCCCATTTTCAACCTCTTTCCTCTTAGTCCCAAGATAATCAGCTCTTAACAGCTCTTCTTCCTCTTATGGTAAAAGCTGAAATGTAAATATTCAAGATGTCGTGTCAGGAGCCAGCTGAGTCCTACTAACCCAGACAAAGGGTCCCCGACATGGGGCTGCCTTAAACATTTGGCTCAGCCAACAGACTGTATTTATAATGTAAACTCCCCTTGTCAGTTCCTAACTCCTGGCTCCAGTTTTTAGGAAATTTAAGATTTCTGGGGGTTGTATTTTCCCACCAGTTAGTCAAGAGCTGATTTTTTTTTTCTCTCAGAAAAGGCACTTGCATGTCAAAGGCCAATGACCTAAAAAATATCAGTAGTTTTGCAGTCTAAATATAGCCCAGGACTGAAATCCTGAATTCCGTTGAAGCAGCCAGTGTAAACAGCCTTCGTCTGTGCAACCAGGGGTGGGCTGCAGCCCAGGGCTGGTTCTTTGTGTTATCTCATACTGCAGCGCCTGAATGTCCCAGCACCAGTGAGGGATGTCCTGGCCAAAGCCTTTCCCATCTATGGCTTTCATTACCCATCTTCAGCAAAGGGCTGAAGCCATACCAACCGAAAGACGCTGCCCTTCTGCTGCTTTGCACCCACTCGTTGTAAGGCATTACTTGTGTGGTAGTGAGGTAGTGAGGAAAGCCCCAGGTTCAAGCACTGCTGCTGAATTTGCCAAGGAGTCAGATCACAGTGGAAAGCCATAGGGACAGTCCCCTTGTGAATGCCAAGCTGCTCAGAAATTATTAAGCCTTGGCCTATCATTGGGTGCTGATGAAGGAGAAATAACCCACTGTTGTTACCTGAGTCAGGGGCTGTGTTTCCCAGTCACACCACTTTTTAATAGCAAAACTAATCTTGTATTTATCTGTGCATGTTTTATCAGGCACAAACTCATTCCTCTGATTCATCTCATCCTACAGTTGATACATAAAGCAGATTAGAAGTCTCTCCTGACAATAGTGATGATAGCTGAAGGTGACCAGGAAGATGCCCTAAAATAGTCTGGCATTGCCCAGGAACATCTCCCACCCACTCCATCTTCAGCTTGGACCAGAAACATTTATTAATACGCATGGGTAATGTCTTAATCATTAGCTGTGGATGTGGAAGGCATGCTAGCCATTAGAGCTTCCTCTCCCTCACAGCTTGGGAGGATTGGAAGTAAATGAAACCTAGCCAGAAAAATGCAGCAGGGAATATGATGTGCACAGTGTTGAAATCGTTTGTGAATGCTCAGGGGTGGACAGAGCTAATTTTTGTCAGAGCTGGTAACTGTTGGTTTACCTCACTCCTTTTCATTTCACTAACCCAACTCTCGGTGGAGCTCATTACCCTGGAAGTCATCCAAGAATCTCCTGCTCTAACAGGGCTCCAGACACCTTGAGCCTCCAGAGACTAATTGGTGTTTATGTAGACCAGATATAAGATTTCTCAGTGGGGCATTTTCTTCTGTGTCTCACCAGTTTGTTGCATTTTAGGATGAGTGTATCTGGATAGCCTCTTGAGGTTTTCTGCAAAGGTTTTCTCAAAGGAAAGGTCTTCTCCAAAGCTTTCTGTTCACATGCTTCTTTTCCCAGGATGTGCCTCTCTTTTCATTCCTAGACACTGTTTGCTTTGGTGCAACCAGGCTGCTGTCTGAGTAGCCGTGTGGGCCCTAGACAGGGTGATAGGCCTAAAGTGATGACAAGCCTGTGGCCCTGGAGAGTTGCACTGCCCTTGAAAAACCATATACCTGCTCTCTCAGATTCAGGCAGACCTGCCTCCCTTCCACCTGCTGTTTCTCCTCTTGCTTTTCAGAATTTTCCTGCCAGGAGTTGCAACCCCATTTCCACCCCATCTCCTGTTCCTAAGCAAATAAAAGTGCTTGCAGATGACACTGCTTGTAGCCTCTTCTAAGGCAAAGCCCAAATGCCACTTAGGATGCCAAGTGCTGCTTCATATGTCCATGGTGCATTCCAGGACTAAGTGCAGCTGAGTGACTGAGCATTGTGCTGCCACAGCTGTGGAGCATAGAACCAGTTATTTCAAGAGGACTCCTCTCTTAGTCATCACTGACCTAGTTTTGGTCACCCACCAATATGCTCTTCCTTTTTACATCAAACTATCCAGAAGGTCTACATGCAAAATGAAACACACTCAGAAAAAAATCCTCTGAAAGGATTTTGCTGATGCCACTTGGTTGCTTGGGAAATCTGCAGAGTCACTTATCATTTAATAGTTTTGTAGCTATGAAAAATAAAAGGGCTTTGGAATTAGTACCACTACAGCAGAGTGAAGTCTAGAAGCAGAGTAGAACAAAGCTGTATTTCACATCAGCAGTTCTTTTGATAATGTTTTGGACTGGAGGAGTCTTGAGAGGCTGGGAGGTGCTGGATAAGCCACTTCATTTTGGAGGGAAAAGACAGAAATCAGCAATGCTAATTTAACAGGTAAAATACATCTTGGTCTGTTGTCTTAGTCTGAGACAAGGACACCAGGCTCTGCATCCAACTTTGCCAGGGGAACTACAGAATCTTTGGATCTTGCATGACCTTTGCCTGCCACTGTTCCAACCTGCTTTGGGACCATCTGAGCTTATAACTGCATTTCACAAGAGGCTTCCGGCAAGTTTTTTTGGTAGATGTTGCTATGTGCATAATAAACATATACCTTAATGTCAGAGAGTGCATGGAGTTCATATGGATAGTGCAGTCTGAACTCTAGAGTCAGAGAATCATAGAATTATTTGGGTTGCAAGGGACCTTTAAAGGGCATCTAGTCCACCTCCCACTGCTGTAAGCTGGCACATCTTCAACTAGATTCCCATCTGGAATGCTTCCACAGATGGGGCAACCTGTCATTACCCTCATTGTAAAGAATGCATTGCTTATATCTAGTCTGAACCTAACTCTCTTTAAGTTGAAAATCATCCCCCTTTGTCCTAGCACAACATGCCCTGCTAAAAAGTCTGTCCCTGTCTTTCTTATACTTGCATTTAATTACTGAAAGGCTGCAAAGTCATTCAGCACTGAGTTCATACAGGCAACAGAGTCAGTGTCACAGGCTCTCATAGTACAGATTTCTTCCCCATCAGGGACTGGTGGATGTGAAATTCACTGTACATAGTTGAGACCATACACTGAGAACAGGAGCTGGGTTAACAACCTTTTTCTTTGCACAGAACATCTGCAGCAGGACCTGGTATGGAAGCAAGGGTACACATGTGATATGGTGCCATTGCCAAAGCAAGTGCAGCCCCCTGCAACTGGCTGATAGCCTGGGCTGCTCAGGCTTCCTTGCATAAGCCAGCAAAATCCCCCTTTCCAGGTTCTTTTGAAACCCTGGGACTTCTGTTTTCGCCAAAACCCCAAAGAAGAGCAGTGAAAATCCAACAAACCTCTTTGTTGCCCATCCCCAGGATGTGGCAGACCTGATAAAGATCCTTCAAAGAGATGGAGGTTTCCATGCAAAAGAATCACAGATCATTTTTGCTTCCTCATTTTTCTAGACCCAGCCCTGGTTTGTTTGGGTTTGCCTTCCTTTTCAAGAGCCTGAGCATCTGGAGATTAAAGGTGTTTTAGCTCACCACCAAATGGCTCAGCAAGGCAGCATTAAGCACGAGATGTTTGACAGCAGAGACCCAAATCATGCACCAGCACTGAACGTTAGCTGAGTCAGAAGCCTTCTATTGCCTTCAGCCTTCCTGTGTGTGAGGTCAGGAGTACACGAGAGGACTTGGACAACGCGTTCCCTCTGCCACAGCACGAAATTTACTAGGGACACATCTAACCCAGGGGATGGACGAGCACAGGAGTGAGGGATTGGGAGAGACACGAAGCTATGATGCACAGTACCACCTAGTGACGGAGGCCAGCTACATGAGCAGGGCAATCCCGCGTCTGCAGAATTCAGGATCCATTTCCCATCCAATCTTTAATCCTTTATGCACCTTTAACCCTTTAATGCACCACGTCTGCCGCTGTCTCCCCTACCAGGGACAGTACCATTTGAGGCAACTGGTAATTTTTCCTCCTTCTCCTGGTTTCCTTTTTGCAAATCAGACTGGGACTGTGATAGACAGGACTCCTTGTGTCTGGAGAGAAGCAGCCAAGAGATGTTGTTTTCTTTGCTGTGTGCGGTAGGCAGGTTGTGTCCTGCGTGTATCACCCTCTGAATCACTCGGGAGGAATTCCTCAGTGCATTGTGCAAAAGGGGAAGGCTAAAATGCAAGGTCCAGTGAGTAATGCAGTCTTTCAGGGCATTTGTAGCAACGAAGTGAAAGAGCAGTGTGAGGAGCTCTGCCCAAGAGAAGGCTTCTAACCTTTTCCATTAATTTCTTTGCAAAGAATTGCTTATTGAAGGCTAAGCTGCTTTTTATAAGCCTCAGAGGCTGTGTGTCTTGGTCCTTTTTTCATTATTGCTGCTCCTCTTCTTTACTCTGGCTTTTTGAGAGAAAGCAGTGCCTGTACATGGGTGGTGTTTTTCTCTGTGGTTATCTGAGACAAGCCCAGCTCTGAGATGGGAATTTTGTCACCTTTTTGCAATGGTGGAATTGCATAGCATGAAGTGAAATAGAAGAACTCCAGGTCTGTAGAATTTCCCCATACTCCAACCCACAGATTTACCCAGGATCCAAGCAGATGTGCTTAAAATTATTTGATTTCTTCTCCTCATTAAGGTCTCTTTACACATGTTCTTGAGCAGGACCTATAAGGCTCCACTTAGTCTCCATTGGCGGGTGAAGGAGCAGAGGAAACTCAGTGTCTGGATGCCACCTTGCAGCTTGTGGGAGGCATTAGAAGATCACTGCACCTCTCTGGGAGGCCTCACACACATTTTAAGCCTTCTGCACATTGCCTTAAATGTTTGTATCAGTTACAATTGGGCTGGAAGGGCTTGGGGCTACCACTACACTCTGTGCTTTCCATGGGCAGACAATAGGGGGGTTAGGGTAGCCTTTTCTTCCTCATACCCATGAAAGGACTTCCTAGAGAAAGGATATTCAGACTCTCTCCTGGACCTTGGATAGAAGCTGCACTAGTTCTTAGGAAGCCCCTTGCTTGTACAGCAGGTAAGCTGAGGTGTTTCTCAGAGGTTTTATACCTGTGTTTCTTCTCTGACTTTGGTGGAAGTCTCGCTCTAAAGATTGGCTGGCAACTCAAACCCCTGCACTGTCCTTCCTTTAGTCACTAAAATAATAGTGTATTTGTGGGGTCATCAACATGATTCTGTCCTGAGAAGGTAATGCACAGCCACTGAGCACATTGCTCCCAACAAAATTATCTACTCACTGCCTGTCAAGGGATGAGGCCATCCCAGGGTGCACACAGCATTTCCATCAGGATTTCTCTCTAGTCTTATCCTTTTAGAGCTTATTGCTTCCCCCCCCCCGCCCCAATCTACAGTGCTGCATCCAGCTCCTGAGCATAGCAGCCTTGGAGAAGCTTCTGCAGCTGGGTAAACACAGTTGAGTGAATAGGGCCCCTCACAATAGAGTTACCAGGAAATCCAAACACTGTAAAGGCCAACAATTCAGTGGGGATATAATTATGTCATCAAAAGACATTCTTCTCCCAAACACCAGAAGCACACAGCCTGAACAGTACCTAGCAAAGGTGCACCTCAAACAGTATGTTTTCCACCCCACAGGTCTCTAGAAGTTCTTCTCTCTTGTCTTCGTTCAGTCATTTTTAGTGTTGAGGAGGAAGATGAGGTTCTACAGAGAGATACTGGGATCTTCTCTCCTACTCAAGATCACAGGATCACAGGATGTTAGGGGTTGGAAGGGACCCAAGGAGATTATTGAGTCCAACTCCCCTGTCAGAGCAGGACCATACAATCTAGCTCAGGTCACACAGGAACACATCCAGTCAGGCCTTGAAAGGCTCCAGAGAAGGAGACTCCACAACCTCTCTGGGGAGCCTGTGCCAGTGCTCTGTGACCCTTACAGTAAAGAAGTTCCTCCTTGTGTTGAGGTGGAGCCTCTTGTGCTGCAATTTCTACCCATTGCTCCCTGTCCTATCACAGGGAGCAAGTGAGCAGGGCCTGTCATCCTCCTCCTGACACCCAGCCCTCAGATGTTTATAAACATTTATTAAATCCCCCCTCAGTCTTCTCTTCTCCAAACTAAAAAGCCCCAGGTCCCTTAGCCTCTCCTCATAAGGCAGTGCTCCAGTCTCCTAATCATCCTTTTAGCCCTCCATTGGACCATCTCCAGCAGATCCCTGTCCCTCTTGAACTGGGGAGCCCAAAACTGAATGCAGTACTCAAGATGAGGTCTCACCAGGGCACAGTAGAAGGGGAGAAGAACCTCCCTTGATCTGCTGGATACACTCATCTTAACATACTCTAAGATCCCATTGGCCTTCTTGGCCACAAGAACACTTTGCTGTCCCATGGTTGTTATCCACCAGGACTCCCAGGTCCCTCTCCACAGGGCTGCTCTCCAGCAGATCATCTCCCAGCCTGTACTGGTGCAGTTTATTATTCCTCCCCAGGTGCAGGGCTACACACTTGTCCTTCTTGAACCTCATCTGTTTCCTCTGTGCCCAGCTCTCCAGTCTGTCCAGCTCTCACTGGATGGCTGTGCAGCCTTCAGCTGTCTCAGCCAAGCCCCCCAGTTTGGTGTCACCAGCAAACATGCTGAGCAGACACTCTGTGCCCTCATCAATGTCATTGATGAAGATTTTGAACAGGACTGGACCCAGCACTGATCTCTGGGGCACTCCACTGGTTACAGCTCTGCAGCTGGACTTAGCATCATTGATCACCACTCTTTGAACTCTATCTTGTAACCAGATGTTTCAGGCAGCAGCCCCATTTCCCTTGCAGGGGCAAAGGAAAGATGGAAGAATGGTAAATGGGGATATATTAACAGGCTAGATTCTGTTCATGGTAATGCAAAGGTAAAAGCAAATTGACAGTGAATTGGCTGCTGATTTACAACAAACTAAAGGAGATCTGGCCCAGGTCATCTGCTTCTACAGGCACAGGATTATATGGGTTCTTAGGCACCAGGGCGAGAAGGAGAGGTGGAGGAGTCTCCATTCCCTTACACTATCACTGGCATGTTGCCATGGCTGTTGGAAATACATCATTTACTGTACTCTGCACATTTGTTTAGTGACTTTGGCCACTGTGGTCTCTTCTGGCTCTTGAAAGTTTGTGGGTTTGGGTTTTTTTACTGGGGCCCATGCAAGCTCCCCTTTCCCTGGATCTACTATTCTTATATGTTTTCCTGAAATGCAATCATTAGCATGCAAAGTAACTCTCATTAATCTCCATCCATTGCTGCAAGGCAAACTTCTCCTCACTGTAAATTGCAAATTTTACCAGAATCTGACCTTGAAGACAGAAGCCAATATAATATGTGCTGATATAGACAAACTGGCTATGAGTCTCAAGTGAGCATATACCAAGCCAAATCCTGAAGTCAAGAATTAGGCAGCTTTATACTGACAGAGGAGCTGGCTCACTGCATTATTGACATTTGTGAAAATTAATCATATCCTGCAACACTGTGCACAGGATGTGTTTGATTTATTACTAATCCTGTACACTCTTGCTGCTGGTCTGCTGCCAGAGGGTATCTTAATGATGCAGCTGGCACCCGTGTTGCGATGGCCATCAGCATAGCCAACAGCATCCATCGGATCAGTCCTCAGCATGACTACTGCATTTGCTGCCCAAGATGAAAACTCAGGTCCTGTAGCTCTGGTTTTAAGTTTGTCTCCTACACAACATAAGAATGTTTTCCTTCTTATATATTCTCACACAAGGAGAAGAATATATATATGTGCACAGACCAGGCAAACACATGTAAAGTAGAAAATATTTCCTAGTATTCAAATCTGCAGAACAAAACTGCCTTTGTCTCAGTCTATGGGAGGTTCTATCACCCCTCTGTCCCTGCAGAGGTGTGTGGGGAAGCTGTGCAGCCTTCTGAGGCTGAGATGATTTCTGATCAAGAATGGAAAGACATGACACAGCTACCGCAGTGCTGTCATCCCAAAACACAGCTGGCTCTCCTGAGAAAGAGGAGGTGGAAGAAATGAAATTCTTATTTCTCAGAGGGTTTCTTGCCTTGGTTTTGTCCTGGGCCCTGCACAAGTTTGCAGGGCATTTTCACATGAGTGCTTTCTCTGCCAAAAAACTACTTTCATTAACATATTTCCAGTTTACCAAAACATTGCCTCTGCCCAGGGGCTGACCATGAAGACAGAATTACATATCTCTGCTGACCAGCAAAGGGCTGTATCCACACTCACACACCAACACCTTGTGTGAGGTACCTGTGGCAAAAGGAGATTAGATTTGTGCAGTTCAGCTTCTTCCCTGTGGGAAAGTTTGATATGTGCAGATCAGGAGAGTCTTGTTTTCAGAGCACAGGTGATGTACTTCCAGAGGTGAAGATGAAATGCAAGGCGAAGGTAGTTGCTCAAGAGGATCCTTCTGAGCTCAGTGCTGTCAGAAGACATTGCTCTGCTAGGATGTGTAGTCATGTCACGAGTTGGGTCTTGCTTTAATTCTTCCAAACCCAGGGATTTAGTGAGGGGGTTGGTTTAAATGCATGTAACCTGCAGCTTTAGACATCAAGATAAAAGCTTTTTCCTGTGTTTTCAACACTGAGGTAGCTTTTTCACTTCCCATCTCTTTCCATCCTGGCCTGTAAAGAGAGGAAAGGTGGTGCACAGGAGAAGAACTCTGCATCATGTGGGGATACTTCCCCAGGGCAAGGGCCTTCTCAAGCACAGGCAGGACATCTGTCACCCATTGCAGTTGATCCTGGGGCAGAAAGCCCTTTCAGACACCGCTCAGCCTAGCTGATAACTGTCCCACAAGGAAAGGGAACTGGCTGTGCAAACTGTGAAGCGCGAGGGCTGTTGGCATCAAGAGGATTCGCGCTGGGGATGACAGGCATGACCTGCTTTTCCTGCTCTGTTTATTTATTAGGTGACATGCTGTCATTCAGTGAATAATCCAGAGTTTTTCTCTCAGGGGTTTCTCCCTTGTTCACTTGGTACTGAAGATAACCAAGGTGGGATGGAGACAGACACCCTACTCCCTGATTCTTACAGTTCTGCTTCTGTTATACCGAGGGAAACCAAGTGAAAATGGAACAGCTCGTGGTCTCCAAAATCTTAGGAGGAGACTAGGGATCTCCCATCCACTTCCAGGGGGAGCAATGATGATGGATGGACAACAGGAATCCCATCCTCCTCTCCTGCTCCCTTGTCTCAAATTAACTCCCATCACAGCAGCTGCTGCATCCTATTCACCCCTGTGCAGCCAGCAGTGCAAGATCCAAGAAGGGCTTCTCCCACATTAGCACACACTTTTTCATCACCTACCTCCATTAAGGATGCACAGTGCAGGGAAGGAGCAGTTCCACAACCTCAATCACCTCAAACAATCTGTTGCAGCTGAACAGTTGTAGAAGTCTCAGATGCATAAGGTCCGATTAATAGACTGATGGTACACAGTGCACAGCACCTTCAGGCTTGCCTCCAGAATTGCTTTAGCACAGCTGTCCACTCCTCCTAGTTGATCCTGATATATCCATCATTAAATTTGCACAGAAGCACATGCATGTGTACGAGAAAGAGTCCCTAAGCCAAGAAAGCTGCCAGGCTTCTTGCAGTAATCTTTGGTTTTTAATCTGTGTGCACTTCCAAGGAGGGGAAGTTGGGTTCTGAGTGAGAACATTTTGTGTTAAGCCAAGATACCAGCCCAAGAGGGGCAGGAAATGTGCCAATTTAAACACCAAAAAAGTGGCAAATCTTTCAGCAGCTGGGCTTCGTTATTTGCTGGCTCATCATGCCTGAATGAGTTGCCTCAACTGCAGCCCTGGGTCTCCATTTGGGCTGAATCAAGACCTGTCCTCTGTGCACCTAATGGTGTGTGATGCTTGGCCACAAACTCTCTTGACAGCACAGCAGGGCAGCATTAAACACCAAACATTTTGCATCAGATGTGGCAGCAAGTTCAGACATTCAGGTCTCCCTTGACTGACTTCCCAGCCAAAACCTACAAAGTTCATCAGGGATCTTGCTTCCACCCCTGCTTGCTCCTCAAGCTGTCTGTTGATAATTCTAAATCATAATTACAGAACTATAATGATAAGCCAATTACTAGAGCAAGGCATCTTTTCAAAATCCTGTAATGGAAAGAGAAGTGCAAATGTTTTCTACATTCATGCTTCTGCAAAATGGTTTTGACAGGCTGTCCTCTGCTGACAGCACCTCTCATCCTGCATACCAAGCACAGCAGCAACCTCAGTACGGGTCACTACCTACACCATGGCTGGATTTTTGTTTTACTACATTGCCCACCTTACAGTGGGATCCAGCAAAGTATACAGCAAAGTGTAAAGGTGCCAAACAGATCCCACCCTGTGTGACTGCAAAGGGGCTGCTCTGAGCATTCTGCAGGTGCAGGAGGGCAGAAATAATGAGCATTTTGAAGACAGGTGAGCCTATGGTCTTTGCTTTTTGCCCAGAGCAGCTGTCTCTATAAAAGCTCCTGACAGGTAGGCAATGAGCTAGGCAATGCTCTCATTCCCATCAAACTCTTGTTTTCCTCAGCACGTGTGCCTCAAGCATTCTGCTTTTCTCTTATTTCTGTGCAAAGTCAGGCAACCCTTCAAGTGCAGCTGGTGTCCTGAAGCTGACTTCATTCCTAAAATGTGTGTTTGCATAATCAGTTGATTCTCTTTGCTCTTTTGAATCCTGTTCCTGTTGGGCTTGGGAACACTGCTGAGTGCATCTCTTCACTTTGCCCAGATCTTTCCTGGGCACCTCTTCCTTGTAATGGAGATTTGGTTTTGTAGCCAAGAGGGATGAGCAGATGGCAGTAGGAGCAACCCTAAGAGACAGAGCCCCTGCCTATAGGTCCTGTAGCTTCTTGTGTAGCACAAGAGTAAACATACCCTTTCATAAGCATCTTCTGCTTCATAAGCATCCAAAATGCTGGGTCAGCTCCTCCATCATCCTTCCAGGAAACCTCTGGTAGCTTCGGGTCTCAGTTCTTCTCTTTGCCACAAGCTCAGGGAAGATCAAGAGAATCAAAATTGCTCAAAAAGGCAAAGCCCAAGGAAAGCCAGGTTACATTTATGCCTCCAGAGAAGGTTGGTATCTTTAAACACATCTTAGAGATGCTGTAGCCATAATTCTGGACATTAACCCACTGCCATGAGAGCCAATGCATCTGGCTGAAGAAGGGAGCAGCTGGACACAAGCCATTGCCCCCATCCCATCATCTGAGCTCCTGGTGAGGAACAGTTGGAAACAGCCCTGTCTACATGAATGCTCATCTGCAGAGGGCTGCACAACAGGGGCTAGGTTTGTCACATTTATGTCACTTCAAGCTCTTCTGGCTTCAGATGAAGAAGGGATTTTGGGTACTCCAGCTCTGTAATTAAGCCTAAATGCCACTTTTCACTCAGACAACCAGAGGCCACTGCAGATTGCAGGGAGGTTAGCCACAACCTTGAGAGAACTAAGCTGTCAGCCCATGGCTTGGATGGCAGCACTCTGTGCTGGGTTAGGAACTGGCTGGAGGGCCGGACCCAGAGAGTGGTGGTGAATGGTGCCACATCCAGCTGGCAGCCAGTCAGTAGTGGTGTCCCTCAGGGATCTGTGCTGGGCCCCATCCTCTTTAACATCTTCATAGATGATCTGGATGAGGGCATGGAGTCAGTCATCAGCAAGTTTGCAGATGACACCAAGCTGGGGGCAGATGTGACTGAGTTGGAGGGCAGAAGGGCTCTGCAGCGGGACTTTGACCGCCTGGACAGGTTGGCAGAGTCCAATGGGATGGGGTTCAATAGCTCCAAGTGCAGGGTGCTGCACTTTGGCCACAACAACCCCATGCAGAGATACAGGCTGGGGTCAGAGTGGCTGGAGAGCAGCCAGACAGAGAGGGATCTGGGGGTGCTGATTGATACCCACCTGAACATGAGCCAGCAGTGTGCCCAGGTGGCCAAGAGAGCCAGTGGCATCCTGGCCTGCATCAGCAATGGTGTGGTCAGCAGGAGCAGGGAGGTCATTCTGCCCCTGTACTCTGCACTGGTTAGACCACACCTTGAGTACTGTGTTCAGTTCTGGGCCCCCCAGTTTAGGAGGGACATTGAGATGCTTGAACGTGTCCAGAGAAGGGCGACGAGGCTGGAGAGAGGCCTTGAGCACAGCCCTATGAGGAGAGGCTGAGGGAGCTGGGATTGGTTAGCCTGGAGAAGAGGAGGCTCAGGGGTGACCTTATTGCTGTCTACAACTACCTGAGGGGTGGTTATGGCCAGGAGGAGGTTGCTCTCTTCTCTCAGGTGGCCAGCACCAGAACAAGAGCACACAGCCTCAGGCTGCACCAGGGGAGATTTAGGCTTGAGGTGAGGAGAAAGTTCTTCACTGAGAGAGTCATTGGACACTGGAATGGGCTGCCCGGGGAGGTGGTGGAGTCGCCGTCCCTGGGGCACTTTAAGGCAGGATTGGACGTGGCACTTGGTGCCATGGTCTAGCCTTGAGCTCTGTGGTAAAGGGTTGGACTTGATGATCTGTGAGGTCTCTTCCAACCCTGATGATACTGTGATACTGTGTGATACTGTGAAAATACACTGCATTCGCTGTCCTTTGTGACAACACCAAATAACAGACCTGCCGAAGTTGGTAACTATTGCTCCGAAGGCACAGGAGGCCACAAAGGGCAGGTTTTAACAGCCAGCACTACAGCATTTGCATTTGGCACAGACTCTGCTCTGCACGGAGAGCCACATGAGCTGTCCGAGTTCAGCATCTTGCCTTGAATGCATTTTTCACCCCACCTCCTCGTTTCTAGGGATGCCGTTATCAACAGAGGGCCTGCTTTTATTATTAAGTAGCAAATCAATCCAGCTTTGCCGAGTGCAATCCAATTATTGCCTGTAGTTACTGCAGGCTGAAAAAGTCATAAATAAATGAGCATGCCGCAGCTATTTAACAATTCGGTCCCACCGTAAGCACCTGGACCATCGTTTGTGCTCCTGCACCAGCTGGGCACTGATCCTGCTGTGAATTGTTGGGGGGGGGGGAGGGGTTTCTGGTTGGTGTTGGCAGAACAGCACCATCAGAGGGCTGTCTGTGGTGCCCGCTGCTGGCGCAGACAATCGCAGGATAACCGCGGGTAAATGCCACCTCCTTTTGTCTTTTGTTCGCAGGGGAGGGGCAGGGCAGGGGCCGCTTCCTGCTCCTCTCACACCGAACCCAGCAGGAGCTGAGCAAACCCGGGCTCAAGCAGCAGTCCGTGGGCACAGGAGGGCCAGGCAAAGGTGCATTGCAAAACGCCAGCAGGCTCCCGAGGGGACAAGGCTGCAGGCAGTGCTCCATTTTTCTTCCCTAACAGCTATTCCCGAAGCACCCCAGATGTTTGGGTTTGGGTTTCAAGACGTATTTTCAGAGGGTTTGGGTTGTTCAGTAGAAAGAAACCGTCTGGTAGTATCCAGGCACCTAGTTCACAGTATCACAGTATCATCAGGGTTGGAAGAGACCTCACAGATCACCAAGTCCAACCCTTTACCACAGAGCTCAAGGCTAGACCATGGCACCAAGTGCCACGTCCAACCTTGCCTTGAAGTGCCCCAGGGACGGCGACTCCACCACCTCCCCGGGCAGCCCATTCCAGTGTCCAATGACTCTCTCAGTGAAGAATTTTCTCCTCACCTCGAGCCTAAATTTCCCCTGGCACAGCCTGAGGCTGTGTCCTCTCGTTCTGGTGCTGGCCACCTGAGAGAAGAGAGCAACCTCCCCCTGGCCACAACCACCCCTCACGTAGTTGCAGACAGCAATAAGGTCACCCCTGAGCCTCCTCTTCTCCAGGCTAAACAATCCCAGCTCCCTCAGCCTCTCCTCGTAGGGCTGTGCTCAAGGCCTCTCCCCAGCCTCGTCACCCTTCTCTGGACACGCTCAAGCATCTCAATGTCCCTCCTAAACTGGGGGGCCCAGAACTGAACACAGTCCTCAAGGTATGGTCTAACCAGTGCAGAGTACAGGGGCAGAATGACCTCCTTAGCTCGTCAGCACGGTGATGTACAAATAGCCACCCAAGTCAAAGGGTGCTCAACTGCCATATAAACACAGCCACTGCCAGGCAGACTCCTTTGGAAAAGTATCCCTCGCATATGGCTTGCTTTCGCTGTTTTCTCCCTTTCCCTTTTCCTTTCCTCCAGGCTGTTTTCCTGCTTCTGCTCATTAGGATAATTTTATAGGGTTCACCCTCAATTATGACTGTTTGGGAGGAGCATGGAAGGAAGGAATCCTTATGTCTGCAGCCTACAGGCAGTTGTCACAGGGAGCTTGGCTTCACCTAGTGTCCACCCCCAGACAAAGAGGTGTGCACAGGGAGCTCTGCCCATGCTGTAATCATAGAATCATAGAATCAACCACGTTGGAAGAGACCTCCAAGTTCATCCAGTCCAACCTATCCCCCAGCCCTAACCAATCAACTAGACCATGGCACTAAGTGCCTCATCCAGTCTTTTCTTGAAGACCCCCAGGGACGGTGCCTCCACCACCTCCCTGGGCAGCCCATTCCAATGCCAATCACTCTCTCTGTGAAGAACTTCTTCCTAATATCCAGCCTAGACCTCTCCCAGCACAACTTGAGACTGTGTTTCCTTGTTCTGTTGCTGGTTGCTTGGTATCACCAAGGTTGGAAGAGACCTCATATGATGAGATAGAATCACAGAATCATAGAATCACTCAGTTGGAAAAGACCTTCAAGACCATCAACAGTAGTCTTTAAATGGTGAACTCATTCAACTGAAGGGTCAAAGGAGTAGTTTTTCATAGAATCATAGAATCGACCAGGTTGGAAGAGACCTCCAAGATCATCCAGTCCAACCTATATATATCATAGAATCATAGAATCAGTCAGGGTTGGAAGGGACCACAAGGATCATTTTTCTGGTTTCTTAAGCTATTGCTATTAGTACTACAACTGCTGCTGCTACTACTATTGACATTATCAGTGGTCAGTACTGGGACCAGTGCTGTTTAACACATTTTTATCAGCAGCACAGACAATGGGATCAAGTTTACCTGTGACATTGAGGTTTGTGGTTGACACATTGTAGGCAAGGAATGCCACCCAAAGGGACTTCTACAGGCTTCAGAGGTGGGCCCATGTGAAACTCAGTGATTCTCTCACTCTACTCTCATGAGACCTCTCCTGGAGTACTTCATCCACCTCTGAGGACCTCAAAATAATAAAGACGTGGACCTGCTTGATCAGGTCCAGATGAGGGCCAAGAATATGATTGGGAGGTTGGAGCACCTTGCCTATGAGGACAGTGTGAGAGAGTTGGGGTTGTTTAGCCTGGAGGAAAGACTCCACAGAAACCTTATAATGTCCTTCCAGTACTTAAAGGGGGCCTACAGGAAAGATAGGGATGGACTCCTTTATCAGAAAGAGTTGTGACAGGACAAGGGGTAACAGTTTCAGACTGAAAGAGGACAGATTTAGATTGGATGGTAGGAAGAAATTCTTTACTGTTAGGGTGGTGAGACACTGGCACAGGTTACGCAGAGAAGTTATGGATGTCCCCTCCCTGCAAGTATTCAAGGCCAGGATGGATGAGACTTAGACCAAACTGGTCTGGTGGAAGGTGTCCATGTGCATGGCAGGGGCAGTTAGAACTAGACAATCTTTAAGATCCCTTCCAGCCAAACCATTCTGTGGTTCTGTGAATCTATGATTATTATCATAATAGCCTCAAGCTACACCAGGGGAAATTTAGGCTGGAGGTGAGGAGAAAGTTCTTCACTGAGAGAGTCATTGGACACTGGAATGGGCTGCCTGGGGAGGTGGTGGAGTCGCCGTCCCTGGGGCTGTTCAAGGCAGGATTGGATGTGGCACTTGGTGCCATGGTCTAGCCTTGAGCTCTGTGGTAAAGGGTTGGACTTGATGATCTATGAGATCTCTTCCAACCTTGGTGATACTGTGATACTGATACTGTGATTATTCACTGCTTCTGCCAGGGAGTGTATAAAGATGACATTTACAATTCTCCACCATCATTTATGTGATTTCATCCTTGGTCACTTTTTGAGAATCAGAAATCAGCTGTCTTCTTGAGTTTGAGGGGGGGAAAGAAAAGAAAAGAGAAACCTAAAAAGGGCTGATTTTGCATCAAAGCAGGTGGCAGTTTCTGTATTCTGTTTGTCACAAGCAGCAAGCTGTCTTCAGCCGTTCTGCAGCTTAAGGGTTTTGTTCATAGTGTATAAAAGGATGAGGGGGAAATGGGGTATTTCCTGTGGATTGCCTTGTTTATTTCCTTGGGCTTGCTTGTTTCTCTGCAAGGGGAAATCAGCAGGAAAAAGAACTTCTAGTGAAAGCCATGAATGATGGGGGATGACTTCCAGATTTCCTTCCAGATAATATGGAAAGCTGCTGTTGAAATCAGCTGCTCTCAAGGGTTGTGCTTTCCTTCGCTAAGAGGAGCAGAATGGCCCGTTAAGGGATCTCCACTCTAGTTCTGGGTGCTATCTGAACTTCAGCTAAAATAACTATCTGAAACATTGAGATTTGTCATCCTTCTTCCTGGAGGGGAGCCATATAGCCTTCTGCTCATTCCCATGGATGCAGTGTCATGGAAAGCCATGAGGCCAGAAGCCAGACAGATCTCCAGACCTTCTCCCACGGGGCAGAAGAGCAATGTGATGGCAGCAGCACATTGACTCAGTTGCTCTAAAGAATCAAAAACACTCACGTGTATTCAGTGTATCATATTTGAAAGTTAAAAATCTAGTGGCATGACTTGAAAAGCTTTCATATGTCCAGGTAGGCTTCAGCCAAGAGGCCTGAATTCAGAGGTCATAAGGCTTCTCAGTTGACCAGGAAAGTGGAAATAGAAAGAAGCAGGTTTCTTCAGGGTATATTGGCAGATGACACCAAGCTAGGAGCAGGTGTTGATCTGTTGGAAGGTAGGAGAGCCCTGCAGAGGGGTCTAGACGGGCTGGATGGGTGGGCAGAGGCCAATGGGATGAGATTTAACAAGGCCAAGTGCAGGGTTCTGCACTTTGGCCACGACAACCCCAAGCAGCACTACAGGCTGGGGACAGAGTGGCTGGAGAGCAGACAGGAGGAAAGGGACCTGGGGGGGACTGATAGATAACAGGCTGAAGATGAGCCAGCAGTGTGCCCTGGTGGCCAAGAGAGCCAATGGCATCCTGGCCTGGATCAGGAACAGTGTGGCCAGTAGGACAAGGGAGGTTATTCTTCCCCTGTACTCAGCACTGGTCAGGCCACACCTTGAGTACTGTGTCCAGTTCTGGGGCCCTCAATTCCAGAGAGATGTTGAGGTGCTGGAACATGTCCAGAGAAGGGCGACAAAGCTGGTGAGAGGCCTGGAACAGAAACCCTATGAGAAGAGGCTGAGGGAGCTGGGGTTGTTTAGCCTGGAGAAGAGGAGGCTCAGGGGTGACCTCATTGCTGTCTACAACTACCTGAAGGGAGGTTGTAGCCAGGTGGGGGGTGGCCTCTTCCCCTAGGTAACCAGCAATAGATCAAGGGGACACAGTCTAAAGTTGTGCTGGGGGAAGTATAGGCTGGATGTTAGGAGGAAGTTCTTCCCAGAGAGAGTGATTGGCATTGGAATGGGCTGCCCAGGGAGGTGGTGGAGTCACCGTCCCTGGAGGTGTTCAAGAGAAGACTGGATGAGGCACTTAGTGCCATGGTCTAGTTGGTTGGATAGGGCTGGGGGATAGGTTGGACTGGATGATCTTGGACGTCTCTTCCAACCTGGTCTATTCTATTCTGTTCTATTCTATCAGACTTATTTGAAGGTCTGCACAAGCTGAAGATCTCAGTCTGTGTGCTCTTCATAGAGAGTATATTTACTTTGGCCACATGCAGGTAGAAGTACCAAGCCCAGCTCCATTGGCTGACACTTGAAGGGCTCTGGGAACAAGTGAGCAGAGAGATAACCTAAGAGATCACCAGTGGAAATACCCACCATTCACCACTGATTATCACACTCAAGGTCTCAAGAGAGTCTACAATTATTCCCTGCTCCAAGTCTAGAGCAAATCAGCATTTTCCCAGTAATTGCAATGTAGTAACTATTGTAGATGTTGATTTTTTTTGATAGGAAACACTGCTCAAGCATAAGATTTACAATCCTGTTAGTTAGCTTTAGTGACTTGGGAATCAATTACAGTGCTGTACAATGTGACCAAAGATTATAGGGTAGCCTGTGTAATAATTCACACTGCCATCTAGGAGTGAAACTCTTACTTCAACATTTCACACACAAAGCCATCCTGCACAGCAATAATTCCAGTAATAACAATAATAACCACAAAAATGGAAAAGGACACAAATATTGGTTATGAAATATGGGAAGACCTGTGTACACACAGAGCACTGGGAGCTGGCAAGAGCTTTGCCGTTCTCAATTGCATTTCAGAATGATAACAGCAGTAGGATTCTGTTAATGGATAAGTTTTATCAGTTCAGTTCACTTGGGTTGGCAAGTGAGGCTGCGTGGCTCTGCTCCAGCAGAAGCATTGCCCCAGCCAAGTTGTTAGCGCACACAGACAGTGTGTTGTGACATCAGCAGCACAAAACCCACTACTGGCCCTTGTTAACCACTTGCCCTCTTGTCTGATATCAGCATTGCTGATTTCTAGGATCACTTTTATAGGCAACAGTTTTCCTGTTTTCTGCCCACCTCTGTTCCCCAGCACTTTTTGCCACATTGGACTCTTTTTTCCTGATTGGGACATGAAAAACTTTGGCCTATCTGCACAAAGGAAGCATCTTTCCTTTAACTCCTTTGAAAGAAGACCACCCAGGTCAGCTTTTCAGTCTGTGTTTCCAAGCTAATTATGAAGAAAGAACATAAATTATTTTTTTTTCCTCCTGCAAAGGAATTGCCACTTGTGACCCTTTAACTATTGGGTTTGTCCATTTTCCTCTCCTTTATTTCCAATTGATTTCTGCCCTCACTTTGCATGAAGCTGGCAGCTGAGCTTTTCAGTTTGAACCCTCAAAGCACAGTGGTCCCTCATAAAATAAAAACTAGTGAAAATATATGTCATTTTAAAATGGACCAAGTCAGGGGTTTCCAGATGCAAGTGTCCATCACCAGACAGTAAAAAGTCTGTACTAATTTATCAGACTGCTCACTTGACTCTAACCAGCAAAGCACACTCCATGTGTGGCTAAGGCTCAAAAGTATTAGGACTGCCTTAAAATAATGCAACTAATAGAATGCACAGAGTTGTGCTCTCTTCTCCTCCATCCTCTGGAATCAGCCCAGAAGAGCAGGTTTTGAGAAAAACATCATCTGTTGTGAGATTTGGCAACCTTGTTCTCTCAGATCATAAGGTCACTGGCACTGCAGAAAGGCAGTGTCTCTGGAATGAGGCAGGGGAGAAGTGTCTGCCTGCAAGCTGAGAGACAGGAACGTTGGCATTGCTCTAAACAAGGAGGTTGAGCTGCAGTGGGGAAATAGCACCACTGCCCCTCTGAGGTGGTCCAAACTCTGGGAATGTGCAACCCTGCTACACCCATGTGCCCATCAGATGTGGGCATCCAAGCTGTGGGTATCCAAGTTATGGGCTCCAGAGAGACACAGCCTTGCCCTCTCCAGGCTGGCAGCTCCCAGGAAATTTGAGGAAGTAATATTTCTGTGGTATCTCACAGAACTCACAGAACCAACCAGGCTGGAGGAGACCTCCAAGATCATCCAGTCCAACCTAGCACCCAGCCCTATCCAATCAACTAGACCATGGCACTAAGTGCCTCATCCAGTCTTTTCTTCAACGCCTCCAGGGATGGTGCCTCCACCACCTCCCTGGGCAGCCCATTCCAATGGGAAATCACTCTCTCTGGAAGAACTTCCTCCTAACATCCAGCCTGTACTTCCCCCAGCACAACTTGAGCCTGTGTCCCCTTGTTCTGTTGCTGGTTGCCTGGCAGAAGAGGCCACCCTCACCTGGCTACAACCTCCCTTCAGGTAGTTGTAGACAGCAATGAGGTCACCCCTGAGCCTCCTCTTCTCCAGGATAAACAACCCTTGTTGCCCTTCTCTGGACAGTTTCCAGCACCTCAACATCTCTCTGGAATTGAGTGGCCCAGAACTGGACACAGTACTCAAGGTGTAGCCTGACCAGTGCTGAGTACAGGGGAAGAACAACCTCCATCATCCTACTGGCCACACTGTTCCTGATGCAGGCACAGGGAACCATTTTATCATTAGTTTCTCTCATTACAGCTTGAGCCTCCTCTTCTCCAGGCTAAACACCCCCAGCTCCCTCAGCCTCTCCTCATAGGGTTGTGTTCCAGGCCCTTCACCAGCTTTGTCACCCTTCTCTGGACACGTGAGAATACATTTTCTCCCCCTTCTGTAAAGCTCAAGGGGATATTGTATAAAAGTATCACTTTAGCAAGAGTTTTGCTTTATGTCTGAAATCTGTGTTTACTTCTAAGGGCTTAAGCACAGCCCTCCTAGGAGACAGGGAAGTGGTTTATGATTGCCTTCAGGTTATAGCTGAGCACAGAGGGATACTGTGAGGCAAAATGTCACTGAGAAATAGGTGGGAGAGAATAAGCCCAACCATAACAAACTTACCCCTCCCCATCTTAGAAACAGAAACCTAGATTTTCCCAGCCCAATGACTGCAAAAAACCCAGGAAGCTGCAGAAATTGCCCACAATAGTTTTTGCTGGTAGGCAGGCACCTCCATCGTGCTCTGCACAAATGGAGCAAGGTGTGAAAGGCTGAGCACGTGGAGCATGTTTTAAGCCACAACTCACAGTATCACAGTATCATCAGGGTTGGAAGAGACCTCACAGATCAAGTCCAACCCTTTACCACAGAGCTCAAGGCTAGACCATGGCACCAAGTGCCACGTCCAACCTTGCCTTGAACAGCTCCAGGGACGGCGACTCCACCACCTCCCCGGGCAGCCCATTCCAGTGTCCAATGACTCTCTCAGTGAAGAACTTTCTCCTCACCTCCAGCCTAAATCTCCCCTGGTGCAGCCTGAGGCTGTGTCCTCTCGTTCTGGTGCTGGCCACCTGAGAGAAGAGAGCAACCTCCTCCTGGCCACAACCACCCCTCAGGTAGTTGTAGACAGCAATAAGGTCACCCCTGAGCCTCCTCTTCTCCAGGCTAACCAATCCCAGCTCCCTCAGCCTCTCCTCATAGGGCTGTGCTCAAGGCCTCTCACCAGCCTCGTTGCCCTTCTCTGGACATGCTCAAGCATCTCAATGTCCTTCCTAAACTGGGGGGCCCAGAACTGAACACAATACTCAAGGTGTGGTCTAACCAGTGCAGAGTACAGGGGCAGAATGACCTCCCTGCTCCTGCTGACCACACCATTCCTGATGCAGGCCAGGATGCCACTGGCTCTCTTGGCCACCTGGGCACACTGCTGGCTCATGTTCAGGCAGGTATCAATCAGCACCCCCAGATCCCTCTCTGTCTGGCCTGCATCATAGGTGACACCTTTGCCCTTTTTATGCAGGAGATCTATGTGGTTTGACACAGGTGTGAATTTGAGCTTCTTGTCTCTTTTTTGTGGAGGAAGTATCAATGCCACTTACATCTGCAAGGCCCATTACAGCCCTTGGAGTGAGAGACAGAAAGAGTCTTCAAAGCACACATCAATACCCAAGACTGTCCCATTCCAAACAGTAGCCAGCAAAGGCTTTGAAGTCCCATAGTGGGCTACTTCTAGGCTCTCCTGCCCTTCTCAGGGCAGCTCTGGGTCTAGCAGCTCTGGGTGGCTCCATGCAAACACAACTAGACCCGGCAGAGACATTGCCTGGAGCAAATCGTGAAGACCACAGGGTGCTCAGAAACCAGGCCACAACCACATAGAGAGCGGAAATGAGCAACCTTTATGAAGTGAATTAATCAAGCACTTCAATCTCCTTAGCTGTGGGTTAATAGTCTTGTGGTGACTGCCCTGGACAGAGTATCAGGAGAGCTGGGGTTTATTCCTGGGGTGCTTCAGTAATGAAAAGGAAATTGTATTCAGACGAGTGAGAGAAGCCCTTGCTCCCAGAGACATCAGATACGCAGCAATTAGACTCAAGTGAAACAATAAATCATACAACACTGAGCCTTTGGCTCTAGCAGAACACCATTAGGACTAGTGCTATGTTTATTTAGAAGATGCTGAGCCCATTTAAAATGTTTTCACGTTAACTGTAATTCGGGTGTTTGTTATTAAAGCGATTGACTGGGCCTAAATGCAAACACTGCTGGTCAGAGAAGTATTTTCTGGCAAATAGGATCTATTCACTGTACTTTTGTGATGTGAGGGCTCCCTTTCTCTGTGATTTATTTTCTGTTTGGTTCCTTTCTTTGCAAAGATCGCCTCGTAAAGATTAAAAAAGCCCAACGTGAACCAAAGTGTAAAGTAGAAATTGATGATTAAACTGTCAGAAATGGAGCAGCCTTTGTTAATCACTGATTCATTAGCTGGGAAAAGAAGAGGGCACTGAAGTTAGCACAAAGGCTTTGGTATCACAATGTTTGTGATTTATTCCCAGCTCACTCGCTCTCTCTCTCGCTCTCTCTCTCTCTCCAATTTGATGTGGGATCTTACCCAGGTAAATTGATCTCTCCATGACTCCATTTTCCCATCTGTTCAACCTAGGTAATGATCTTGCCTCACAGAGACAGTGAAAACTTTCAGTGAGAAGAAAAGGTTACCCTAAACACCATGCCTCCATCTGAAATTAGGCTACCTGCTACTAACACCTACAAGCGCTTTAGCTAGAACAGCTACTCCTTACTAAGGCCAGGAGGTTGCCCTGATTTTTTTTTTAGGGGCCAGCAATTGAGTAGAGAAAAAAAACATTTTAAGAAATAAGAAAGTATATGACAGAATTTGGCAAGCAAGCTTACAGCACTTCAGTTACTAAAACTATCATTTGCCTGTGTCCTTTAGTATCTCACCACAGTTGTAGTGATGCACTCGAAGCATTCACTTTTGATTTGGCTTTTGGTTTTTAAATGAATTTGTTTAGTAAAAGCTGTTAATAATCACTGTGATGGCAATTTGAAAACTACTCTGGATTTTCAGCAAAAATATGACACCCTTTGAAATGAAAAGCTTTGCCAACTTGTGTAAGGTTTGCAATACTCAGTAGAAGGCAGCATAAAACTACAAAAAGTAGTCTTCAAATCTGACATCATTCAATGCATAAAGGCTACTTCAGGGTACAAAAAAGCCAAACAAACTATAATTAGTTTGGTTTATTCTTTGTACAAAGACAGTACTTCATTATGCAGCTCCTTGCAAAGAGGTACACGTAGGTTTTGCTTAACAGGAGGCACATTTCTGGGCTCAGATCTCTCAGCTGACTCATCTGATGTCCTTTACAATTATATGTTCTGGCTTTTGTCATCCAAGAAGGCTTTTCTGTGGCTTTCACTAACACCAGTCAACTGTTACATCTGAGGGTAGTGTGGGGAGAATAATCTTGCCTTTCTTCAATCTTATTCCCAGGTTCTTGCTGTTTACTCATTTGCTGTTTCCTCTGCAGTTCCCTTGCATAGATAAAGTTTGTTCACTTGCCTTTGAAGGAATTAGATTGCCTCTTATCAGTTGCATTCTATTCCTGTCCCCACCATGGTCATGTTGGTGATCTGCAAGAATCTCATCAGGTCTCCTCCAGCCTAACAGTGCCTTTTGCCAGCAGCATGAGTCTTTTCTGATTTTCTTCCATGCCTCCAAGCACCTGTCTCTTCTACCAACCTGTGCTTCCCCCCTGGGGAAAATCCTTCCCATCTTCCACCATGACCCAGTCCATCTTACAGATAGAGGGAGTCCCTGCCACATCCTCTCCTTCCAGCATTGTTCTGCTTTTAGGCTATGCCAGATTAAAATATTCCTGAGAGAGAGCTTTGCTCTGCTTTGAAGAAAAGGGCAGCAGGGTCCACTCCATCCCATGAATGGGTAGAATAGCTTAGTGAGGACCTGACTTCCAATGGACAGAGGAACCCCTCTCCTCTCCTGTTCCTCCTTCAAGGACAAGGATGGCTCTCAGCACATTCTGTCAGGAAGATCTTCTCTTTTTTCCCTGCTCCCAGCCCCCAGTTGGGTGCAAAGTAGAAAAGACTGCAAGAACAGCCCCTTTCCTTGGCATCACTCCACCAAGGCATGGGTCACCTGGGGAGGCCTGGTGCTACACCAGGCTTGTCTTATGCACACTTCAGTAGTTCATTTTGTTTCATCTCTTGGATGCTGGGATTACCCAGAGCTAACTGGGACACAAGTGACTTACATGTGACTCCTGTCCCTCTCCACACCAGCCCCAGCATGGAGCTGGAGGCAGCAGGCAGGTCATAGCACGATCAGCTGGAGTTGGCTTGGCCCCACTATCCATTTCAGCTGCCTCATGAATATCAAGCTTCATGTGCCTGCAAAGCAATCCTGCCAGCATGCACTTTCTGCACTTAATGAAGGGAGGATTTATTGCACCAGCTCTTTGGAAATATTGAGGTTTGCTTACTTCTTCAGATCTCTGAGATCCTTTAAGCAGAATCTGTGTGAAAATCAATCAGATACCCTGGGGTGGGGTGGGAGTTGTACAAATCTAAAGTCCTGCTTCTCCCTTCCCCTCTCATTTCATGCCCTGATTACTTAGGAGATTGTCCTGAAAATTAATGGAATTATGGCATGAGAAGTAACACCCACTGTTCATCTCAGAAGTGAAGGGTTTCTGTGGAAGGCTTTAACTAGGAACATCTTGTGGTTCACTCAGCAAACTTGGAGATCTTCCCAGTTTGAAGTGCGCTGTGCCATGACAGTTGGTGCTGAATGTGCCCTATCTCTTAAATTGATTGCAGGTCCAGATCCAGGTATGTGAGTCAGGTCCTGGTCCTGACTAATTGCATTTCACTTTTCTGAATGAGATCCCTGTGGTTTCCACCTGGTTTCCAAAGTTCTCAGCATGCATTATCTCAAGGACACAATTTATCCCAACCTGTTATAGATGGAAAATGAGGCGATGAGGACAGGTTTGGTAGTGGTATGTGCAATTCTCTATCTCTCTTGCTGATCCTGGTCCATGGAGCAGCCTGATGGCTTGAGTGACTATTTGGGTCATAGAATCATAGAATGGTTTGGTTTAGAAGAGACCTCCAAAGGTCCAACCCCCCTGCAGTGAGCAGGGATATCATCCATTAGTTCAGGTTGCCTAGAGCCTTGTTGAGCTTGACCTTGAGTATTTCCAAGGAAGGGCAACCTATTCCACTGTTCCACTACTCTTATGGTAAAGAACTTCCTCCTAACGTTCAATCTAAATCTACTGTTCTCTAATTTCAAACCATTGACTCTATCACTCCAGACCTTTGTAAACAGTCCCTCTGCAGGGCTTGTAAGCCCCTTTCAGGTACCAGAAGACTGCTATTAGTTCTCCCCAGAGTTTTATCTTCTCCAGGCTGAACAACTCCAGCTCACTCAGCCTGTCCTCACGGGAGAGGTGTTCCAGTCTCCCAATCATTTTAGTTGAGACACATTTGGTGCATGGAAGATACAGATAGTCTCGGATGAACAGAGGTAACAACACCTGTCAACCTCCATCAGAGCTCATAAGCAGACAAGACCATGCTATACCATGAATTTCAGAAGACTTGCATGGATTAGCCCATAGGCTAACCTGGTGCTTCATGTTCTAGGGTTGGATGACTCTTGTCATGGCTAGAATAAGACAGCTGCATAGATTTACTGTGATATTCATGTGCCATATTATATCATCCCTGAAAACAGATTTCAGCTCCCAAGTTACTTAGGTCCATGTTGCTTTCTAAGTTTGAGGACTTTTTAATCTTTTACCACGACTTAAATATTATGAGTTGAATTGTGCAATAAAATGGGAGTTAGGCTCTTAAACTCCTCCCACAGGGAGGTAGGCAGTTAGATACCTTCAGCAAATCCTAAATATTCTTTGAAAGCATTTTCCTCACCTTCCATGAGTTTCAGATATACCATATGGGGATGGTGACACTGACTTCTGTAAAGCACTGCACCACTTATGGATGCAAATCATTGTGTAAGTGTGAATATTACTTCATGACATGCCATCTCCTCCAGCTCCTTAGTGCTAATTAATTCAGTTCTGGGATAGACAATATTCATTAAGCTTTTCTGACAGTACTAGAAACGTTCATGTAACAGCTCACACATTTTGATAGCACCCACAGTTCTATCACCACATTCCCTGTGAAGTATTTTGATACTTTAATCTTCGCCAACGAGAGTGGAAATGAATTGTCAACAGTAGTTCTCCAGCACAAGGCCATGGTGTTTCTTCCTTCCTTTGTTATCAAGAGCAATAAAAAGGAATCAGTCCATTGGTAATTTTGGTGCAGAGGCATCTGGTTGCTGGAGGTTTTCCTCTGTGTATGCTGGAGTTAAATATTTGGGTTACTGCTCTCTTTGTGGAACTTGCCATGATATGAACCAGCTTGGAAGAAACACAGCTATTGCCTGCTTCTAATCATTGCAATGACAGGAGCTCTGCTGCCTGCAGACTAAATGTTTGTTAGCTGGACATATTCTTTGGTTATTGACAAGACCTTGTGAAAGCACAGAAGCTATTTGAAGAAAAGGATGCTTGCTATTGCTGCTACATCATGACTAGGCAACATAGAGAGGAATGTGCATAAGGTGAATGTGATGGTTTGTTTTTTTTCTGAACGGATGCTGGTGAGGAAAAATGAATTTCAGTCTGCATATCTGGGAGAGGAAGAAGGGGAGAGCAAACTCCAGGTGGCACAAGACATTGTCACTGCACTGCAGCCATCTTTCTGCAGGTTTTAATCAAGCTGGTAGGGGCATTGGCAGCTGTTTTGTTGAGCCAGCAGCAAACCCTTCATGCATTATGATGCTTTATCAGGCTTCTGTGTCCTCCTTGGGGTAGTGGCCCCAGCCTTGGTGACCTCTTAGCTGCCAGCATCTAAGCAACCACCTGAAGCTGTCCCAGGTATGGACACACAAGGCCCAGCAGTGTACACCTATCCCACAGGCTGATGCCTAACAGTTTATTAACCTGACTTCCCACACAGCGAATACTATTGTGCATATGGTCCTGGATGGGTAGGAAAGGGATCTGAGAAGGAGGTACCTTGCAGTTTCACAAATATGGTGATCTAGCCCCTTCCTGCATGGTGGGTCTCAAGGCTGCAGAGGAGCTGAGCTGTTTTATCTGGGAAAGCAAAGGGCTTCTCATCTATTTGTACCCCAGACTGTCTCCATGACATGATGCCTGTCAGTCAGTTGGTCTGTGAGTTGATCTGTGACATATGCCAGCTGATGCCGCAAAGAAGTTGGAGTGCATTAGTAGGATCACACAGTGATGGGATGCTCTTTGGACACCTCCACTAGAAAACCCCACTGCAACATGAGAAATGAGAAATGATGTTTTCTTTCTGCTTCCAGACTAGTCCAGAGCCCATGCCTGTTTGTCCAGGCTCTGTGCCAAAGAAAGAGACTGGACTGTTGCAGGGAGCCTTCTTTCTCAAGCTAAGTCTAGTGAAACTCTCCACAGCTGAGTCATCTTTGCTTTCCAAGTTTTGCTGCTATGGGTGAAACAAATTACTTTCCAATTAGAGGCTTTTTAAACTCACCAGGTGAGCTCTTTTATCACCAGCTGAATAATGCTGCACCACACCCTAGCTCTGCTTTGGGTTTGGAGGCAGATTCTGCCAGGAGAGGTGAGTTTACTTTGAAGGCAACGTCTGCCATACAGTAATGGGTGGGGAAATTGCCGTGAGGTTTTGCTAGCTGAAGGATCATCCTACCCCAAGGGTAAAATCTGTTGCCTTGACATATTCTGGTAGAGCAACAAGCACAAGCAGGCACTTGCGTGGTAAGTGCACCTTTGAAGCAGCTTCACCTGCTTTATTGAAAGTCAGCCTGGGAAAGTGATTTTTCATTGCTAATTCTAAGCAGGGTTGAGGACCAGGCTGTCAAGTTCTTTGCTACTGCCACTGAAAATGGCAGAACCTGCTTGAGATCTGTTGTGACCACTGTTGAAGGAAAAGGGCAAACTGGAAGATAGGAGGCAACTTAAAATTCTACCTCTCTCTGAAATGATGGATTTGGAACTCTAGGAGATTTGGAAGTTTGTGTTTTGAGTGCTTGCCCCTCAGGGATATTAAATACCCAGATCTACATATGGATTAGATGCACCCAGAAAGCCCCAATCCTTACTCTTACAATGCAGTCATGGTCTCCCTGCTTTACTTGGAGCAGAGACGGAGACCTTTGCTGCCTCTTGCCACTGTGAGCTGACCTTGGGATTGCCTCCAAAGCAGAATTGGGATGCCTCAGTCTTGCTCTCAACCCTCAGCAGCCAGAGGCCAGAACAGTTTCTATATTTATCCCCTTAATTAAAACCAGCCCCTTGTATGGAGCAAATTGGATGGATAAGCCTGTCCATAGCTGCATAGACAGCCTCATTTTTATTATGTTTGTGCCCATAAAGACAGGAGAGAAAACTGATATTTTTGCTTATTGCACCCAAAAGTACTTTTCAGCCCACTGTCCACTCCCCCTAGACCCACTGTAGAGGACAAGACATTGAGGCTCATGGCATCTCCATGTTGGCATGGTCTTAGATATCATTTTGAGAGCAAATCAAACCCAGAAATATCTGTGGCTAAAATGAGGCATCCAACTCATTCACCACCACCATGCTGAGACGGTGGCTTTCTTATCTTCCTACAGGGCAAAGAGGAAATTTCCTCTATAAGCTCTAGCTCCATCCTGGCCAAGAGCATGCTCACAGTGGCATAAATGTCAAGAGAAAATTAAAGACAAGGCTCACCTGCACACCTCCCCTTCCAAAGCAGACCTCTTCTTGGCCAGCCTGTGCCAGAAGACCATGGCACACTGCAACCTTAGGGCTTTACCTGGTGGGAATAAACCCAGTCCCAAAAAATGCTGATAGGAGGCAAAGCAGCAGCAAGCCAGGGCTCTAACTGCAGGCGTTGCAGTGTGGGTGCTTCACACTGTGCCTGTTTAAACTAGCACTTTTCGGAGTCTCACACACGTTGTCCCTCTCAGCTGTTCTAATTAATGGCAATTCCTTACACCGGGGCTCCAGCTAGCTAGTACCACCTGTAACGGCGCTTTAGTCCTGAGCAGCAGCCTCTGTTAACGGGTAGGCTCTTACACCCACCTCCCAGCTGGGGGAAGGTGGAGGGGAGGGATGTGAATTGGGGGTGCCCCTCCCGCACTGAAGCTGCAGCCTGCCAGGAGCTGTGCTCTCTGCCCAGTCCCATGAGTGCCCAGGTCCCTCGCTGCTCTCCTCTTCCTCCCTGCCACGGCTTCGTCAGTGCTCGCAGCAATCGTCCCCGCTGCTCTCGCCCCTGTCATTTCAAGGTGTGCACGCCGGTGTCGGGGGTGTGGATCCCCCCAACCCTCACACGCTTTCTCCCTCTGTCCTTCCTTTCCCTCTATCTCCTCATCCTGCTCCCAAGGGCGAGCCCAGATGTTGGCAGGCCCGAGCCGGGTTCATCTGTTTCACATGACCCAGCGCCAACTGCCGCTCGCTGCCCTCCTCCCTTCTTTCTCCCCCTCCTTCTCCTCCTCCCTTCCCCTCCTCCTCCTCGTCCTCCCCAGCTCCAGCCTCGCAGCGCGGCAGCGGCCGCGCAGGAGCCGGGTGCTGCGGGCCGGCAGGGCGGGGAAAGGGAGGAAGAAGGGGGGAAAGGAGGGTTAGAGCATCCCGGGCCGGAGCATGGGACCGCCCTAAGGCCGCGCAGGAGCGGAGGGAAGGGCCGCGCTGGCCCCGCGCCGAGACGCGGGCAATGGATGCGGTGCGGTAGAGCCGCGGCCTGCCGACGCTGGTGCAGCGGGGATGCTCTTGTCCCGGGCTTGGAGCTGAGGGGCCGCCGGAGCCGCCGAGGGAGCGGGAGAAGGTAACGGGGTCTTTGTCTGCGGAGGGGAGGCGAGGCGAGGCGAGGCGGGCCGGGGCTTCCCTTCCAGCCCGCGGGGAAAGCCCAGCCGCAGTGTGCGGGGCTGCTCCACGCCCCCCTCCCTCCATTTATCTCAGAGAGAAATGTGGGCAGCATCTGCTTCCTCCGTGTTTTCCCCTCCCCAGAAGAACCCAGCCCCGATGCCCTGAATTCGGTGGGCCAGTAACGCAGGCGAGCCCGGTGGCTGGGTTTTTCTGCCCTAGAGGGAAGGAGATGGTGTGGGGGTGAGAAGCCGGTGCTGTGTGATTTCTTACCACCCCACACCCCCCAGCAACCTGGATGCCTGTCTCCAGTGACTGCTAAGATGGACTGCTCCTTCCCTTTCCAAATGGCTGCAGCAAGTTTAATACAGAGCTAGGGGCTTCGCAAAGGGTAAAGCCCTTTCCTTGTTCTTTCCCCATGTACCTTTTCCTAAATCAGGGCTGTAAAAGTTGCTAGAGCTGCAGGGCTAGAACAGACAAACGAATAGCTCCGTTTCCTAACTGTGCCCGTATGGGTGTATCTGTCCGCATGCCTTGCAGACATGCTTCGTGTAAGGACGCATTGTTAGCCCGCTGGCTGCTGGGGAGGGCAGGAGAAAAGTTGTTTCAAGGCTCTCTCTACAATTTCCAGGAGAGACAATTGTTTCTAATAATAGCCCTGGCAGCGCGTTAGCAACACAACACACACAGATGCGGGATCCAGCTAGCAAATCTCCTCTCCCAGGCAAGCCAGGCTGCAGGGAAAGCTCAGCTCTCAGCATGATTTGGTTTGGGGTCTTTAAAACACTGTCCTGAACAAAACCCCCACCGTCGCTCACCCTTTTCACCGGGAAGGGGGTGTGGTGCCTGTGCCTGCACACCCTGCTTCGTGGCTGAACTGGCTCTCCTAGTGCCTCTGGTATTGAAAGAGGCAGGCTCAATCCTGGCTCTGCCCAGTGCCAGCTGGTCATCAGGGTTTCTCGGACTTGACTCCCTCTAGATTGGCTCCCGGGGTCTGACGAGCATGCCCCATCCAAGCACGGAGAGGTCTGTAACCGGCGTTGGTGTCTGTGCCATTTTCTCCGCACGGAGCTGCCTGCTGCAGGCAGCAGAGAGATCTCAGCGGAGCTAAAACTATCAGGCTGATCCCCCTTGCTCCTTGCGGCCACGGCAGGGGGCCCAGCAGGAGGGCTTCTGCCTCCACACTCAGTTGAACCCACGTTGCTAACCCTGGCTGGGCAAAGCTGCACCAGCTCAGCTTGGTGTCTGAAAGCTCCTTGTCTTGACCTTTCTAGCACAAGTTACTGATAGCTTGTCCTCTCCTAAATATGAGTATTTTCAAGGTGGCTTTAAGTACCGGTGTCAAGCAGGGACATGCCACGTGCTGCAGGGGCGAGAGCTGCTCCCGAGGTGGTTTCTGCAGCCCAGCTGTGCCGCTGAGCAAGGGAGGCTCTGGCACAAGCTGTGGGCAGCTACGGGTATGTTGCTTCTTGTTCATGAGAGGGGCTGTTCTTAAGGATCTGCAGCTCAGCACTGCTGTGCACTGCTGTGCACTGCTGTGCACTGCTGCTAAGGTCATCTCTCTGAGAGCTAAACTGCCATTGACACTGGTCACCCTTCACACTGTGAGTGGTCAAATCCAGATCAGTTTTCACAGTGGGCAGAAGGACACCGGTGGGCCATAACATGCAGAATGTATTGCCGTGTGCCTGATCTGGTTATTCCATTAAAAATGGAGAGACCCACGGTCACAGCATTGGGTCACTCGGGGCCATGCGCCAGTGCAGCGTCACTTGGCATTTGTTCAGCCAAATTAAGGTCTTTGGTTAGTGTGTTGGGTGTTGTTAGTACGGACAAAAGACCGGGAAAGAATTCTCAAGTCGTGGAGTGTCTAGTTCTACGTAACACCAGATACTGTGGTCATACACATCCCCTTTGTTGCTGCTGTTGCTTTCTGTGTGGATAAGAGCAGGTTTGAATGCAGCTCGAGAGACAGCAAAGTAAAACTGCATGATATGGATGATGGAGCAAAAGATAGTTTAGAGAGAATTCGAGGGACTGACTGAAGTCTCAAATCCTAACCTGATAGAAGTGTGAAGGAGAAGAAAGGGTCATCATGCGTTGTGATGGATGAGATACACAGGGAAGGTATAAAAGGAGTGTGTTGATAGAACACCAACAAAATTTGGGGTCAGGGCTTAGTGGTGTCCTCTGAAGATGCACTAAATCACTGTGTGACCCACTTCTGTGAACTAAACAGGAGCAGGCTGAATCAGTTAGGACAAGCAAAGGTTGCTGTCAGATGCAGAGCCATGCACACACTTGGCTCTCAGGGACCTTGAGTGTCTTTCACTCAAAACACTCCAGATTTGGGCCACCCAGTATTACAGTATCACAGTATCGCTAAGGTTGGAAGAGACCTCGTAGATCATCAAGTCCAACCCTTTACCACAGAGCTCAAGGCTAGACCATGGCACCAAGTGCCACGTCCAATCCTGCCTTGAACAGCTCCAGGGACGGCGACTCCACCACCTCCCCGGGCAGCCCATTCCAGTGTCCAATGACTCTCTCAGTGAAGAACTTTCTCCTCACCTCAAGCCTAAATTTCCCCTGGTGTAGCTTGAGGCTGTGTCCTCTCGTTCTGGTGCTGGCCACCTGAGAGAAGAGAGCAACCTCCCCCTGGCCACAACGACCCCTCAGGTAGTTGTAGACAGCAATAAGGTCCCCCCCGAGCCTCCTCTTCTCCAGGCTAACCAATCCCAGCTCCCTCAGCCTCTCCTCGTAGGGCTGTGCTCAAGGCCTCTCCCCAGCCTCGTCACCCTTCTCTGGACACGCTCAAGCATCTCAATGTCCCTCCTAAACTGGGGGGCCCAGAACTGGACACATATATGAACTGGACTGCGTATATGAGCTGCACCCCAAATCTCCATCTAGCTGGAAGCCATTAGGGCTACAAATGCCCCATCTCTTGAGGAGGCAGTAAGTGGCAGTGCTGCAGGATGATCTTTAAGCAAGCGATGGTGGCTTCCTCAGATTCTCATGCTTCATTGCAGGATGAGGTGTGCGTGGGTGCGCAGATGGATCCCAAGGTTACTTTACAATGCTGGTTTCCTGCTTCCAGCAGCTGGAGGTGTAGATCGCCCTCCAGCCTCAGTGCAAGTAGAGCATGGCAACCCAGCAGGCAGCAAAGTCTGACAAGGTTAAGCTGCAGAAGGATCATTTGCAAGCCTCCTCCGCTCCAAATTCCTATTTGTCCTGGCCTCTCCCAGGTCATACATTACCCTAAGCAAGCAGTGGATTGGTCAGCATGGCTTTAGGGACCACTGCAGCTGACAGCATCCCCTGATGTTTCTCCTTCTCCCTGACTCTTTAACAACTTAATCCTCAGCCCTCCTATAAATCTCAATATGTGTGGTTTCCTAGCAAACCACGATTTTCCAAGGCTGCCCAATGAACTGGGGGCACTGTGTTCTGCTTGGGACATAAATCCCATCGAGGACCAAAAATTACTTGGACTGCTTTTGTCTCTGATCTGACACTGAAAAGATACCCCAGCCACATATTTGATCAGCTCCTTCATGCTGACAAATCACAAACACCTTGGGTTGATTCTACCTCTCTTTGCTCCATGTCACCCTTGCTCTCCACCTACTCACGGGTCAGTGGCAGCCCAAAGGTTTATTCCTTGCCTGTGTTGGGCTCTGGTAGGCTGCCTGCCAAAATAAGTAGAAGAGCCTGATGTACCTCCCCTTCCCAGTGCATTCCTTCTTTATGGCTGTGTTACACTTCAGAGTATACCCTTGCATGGAACTAGATACAGTGGGTGCATCTCCATGGGCTGGGACTTCATCCCTTGTCCAGTCTCAAAGTGCAAAGAAGTGCAGAGGGTCAGGAACCATCCAGTTTTTGGTGCAGTTAGCAATGTTCTTGCTTACAATCTTTGCTATCTCCTTTCATAGCAGATGCATTGTCCTTCTGCTCCTGTCCTGAGCTGCTGTGTGACATTTTCACATCTTGTTAAACAGTTACTGTGTGCCACCATCAAGAAAAGATCACTAATGGGTAGTAAAATCTTTTTTCTGACTTCTGTCTGTGCTGGTGGGATGTGGTGTGACCTAATGTAGTAATCTTTGTGAGAAGTCCTTGAGGGCACAGAAAGAGACACAAGTTGAGCCTTTTTTTTTTTTTTTACTTCTATTCCCTTTAAAAGGGTCCAGCAGAAATCTCCTAGAAAGCTGAAAGTAGGTTGATACTCCCCTTTTGGCTACAAAACTGCTTTGTGCCAACACTTCCACATGTAATGTGTAACGTTTTGACAATGGCTGTTGGATTTGCCAGCCCGCAAAAGCTCAGGCTCCCTGTTTAGATTTATTTTTTTCCTTCTTTTTTTTCATCTTTAAAGTTCCCAGATCTCTCAACCAAAATAAATCCACCCTTGTTTGGGTTTCCTGACCGCGTGGGATTGAACGTGGCTGCAGCTGTACCACACACGCTGCAAGCGCTGTTGGCATCCTCTCCATCCAAGCTGAAATATTTCATGCTGGGAAGTGCTTTGCAGATAGCAGGGCAGTCACAGGCTGACCCTGCTGCTTTCACACAGGCTTTGTGAAGGACAAGCCAGGGGTGGAAAGCTGACACATCAAGTGAGCAGCTTGGAAAGACAGCACAGAATCTGAAACTAAAACATAGGGCTTGGCCTGGAAAGAGGAGCAGGGATGAAGCTCTTCCCACCTTTAAAAAGTGTTGTCCTTTCTTTGCATGGATGGTGTCTCTCTTGGCTATCCCCAGCTAGGGTTTTGTGAGGGTGCCCATCATCCCAACACGTGGCTGCCACGTGTGTGCTTGTGTACCACCAGACACTCTCATTTCCAGTGAAATGGGCCACTCCAGAGGACATGGATGATTTAGGGAACGTGTAATCAGATACAGTGCTTCCTTTGTGTGCACAAAGCCCTCAGCGTGGAAGCAGGCTGGAAAATACATTTGATAGGTAGCTTTCAAAGCAAGCACTGTCTGAAGTGGTCTGGGCTTCCTGAGATGCTTTTCAGCACTTTTGGAGGTGGTGACGCAGCCATCACAGGTGTCACCTGGGCTTGTGCTGCAGGGGGCTGTAGGAATGGTGGAAGAAGGAAACTTGTGTCTCACCAAGACCAGAGAGAGCTGGAGGGAAGCACCGAGTCTGCTTTGCCTTTGTGTTGCACCATGGAAGATGCTTTCTGAAATGTTTTGTGAATACCAGTGGCAATTTTGGGGGGAATCTTCAAATCTAAAGATGCTGAGCTGTGTACTGTCTTGTTCAGTCCTCTCTTGCAGGCACAGCCAATTGCAAGGGTGGTAGAAGGCTGCTCCAAAATGGATATCAAATCCTGGGAGCTTAAGACTCAGAGGTATTAGATCCAGCTGCTGAGTTTGCAGATGTTGCATCAGGCTGATCCCTCTTTGCTTTCCATCCTTAACTCTTCTGCATTGATTCTGCATGATATTAAAGAGTTGGTGAGTTTTCCTCCAGAAAAGAACATCTTTCCTAGCTTTTAAAAAGCTGGTACAAAGACAGGCTCCAGTAGAGGAGTTTATTCCAGGTTCTTCTTGGGCAGAGGTTACAGGGTGACCTTATTTATTATGGTGTCAGATGTTCTGATGCAGAGAGGACCCAGTCTTGCTGCAGCAATAGTCAGAGGCAAAGCATTCTCAACACAGGTGGTGCAAAATCCTGGCATTACTCAGGAGATGAAAGGGATATAAAAGTACAGGCTGTGAGTCCTGGAGACAACTTTCCCTGCTCCAGCACAGAGTGAGGCTAGTCTTTGCTCTCTAGTCCCCACCAGACACACAGCATCAGGAGTTGTCAGGACAACTGCTTCATGCTCCTCCAACCATCCACGTGTACAGGCAGAACCCATGGGGCATATCTCAGTCCTGTGGCTCCAGGTCTGCCTTGCTCAACACAGACTGCGCTCCTGAACAAAGCAGGAGCAGAAATGATCAAATCAGACTTTTGAAGGGCCTGTTTCTAAAAAACACCTGCATGTCTGAGAGTGAGTCAGCTGATTGTCATTTGAATGTGCTCTGCATCTCGCCCTGTCCTTCCTGTGGAATCCTGCCGAGGGATGATGAGGATGATATCCACCCAGCACCAACCCCATCAGCTGGTGCAGCTCAGGCAGAACCACTGGCAGCTGCTCAGGCTGGGCACCAGCCACGGTGCTGGCTCTCAACATCAAATGTGTCAATCCCACTGAGTAGCAGTGGCTGCAAACAACCTGGTGACTTATTTTTCCACTGGAAGCATATCAGTTCTTAGAGTGTTATTCAACACATGAGGGAAAAAAAACCCACACAAAAATAACAAAGCAACCTGTTCCGCCTCCTCCCAAAAAAAACCCCAAACAACCAACCAAAAAAAACCACCAGGCCCAAACAAATGAAAAAACAGTGCAAAACACCCAAAATTTCTGTGCAGAGATTAACATTTTACACCTTTTTTTCCCCATCTGGAAGTGTGTTTTCTATTTTGTGTAATGCCTAACACTGCTCGGTGCTATTGAGCCACTCTGTTACAGAATATCTGAGTGATGCACTGCCCAGCACCTTGGCTCCATTGATCAGGGCACTCACCAATCACACTTCTGCATTCTTAGTGCTACAGTAGGTACCAAACACTCAACCAGTACTAAAAGAACACTTTGAGCCTTAAATCTTAATTTGTCCTTTGGAAATATTTCACACATATTACTACCTCTACTGCCTTGGGTCACTTTGGTCATCTTCCTATGAACTTATATTGATTTTTTTTTTCCTGCAGCAAATCACATCAGTTTCACTACCAAATAAATTGTCCTCTTCTCCTCTGTAACTAAACCAAACCTCCTGCAAATGTTTTCCCAGAAGACTCAAATGCTCTCATGTAATTACCACCCTGTCTGCGTGCACATATGAGTGATATCTGGAGCAGTTTGCTGAAAATATGCCATGTTTGAAGCATGAAACTACAAAAAAAATATTTTGTGTGTATGTTTACAAGGAATTCAAGGTCTGGCATAGGAGAGATTAACAGACTTGTGAGAGTCTTTGGGATAATAATAATAATAATAATAATCTGTTCCCATGTGCGTTAGTGCCACATGGTCATTATCACGGTGATGACTCACGGTGCTTGCCGCAGTACATAGCAGGGAATGAACCAGAAGGTGATCAGGAGTCCCTATGGAGATGTTGATCTGACTTATAAAAGGCTGTGGAGTGCACTACTGGTAAATGATTGCCCTGGCAGATAATTTAGATCTTTTTCACTTAGAATGCGCTGTGTCCTTTGTGCATAGTGGACAGAGTAAATATGGAGCTCCTCCAGAGGAAACAGGACTCTCCCAGGACATAGCACATTTTTTTGTAGCTGTGCTGTGCTCTAGAGTTGATGAAGCACCTGTCCCAGGACCCCTGGCTTGTCCTTGTGCAAAGACACCAGAGATCCTTTAACTTCTTTCTCTCTGAGCATCTCATTTTACTTCTGCTGTTGATGTTCATTTCTTTGGACTGCATTAGGGTCTGGCAATCCAAAGGATGGATCACAGTCCCCTGTATGTAATGTGCAAATATGGAATGAAACTACAGAACTTGCCTTAAAGTGGTTATTATCTAGAAAATAAGTTCACCTGGGGCGGGGGGCAGGTTGGCAAGCTCACAAAATAAAGTTGTTCTTCAGATGGTTCAGCTGAGCTGAGTTAGCTCAGCAGATGTTTACATTCAGGGTAGATGATCCTGATCCTGGGTGTTAATTGGGAAGTTGTCTATCTGTTGTCTTCTTAGCATCAACATGAGGTGGCTTATTTTTTGCTGTGGTTTTTGGTGTCAGTGACACTTTTGCAGCCTTTAGGCATTCCTTTGGCATATGGGTTAAAAGCATAGTATGAATGAATCCAGGGTCCCTAAGGTGGGGTGAGGCCATAGACTACCCTAGCCACTTGCCTTCAACTTCCCAAAAGATGTGACCCTGTAGTTGCAATGGCTTCACTTGGCTGCTCCTTAAGGAGTGATGAAGAGCTGAGCAGGGCTGTGACTTTCCTCTCTCACCAGGACTTGTGGTCAGCTCCAGGAAGGAGCTATTCTACCTGATCCTTGAAGCTCTGAAGGAGATTCTAGCAGGAGAGGATAGAAACTCCATCCTCTGGCTCAATTAAAATTCATTGATGAGCAGCTAGGCCACCTCAATTGCACAACTGTTTATTACTTATTTACTATTAATTCCCCATGCAGCCCTCCTCATGTACACTGTGCATGTGGGAAGGCTGTAGGAGCAATCCAAGCTTCCCAGGTAAAAGTAGAGGAGACAACTACAGAATCTCAGTTTCAAGCAAGGTTTTAAGAGCTCTGGTACGTTCTTGACCTAAAAATGTTGGCCCAAATCAGGTGTCCACATTCAACCAGCTGCACAGCTGACCCACTGAGTCCAGGTTTATCAAGACACATTTCTCCTGAGTGCAGCAGAGGTTGCAAATCTGTGAGGTTTAAGAATCCTGTGGCCAGTGAAGGCTCTAAAATAATAAATAATGCTGTGGGGTCACCTCCCTGTGGTCAGCCTCAGCTCCAGAGCTCAGAGTATGCCCTGACCAACCATTTTAAAGCTCCTACACTCTTCACTCCTGCCTTGTAACTGGTAAGGATAAAGCTTAGAAGCTGATGTATTTTTAAGCTGTCAGTTGGTTTTCTGACAAAGAAAGGGAATGGAAAGTTTATGAAGGTGAAAAAGTCAAACACAGTGAAAAGTCTGGATTGCAAATGTCTTATCCTCCAGCATCAACATCAGGAGGCAGGGAGGGAGTGGGATGTTCTATTTCCCTTTGCATTTTAAAATATTTAGATCTGAATTATTTTTAAGAAAGAAAACAATGCGTGACAGAAAGCAGCACAAGCTCCACGCTGCTGAGGAAGCTGGCTTCTGCAGGACAGAGCTTTATCTCAGGGTATAACTCAAGCCAGGCCTCCAAGGCAGGCCAGTCTCGGGGCTGCGATTTAGGTGTCTGCAGGGTGATGCTCTGGTTGGTTTAATAAGCAGCACTGGAATTAGGTTTAATTCTAACTGCATGGATCAAGCACCAAGTGTTTTGAGGTTAAGACATGCCATTCCCAGCTTTAAAGTTCGCCTGAGAGTTACTGCTCGGTGTTGTAAATGGACTTAAGGACCATAGGAGACGGTTTTTCATTTCGGCCCTGATACAGTAAGCCACTTAAACACTTGCTGATGTCACACTGAAATAAAAGGGATTTATGGGCACAGCTATGTGCTTTGCTGAATCAGAGCATTTTTGCTGAGCACTGTTTAGAGGAAGCATGAGAAATAACCTGTGCAGATGTCCACGGGTGGTGTGAGAGCCTCAGCAACACTAGAAGGTGCTAGGCGGAGGAAGCAAGGAGCCCCTGGGCAGGCCAGGAACTCTTTTGTCAGCTTTCAAGACAAAGCAGGGATGTCACCAGGTCACCCAGCCTTTAGCTAGCTTTAATTTTTATCCCATCACTCCCCATTGGTATCCACACAATGGCTGGGTCATGCTTTTCATGGCATGCTTCCACCAGGGTGACACCACAGCAGACACTGTCCCACTTTCTTTCTTGAGAAGGATCTCTGCTTTCTAATCATTCAAACTTTCTTTCCTCTCCTGACACATTGGTGTTTGGTGAAATGATTGCAGTGCTAGATGCAGCTCCTCATAAACACACTTCTAGCACAGATCCCCCCACATGATGGGTAATGTCAAGCTCCTCCAAGAGACAGCAGCCCTGTCTTCCTGCAGGTCAGAAGAGGTTTTTAAGAGCTGTGCCTGTAACCATGGTTTCATCAATTTCATCTCCATTCTCTAGTCCATGGGTAAGGACATTGATTTTGCAATGGGCAGGAAAAACAGGCTTGCAAGGAAAGCCAATAGCTTTGGGCACAGTATGTTCCTTTGAGCCCTACCCCACCAGTGGGAGATGCCTCATCACTGCTGTCTTATGCTTTCTGGCTAGGAAATGTGCACACATTTCACACTGCCTCAGAGGACATCCTTAAGAGGGAAAGCCATGCTGCATTAGAAGGTACAGTTATGCATCAGCCATCTACATCTCTTGCACCACCATTATTCATATTTGCAGCATCTTTCCTGGGCCCATCTTTTCAGCTCCAAAGCTCCATTTGCCACCAAGCTGCTTGCTTCTGTTTCTTTGGATATGCAGCATCTTTGTTCTCCTCCATAAGTACTGCTAGAAGATGACAGATGCTTGAGGATACAGCTGAGATACCCTTCCTAGGAAAAGAAACTACTGGATTACAGCTAACCTCTCCTGTTCATAGAATCAACCAGGTTGGAAGAGACCTCCAAGATCATCCAGTCCAACCTAGCACCCAGCCCTAGCCAGTCAACTAGACCATGGCACTAAGTGCCTCATCCAGGCTTTTCTTGAGTACCTCCAGGGACGGTGCCTCCACCACCTCCCTGGGCAGCCCATTCCAATGGCAAATCACTCTCTCTGGAAAGAACTTCCTCCTAATATCAAGCCTGTACCTCTCCCAGCACAATCCAAGATGGCATGAACAGTGCTACAAGCCACAGTGATGTGCGTGCCAGGGCAAGGCAGTGTGCAGAGTCCCATGACCGGGGCAGACGAACCAGATTTACACCAACAGCCATCTCATCATTCTTCTTCAGGGATTGTTCCCATTCAGTCACAACCAGAAGACTAAAAAAAATGAGCAAGCCTCAAGGGCAGGCCCCTCTGGGCAGTCCCTCAGCTGCCCAGCCATTGCTGCTCTGCACCGATGACAGAGTCAGCTGTGGCCATGTCCTCCCTCCCCAGGTGTTCATTCAAGGATCAGACATACAGCTCAGCTCTTTGCATGTTATCTCACAGCCCTGCTCACCCCAGCCACTGTCAGTATTATATACTAGGTGCTGATGCAGACCAGCAGCTGGGGAGGATGCTCTGCAAACACAGAGCTTAAAAAAAAAAGATGGCCCATTCTTTCAGTTTCTTGAAGTGCCTTGTAGAGCAGGAGATGACAGATGGATGGAAGCAAGTGAAGAGATGGTGTTGGTCAGTGCAACAGACAGCCATTTGCAAGACCTGCCCCAGTCCATCATAGAGAAGTGCTGCCACATGTGCCTACAGTGAAAACACACAAAATCCCACACCCCCTCCCCCTCTCCCTGCAAGCTTAGGAGCTGCCAGGCTGAGAGGGCAGCAAGAAGTGGTCAAGTGGGAGCAGGATGTTTAATCTAATAGTTCATTGTAATCAGCAGGCTGTCATCTCTCCCTATCTCCTTTCAGCGAGTCTGTCCAAACAGCAGGCTAAGCCGCTCGGATTTTTGCGTATTCAGCACAGTAATTGCCTCCCGTGCAGGCAGCGAGCATTTAGGAAGCATTCTGCCTCCAATTATAACGTGTGATTTGAGTCCTGGAAGAACATGCCGTTTTCCTCTTGGTTCCCGCACTCGCTGGGCTAATGAAACGTGCCGCAGGTATTTATAGAACTGCCCCCGTAAATAGCATTTGCATGTGGTGCCTCGGAGTTATTTAGTGTGACAGTGCTTTCACCAGGAGGAGCTTTCTCGTTCTGAAAGGGAAAGGTTCCCTTTGGAGCTGTTTCCTCCCGGCACCTTCACTGTTTGTGTTGGATGGATCAGTTCTGTGGACAGTTGCTGATAATTTAGTGACAAAGCGACGGGCGTGCAGGGATGAGCTGAGCGTGGTGTGGGGTTTTGGGGCTGTGACACAGGCAGTTTGTAGGATTTTCTGAGACAGTGTTTGCAGTTAGAGCTAGGATGAATAGAGAGGAGAGCAGTCACTGGAACAGTTCATGCCGCAGAGCGAAACAACCACCAGCTTGTCTTCCCTAGGAAACCCATTGTGTAAATATTTGGGTTAGCAGTCTCCACAGGAGATTTAAAGTCTTGTGATAAAGGTAACTAAAACACTCTTTCCTAGAGAAAAACAGCTGTGATATGGAAGATCCCATGAGTAACCACAAGAGAGATTTCCTTTCTGTAGTATCCCTATATAAGAGAGAACACAGTGCATGTGTCAGGTCCTGTTGTCACTGACGGATCTCAAAGCATTTTGCAGAGCAGGTCAACATCAGTTTTCCTATCCTCAAGGTGCAGAAGCCAAGGAGAGGAGAAAGCATGCGTGCTTTGTGTGTGATCAGCTCTGCTGCACACTTATCCAGCGCCTCATCCACACACATTTATTGCTGTCTACAACTACCTGAGGGGAGGTTGTGGCCAGGAGGAGGTTGCTTTCTTCTCTCAGGTGGCCAGCACCAGAACGAGAGGACACAGCCTCAAGCTGCGCCAGGGGAAATTTCGGCTTGAGGTGAGGAGAAAGTTCTTCACTGAGAGAGTCATTGGACACTGGAATGGGCTGCCCGGGGAGGTGGTGGAGTCGCCGTCCCTGGAGCTGTTCAAGGCAGGATTGGACATGGCACTTGGTGCCATGGTCTAGCCTTGAGCTCTGTGGTAGAGGGTTGGACCTGATGATCTGTGAGGTCTCTCCCAACCCTGATGATACTGTGATACTGTGATCTTCACGTGCCTTGCAAGCACCATCTGTATCTGTACATTGAAGATACGTCATCCTAGACTTTACACACTCATGTATAAAGGACAGAGCTTTTGAGAAGCACTCGTGTTCAGCTCTTCAAGTGCTTGAGGGTCAGGCTGCATGGGCAGGCACTAAAAGAAGTGGCAGATTTTCAGAAAAAAAGTGATGTACTGAGCTGTTATTAAAAAAAAACAAAAAATTGTTCTGTATTTTGGCACATCCTTTCCACTTCAGTTCATGGTAAGTCTGGCCCACGAAATGCATGCGGCCCATATTCACACTCAGCATGTGTAGCTCTCTGCCATATGTATGAGCCACTAGCTCTCAGGAGTGTGTCACACACTTCCAGCTCTTTTTACATAGAATCATAGAATGTCAGGGGCTGAAAAGGACCTCAAAAGATCATCTGGTCCAGCCCCTGTGCCAGAGCAGGGTCACCTAGAGCAGATCACACTGGAACGGATCCAGGTGGTTCTTGAATATCTCCAGAGAGGGAGACTCCACAGCGTCCCTGGGCAGCTGGTTCCAGTGTTCCATCGCCCTCATAGTGAAAAAATTCTTCCTCAGGTTCATATGGAACCTCCTGTGCCTCAACTTCCACCCACTGCCCCTTGTGTCACTGAGAGAGGCTGGCTCCATCCTTCTGGCACTCACCTCTTACATATTTATGAATGTGAAGGAGGTCACCTCTTAGTCATCTCCTCTCCAAGTTAAAAAGCCCCAGCTCCCTCAGGCTCTCTTCATAAGGAAGATGTTCAACTTCCTTAATAATTTTTGTGGCTCTGTGTTGAACTCTCTCAAGCATCTCCCTGTCCTTTTTAAGCTGGGGGGCCCAGAACTGGACACAGTACTCCAGATGAGGCCTCACCAGAGCAGAGTAGAGGGGAAGGAGAACCTCCCTCAACCTACTAACCACATCTTAACCACATCCCTTCTAATACACCCCAGAATGGCATTGTCCTTCCTTGCCACAAGAGCACACTGCTGGCTCATGGCCATCCTTCCATCCACCAGGACTCCCAAGTCCTACTCCCCTTCACTGCTCTCCAGCAGGTCAAACACCCTTGCTTCCCTGCCACATGACGTATCCTTCTGTTCTATCACCAGCTCTTCTCAACCATTGCTTCTTATGTTTTTGCTAGGATTTTACTTTTCCATGGTGAAGGGAAAGCCATGGCACTATGCCTCATCTCAGTTCTTCCCACCCTTCTCTGGGTAAGAGCCTTTGGAGAGGGGCACTTCAGTTCACTCCTGATAGTCTTTCTCCATCCAAGCTCTGGTGCTGCTCAGCACATGCTTAGTGATCTCCTGATCCCACGTTTCCACTTAGAGGGATTTGGGATTCCCTGTCTTCTAAGAGCTGGCCACAGCCCCGTCCACAGCAATGCAGCAAATCCTATAGATCAGAGCCAATTTGCCAAGCTTCAGAAGCAGCACCTTCCATGCAGACAGCCTGTGCTAAATCAGTTCCTTCTTGCTGTGCTTTGAAACGTTCCCATTGCTTGCTCTGACAAGCTAGTAGAGTTTGTATTATCTAATGATGCGAGAAAGCACATTGTGTAGGCTTCAGACACATGGTGGAATAATAAAACAGGGAGAATGGAGGGCAGGACCATCATATTTTAGCTTTTATCAAGTAGAAAGTCCACCTTGTTTTCTTTTCTCTTGGAAAGCATAATTTGTTTCTAAGGGAAGGGAAAAGCTCCACGGCTGGGCATCCTGCCCACAGTAGGGAGCACTGTAATGCTTATCCGGCCACATACGTTGTGGTCCTTTGGAGTTTCCTTTTGAGCTATCAGCCAAGATAAAACCAGCAGCTCCTTCACTGTGTTGGTACCTGGGCCGAGAGGAGGGTCCAGTGTTGAGCCTCTTTCCCCTGAGGCTGTGCAGTGGCTGATGCATCCTTTTCAGCTCTTTACCCTCTCTCAAGCAGAAAAGCCTAAGTGGAAACAGCCCGCAGGCCACCAGCTGGGGCCATTAACCCATAGAAGGAACCTTCAAACCACGGAGAGGCACAGAAGCAAGGTGACACTAAAGAAATAAAGTACGTGCCTTGCTGCGCGCTCATGCACTGCATGATCGTGGCCTTTGACAGGCACTTTGCTGAGGGACAGAACTGCAGGGGCAAGTTGATGTGAAAGCAAAATGCGGTTGTTGAGTTCTGGGCTCCTCAGTTCAAGGACAGAGAACTACTTGAAAGAGTCTAGTACAGGGATGCAAAGATGATGGAGGGAGTGAGACATCTCCCTTCTGAGGAAAGGCTGAGGGAGCTGGGACTGTAGCTTGGAGAAGAGAGACTGAGGGGTGACCTCATTCATGTTTATAAGTATGTGAGGAGCAAATGTTGGGAGGATGGAGCCAGGCTCTGCTGAGTGATGTCCAGTGATAGGATAAGGGGCAATGGGTGCAAGCTGGAGCATAGAAGGTTCCACATGGACATAAGGAAAACCTTTTTCACTGTGAGGGTGATGGAGCCCTGAAACAGGCTGCCCAGACAGGTTGTGGAGTCTCCTTTTCTGGAGACATTCAAAACCTGCCTGGATGTGTTCCTATGTGACCTGCTCTAGGTGATCCTGCTCTGGATGATCTTTCAAGATGCCTTCTAACTCCCAAAATTCTGTGATTCTGTGGTTCCCTTTCCCTTTTTCACAAATGATGTTCACAAAATGCCTTGCAATTAGTCAGGCATCATGTTCTGCATTTCAGAGCTTTACTTGGTCTAGTTGATTGGTTAGGGCTGGGTGCTAGGTTGGACTAGATGATCTTGGAGGTCTCTTCCAACCTGGTTGATTCTATGATTCTATGATTTGATGTTCCTAGATCATAGAATTATAGAATCATAGAATCAACCAGGTTGGAAGAGACCTCCAAGATCATCCAGTCCAACCTATCCCCCAGCCCTATCCAGTCAACTAGACCATGGCACTAAGTGCCTCATCCAGGCTTTGCTTGAAGACCTCCAGGGATGGTGCCTCCACCACCTCCCTGGGCAGCCCATTCCAATGGGAAATCACTCTCTCTGTGAAGAACTTCTTCCTAATATCCAGCCTATACCTACCCTGGCACAACTTAAGACTGTGTCCCCTTGTTCTATTGCTGGTTGTATTTGAGATTTCTTTAAGCAGTGGAAGCACTAAGGGAACTTGAAATTCCAGGTTGGAAAAGCGTGGAGAGCTAGAGAAGGAAGTGCTTTGCTGAAATGCTAAAGCACAGAGTCAAACATCTCAGAAAATCTTCCCTCTTCCCCTTTTCACCTTCATTTTTCTTATTTCAACTTCGTTATAACTGACGGAGCGTAACAGAGCTGGGCTGCATTTCCATTCCTGCCATCGCATGTTACTGCCGTGATAAAGTCACTGCTCTATCTGTTCTTGCCTTGGGTAAACTCATATTAGAATTGGACTATCAGTGCATACTCACCATCACAGGGATGCAGCAGACGTGTGACAGTAAGAGGACAGAAGAGATGCTGAAGCAGAGCTCAGCCACTCGGTTTTGTCTGCTGGGGATGCCCAGCAAAGCAAACTTGATATTCCATGTGCTCACATGAGCACAACCCCCACAACTCTTCTTCCAGGCAGGGCAGACCATTGCAAAGCCCTTCTGCGGGCCTCTGGTGTAGCTTTACAGCTGAGCTGAAAGCCGTTTAATACAGACCTCATAAAGAAAAATCTCACTCACCAATTTATATACCTTATGAGAAGCCATATTTTGCATAGGGCTGCTTGCCGGGGGGAAACTCTCGTAAGAAGACAATTTATTGCCATGGCAGTAACTGGCTGACATTTATGAGAAGCCTTGTTTTACAAGGCTTTCCTTTGGCTGCAGTGCCAGGGCTCCAGTTCTGCTCATGGAAAATGAGAAGGAAAGTGATATTATTTAGTGAAAGAGAGTGATATTATTTCGCGTGCGTGATACCCCAGAGGCGTGCTGGTGGGAATAACAACAGGGGTAAAGTCTGCTTGGATCACATGGGATTGTGCATTCCAGGATCGTAAATTTGAGCTGAGTTGAAGGGAAAAGCTCATTCTGCCTAAAGTTGTCTCATAATAAACTCTGTATCTTGCGTGGCCACTTGAGGCTCAATAGATTTCTCAGCACATCTGGTTTTTGCTATGGGGAAGAGGCTCGGGTCAGAGTAAGTGTTGATCTTCCCTTACGTCAGGAAAAGTGGAGATGGATGTGGGACAGGAGCACCCAGGAGAGCCTGACAGGCTGTGCCAAGAGGCAGCAATTATCAGGGTGAGGGAGATGCTGCTGGAGACAGCTAAGGTTACTGACCCCGTGGCAATGGCCACACACCACCTGTACTTGAATGGGTGATGTTGATGGTGGGGCATCCACTACCACCTCCTGGATGCCAGCACATTCAGCCCCACCAAGCCACATGTGGATGCGTTTTAGCCTGCAGAACTAAAGCAGCAGGCTGAGCTGTCCTTAGTTAACCCCTCAAGCCCACACCTTCCCACTCTGCAAGGCAGCTTTGCATCAAGAGCTCAGCTCCACTCAGTAGAGCAAGGTGATGGGTGAGAGCAGAAGTACTCAGGGCACTCTGGCAGCCACATCCCCAGCAGCCTGTACCTCCCAGCCAGGCTGCTGTGGACCTTTGCTCCCTCCAGGTGATGCTTTAGGACCCACCACAGCAAGAAATACAATTAAATTGAGCTGGGAATTTATGTAGCACTTAGGAAGGTGCCTTGGCTAGAAGGTGGTGGGTCCCTGGTAGACTGAGCTGTGCTGCACAGCTGAGTTGAGTACTTGCCACTGTGGTCCCAGGTGTGTATAAATGTCATGGGGCAAGCCCACGCTGAGAGTCTGTCTGCATGCTACCTAAGTCGTGCTGAGGAAGAGATTTCCAAGAGCCAAAGAGGCTTAGGCAGTTCTTATCCCATTAGCAGAGAGTGGGATTGTGCCTGTGCATGCTGAAGGGTGCTGAGCTGAGATCCGTAACTCTGCAAAGCAAAGTTGCTCCTCACTTATGGTGCTCTGTGCAAGAAGACTGACTGTAGAGGACTTTCTTTATGCCAGAATGATCACAAGTGGATCAGAATAATCACAAGTGGCCTGTGTGGTACATCAGACGGGGGTAATCCGTTTAGCAGAGCCCGTTGTGACAGGACAAGGGGTGATGGTGTTGCACTAAGAGAGGAGAGATTTGGGCTAGATATAAGGAAGAAATTTTTTACAACTAGGGAGGTGAAACATTGGAACAAGTCACCCAGAGAGTTGGTAGGTGCCCCATACCTGGAGACATTCCAGGTCAGGTTGGATGGGGCTCTGCGCAATCTGAGCAAGTCGAAGATGTCCCTGCTCACTGCAGGCAGCTTGGACTAGATGACCTTTAAAGATCTCTTCCAAGCCAAAACATTCCATGATTCTACAATCTTAAATAGGACATCCCAAGTAGGACAAGCCCATTTTGGGATTCAGGCCCAAATGAGCAGCTGGTGCAACCCCAGGGAGCACTGTGAGCAGAGCCCAGGGAGGAGCTTTGCTTGATCAGTGCTACCTCTTGGATGGCTGAATCACTGCTGTTAAGAGGTGTGGGAGAAACTTTTCTGGATGTCTCCTCCACCAACCAAGCTGTCTGCAGAGGTCGAGGCCGTGGTATGAAATGCTGGGGCCCCTGTGCTGCAAACTGTCACCCTGGCCCCATTTTTCACACTGGAACAACCTCCCCCCAGCAGCTGCATCCGAGCAGACTCCACGTGCTCCTCCATGACAGCTACTGGGGTGGCTTTTCTTTTTCTCTTTACAGCCTTTTGTTTCCTTTGGTGCCAAAACACCAGGGATTAATTGGGGGTGGGAAGAGGGGAGAGAAGGAGAGAAAAGAAAACTTAAACCAAAACAGAGACCAAGAGCAGAGCAGTGAATGAAAGCCTCCAGGCTGTGCTGGGGGAGCCAGCAGTGGTGTGCGGAGTCCTGACTGTGCCTCTTCTCTCTTGCAGATGACGGAGGGTCGCAGATGCCAAGTGCACCTCCTTGATGACAGGAAGCTGGAGCTCCTCGTTCAGGTAGGAACTGCACGTTTTGCCGTGTGATAGTTTGCTTTGGCTGCAGATTTTCACTGGGGTGGGGGGAGAGAAGGCTTTCCAGCTGGTTTTCTCAGCAACTTCGCACTGGGATTGCCTGCGGAGCTCGGCAGGACTGTGCTAGTGCTGGGTGGGAAGGATCTGCAACGACTTATCTGTAGGAAGGACTAATTCAGGACATATTTTGCTTTTTTCTGTGCCAAAACTGCCCCTGTCCCTGCCAGTGAGATAAAAAAACAGCTCTGGTCATTCCTGACACTGTTTACTGTATCCTTTAGCTATTTTTTGAGTCATTGCTCAGCATTGAGAAATGCATCTGCAGTTTCCTTTGAGAAAAGTATCTGCCTCAGATACCTCCAGCATGTGTTTTCATCTGCCTTACTTGTCATCCTGTGTTGCTGGAGCAGGATGCCAGCTGTGCCCCATGCATCCACCTGTATCAGAAGTGCAGCTGGTACGGAAGAGGCTGTAGCGGCGGTGCCGCAGGACAGCATTGCTTGAGCTATTACAGAGGTCGTAAATCACGTCCAACACAGATACACATTAAAATAAGTCTCTGCTCCATCTGCCTTATTTTTTATCTTTAAAAACAATGGAAAAATAGCAAAAATGAGAGTTTGGTGCTGGCTGTGTAATGATGGCTACTGGAAGCTTTCCTCAGAAATCTGGCTCATGTCTCAGGGCTCACCAATGGGTTAATAACAAGAATTAGAAGAATGTCTTTCCTTTTACAAACTACTGGCCAGCCACTGGCAGCCCAAGAAGCAGGAAATGAAACTTCCCATAGTGTCCCATTCCCCCAGCTGCAGCTGATAAGCCAGGATCCTGCCCAGCACTTGCAAACCTGCAGGGGGATTGCTGAGGGCCACTTGAATCACCGGAAGCACATTCAGCCTCGCTTTCTGGAAAGCTGGTTTAAAACACCCAATGTTCGTGGGTAACGTTTTTTCAAGGACTTAGTCACAGAGGAGGTGAAATCTCTCAGCTCTCCAGGACTCAGTGTGGTCAGAGAGTGTCTGGATAACTGTGAAGGAGCCAAGGCAGGGCTGGAACGAGAACAGATAAATCAGGATGACGAATTAAACCAAACCACTGTTCCAACGGTCTCTGCATGTGAGCATCTTTGCACCAGGCTTCACTGGGCTCACTGATGCTTAGCAACTGGCTGGGGGAAGTTCAGTCACCTTCATCACAAGGATGCAGCACTTGGCTTCCTCTTCCATATGAATGTCTTTTTAAGTGTTTCTTAAGTCAGTTAAAAATGAACGAGCTACTGGAGAGCAGCTCTGCTGCAGCACTGCTCACAACATTAATAATCACACTTTAAAATAATACTGCAGGAAATCTATATGAGCTGCCCTGGCTACCCTGCTTATCTGGGGGTTTAGCAGTAACCCAGATAATGAAGAGGAGAGTTGGGGAGGCTAGGTTAGGAAGCTCTGTGCCCTCTTCTGAGTGAGCAGGAGCCATATCATGTGACATCATTGTTTTTTTAAGTGGTCAGTCACACCTTCAGTGGGAATTTCTTGTAATCAATAGAGGAAGTGAATTGCTCTCTAAATCACACTTAACTAGTTTGCAAGTGACCCATGGCTGAATTTTATTCATACAATAAAGTGGTTTACTGTTTTCAAGTAACATATGAATGGGGAAAGCCAGAAGGGATGATTATGAATAATTAATATCCAGAAAAAGCAGTAACCTCTGCTGTATGCATTCACCCAGCTCTCTGAGCAACACCGTGCCCCTGTGTGTACATCTCGGATGCTGTTCTGGTTAAATGAGGCTTTTCAGTGCTGTCAGGTAGAGTCTACTCAGGGCAATAGTATATAAAACACTTCTGGGCAGAGCAGAGGACAGAAGAAGAGGATGTTTGGATTTCAGTATGTCTCCAATATTGATACTCTGCAGATGTAGGTATGACACTTTGGTTTGCCTTCCTATAAAGCACAGGCAAAGCCTCCAGCTTTTGGGTGGTCCTAGGGCTGCTCCCCACTTAAGGCAGAAGTGTGCTGATGCTACCCAGATGGGAAATACTTTGCTTTGGCGTGCCCCGTAGTAACTAGGTTCCCTCTGGGAGCAACATATCACAGAATGGTCAGGGTTGGAAGGGACCTCAAAAATCATCCAGTTCCAACCCCCCTGCCACGGGCAGGAACACCTCACATTGGACCAGGTTGCTCAGAGCTCCATCCAGCCTGGCTTTTAAAAACTCCAGTGCACTTCACCAGGGGAAATCTCACCAGCTGACCCATATTGTTTGCAGCTTGTGGCAAGATTTCAGATAAAAGTTGGGTTGTAATCTCTGAGCACCATTATTATTACTTCATCTTGTAGCTAAACCAAATACGAAGCTGTAAATAAAATGTTCATCCAACCCTGGGCTTCTGGCTGTCACTTCAAAGCTGTGTTTTTCTGTGGGGATCTTGCCATGGGCTGGAACAGAGGGTCATTTGCTGGTTTATACCATGAAAAAGGTTTCTCCATAGCTGTTTTGAGTCTTAGTATCTAGACCTGCATTGGCTTGAATCACTTAGGAGCCAGGCTCTTAAATTCTCATGTGAAAATTTCTCCCCCCCCACCAACCTCAACCTTTCCTGGAAGCTTTTCTATAGCTAATTTTACACTCATGGCAAATTTATGAGAGTCCACTTGGAACTGGTAGAATGGATTTCTCTACCATGGGTGAGATCAAAATAAATCCTAAACTGGATCTGGCTTTACACAGCCTTGCAGTGCTTGTCCGTGTGTGATGTCAAGCGCTCTGCTTAGAGAAGAGTTCAGGCATCCTCTTGCTGTATTTAGGTATGGAAAAATATGGCAGAAGAAGCTGGGTCTGATTAAAAGAGGGAGATGTGTACAGCTCCTTCAAAAAGCTGTAGAAGTACTCATGGAGCACCTTGAAACTGCTTAGGCCAGTGGCTCTGGGGAGCTAAAATTATTTCCTCTCCTGCTGCTGGGCAGAAATAGGTGCATCTGGGAATGATCAGGGTGTTTGCAACAACCAGTGTATTAAGCATATGTGCTCCCTTTTTTGTCTGCAAATTAGCTGTGATCAGGCTCAAGGAGTTATGAATGTCATTCAAAATGTATCAATTGATGGCTAACGAGGACCATACTTCAGGTTGCAGAAGGATGACAAGTGGGAACTGTTCTCCTATGGTTGTTCACAGGAGTCAGTCTTGGCTGTGTGAGACAGCTCCACCAGATCAGATTGTAATGTTCTGACACCACAAATTCTCTCCTGAAACTACAAAGGCTCCTCAGACTGGCCACACAGCTGTTACCAGTGGGACCCCCTCATGCACATATGTTTTATTTGCATTACTGAGCCCCAAAAGTAAGATCTGGGCTCAGAGGCAGCATTTACAACCTCTTTCTGTGAATGCTGGCTTGCTTTGGTGTTGGCACCTAAAGCACAGGCTTAGGGTTACCACCACTGGGGAAGTGATCCTGGGTTTAGTCAGTCAGAGGCTTCTGACTAACGCCTTTTGCTTCCAAGCTGAGTGGCTGCAGAGTGGTAGAGCAGCAGCTAGGAAAAAGCAGAAATGCAGGCTTTGCAGATAAAAGAAAGCCCTCCCCAATGTGCTTTGTCAGATAAATGCTGAAATTTAGAAGGGCTAATCATAAACGGAGACAGAGGAGGATCATATGGAAATCTCTTCCTGAGGGTCTGAAACTCAAAGCCTGTTTGATTTGGGATTAGGAGGAAGAGTTGCATTTGGTATGTGTTTCATCTGCTAAATGCCTGATGATGGTCTGGTGTGTGGCAAGTTTACATAGAATATTCTTCTGACAGCATTTTCTCTCTGAGCAGGAGCAGAGCATAGCTCTTTGGGTCTCCTACAATCTGGTGCAGGCTTTTTTCCCTCTTTCTGTTTGATGCATAGTTAGATTCTAATACAGTTCTGTGGGGAGGTTTGTTGGGTTTTTTTCAAGTGTCTGGCTTTATCCACCTAATCCTTTTCAGTGAGTGAGTTTCTTTCTTGCTTCTGGAAGATGGATTTGCTCGCATTCTGAACTTTCAGCCTCCCTATCAGTTCTGTTACTTCCCTGTGACCAAGCATCATTTGTCTGTTGCACATGAAAGGTTTGTGTTGCTTTATTTAAAGAGTTGCATAATTGGCAATTGGTTCCTTCTCATCCGGGGTTTTTGGAAACTTCCAGGCTGGCTGAGTCAGGCAGCCTGGCTCACTCCGGCTCCTGTGCCGGCTGCTGGTGCCTGTTATCTGACAGCAGCTCCAGCAACTCTCATCCAAAAGTGTAAAGCCTCCTAATTCTTTCACTCTGGAAGAGCTATTGCAGAAATGGAGCTCATCCCAGGCTCCTAGCAGAGCTGCCTGTGAGGTCTGGAGGGCTTTTAGATGTAACTAACCATAGAGGGGGGAAATGGGCTCTTCTGTTTCTAGCTTTTTCCCTGAGGAGCACTGAGCCTGGTTTGGAAGAGTTAGGGAGAGATGTGTGGGTCAGGACCATGCTCACCTGTAGGTATTTGGTTGGTTAACCCACTTGCTATCACTTCTGGAAGTAATTCTTGCTGCCCAAATAGTTCATGATGAGCTAGGTAAGCTTGCAAGCATTTCTGCGTCCCAGCAGCAATGCAAGAGCATCCAAAACCACATGAACAGTAGGACATGTAAATGCCCAGCCAAAATTAATGCACAGAGAATCCCTTTCCAACCTTTTTGCCTTGTGTGAAAGGTGGCTGGCTGTGCTTGAAGTGGATCAGAAGTCCCTTGAAAGCCCAGGACCTGTCTCTAGCATGCCTGCTGTGCTTCAGTGTCTCATACTCAGGAACCACTCCAGGCTGGGAGACACTGGTGACTGTGAGCCGACATTGGGCTGGCAAGATACCTCCTGGGCTGGCTAGATGCCTTCTGGGCTGGTGACTCACTGCCACATGGACAGCTGGCATCAGCGTGACTGTCCCAGTGAAGATGTTCAGTTCAGAGCACACCAATGTCCCTTGCTGCTCCCAGCTTAAACTCACTGAGGCACACTGTCCTGGGGGACATTTGGCATCTTTTGAAAGCTGATAATGGTTAGAGGGACAAATCAAATGTGCCACTTTCCTCTCAAGATGCAGTAGAGCTTTTGGCAATGTATTCTGTATTGCTCGTGGTCAGGAAATTGCAGTCAATGGGGATTTATCTGTGTTTTCTTGCTGCCTCATTCCTGGATGCCACTAAGCAGGGCTGCACAGCGAGTAAAGGTTCCCTTCCAGGAGGTGCTGAGGATGGCACCTACCTGCTGTTGAAGAGAAGCTGTCTAATTTTGGCTAAAGGTTTTGCATGGGGACCACAGCAATATATCACATCCCCAGACTAGGACAAACCAACCCCACGATGGGCTCAATTGCCCTGGGAAGTCACAAAAGTTGCAGAGAAGTGGGGTCCAGCCCTGCTGCGTTGCTGGCTCTGGGAGTTCCAGCTCCCAGGCTGATGCAGCAATGCAGCCTCAGAGCCCTGACCGTAAATGGAGACATTTGGGTGCCAGTAGCTGTCTTTGCCATGTGGGAGAGACAACTCTGCTCTTGCAGGCTCTTCTCCAAAAGTGCTTTTACTATCACTGCAGAAGGCAGCAGCAGCCAGCAGGGTAAGAGGGTGAGTACTGCCCCTCCAGCCCCACTGCCCTGCCCTGACACCCTTCCAGGAGCAGCACAAGGAATGTGCTTCTGGGGTTGCTTATAGACCATGTCCTATAGGACACAGCATGCTGGGGTGGGCTGGCAATGCTGCCCTTGGGTGGGTGTCTGAGGGAGGCTCCCTACAGCTCTCTTCCCACCCAGCCTCCTCATACCTTCAACAGAACATCTGGAAAGTGTCCCTTCATCTCAGTGCAAGGGATTGGTTTTGGCTTCACAGATGTCCTCCGAGGAGCTTTGTAGTTGTGGACAGGGCATAAAAATTGTTGGAGACCAGGCTGAACTTGAGTGAGTTCTCTGCTAGGAATATGACAGAATCCAGTCCCTTGCAGTGAGGAATATATGCCAGAACTGGATTTGGATCATAATTTTAAATGGATCATATATGAAAGAGTGCTCAGATCTGCCTTCTGGAGAGGAGGCTTTATTTTCCCGAAGTGCAAAGCTAGGACTCTGATATGTCTGATTTCCAAACCAAATCCTGATTTACTACAGTAAGACTATAGTCTAGCTCAGTATGCATTTGGAAATTTGCAAAGTAGATTTTTTAATGTCTTTGATATTGAGATCCACAGCTATGGATCAACTTGGGAGCTGTAGAAGTGTTTGAGGTGGGATTTACATAACTGAGACAAGCCATGCAGTCCCCCCTGTGCAGCCTGTGGCTCCTGGCAGATGAACAGTGTGAAGCTCTCTCTCTCTCTCCTCCAGGAAAGTCTCCTCCTGGTCTTCTATTGCCTCTTGAGTCCCTGTTTGACAGTTTTTATCATCTTAAATACAACAAACATGGCTACAGACAGGGCAAATATATGTCTGGATTTGGTTACCGTGAGGGATGAAGGAGATACTGCTCTGTGCAAAGGGTGGTGGGAGCCTGGACCAGAGATTGAAGTCTGTGATCTGGTTAAGCAACCAGTGAGCTGTGAGCAAAGAGCTTTTCTGCTGAAAGTTGGCTGTTTAGTGAAGAATAACATTAGGAAGACATGTTTAGCATTGCTCCATGGGGAATGTGATGCTGGGAGGGTGGTTGGCTTTCCTAGTCATCTCACCTCCTCCAGACAAAGTTGTTGCACAACACCTAGATGTTGCCTTAGACAGGATTAGGGAACAGATTAAAACAGGACTAGGTGAGCCAAGTCTGCTCCCAAACCAAACTTTTCAGCCTGCAAGGCATGACTGTGTTAATCTGCTCTACAGATCCTCACTGATTCCTTCAAAAAGCATCCAGCACTGCTATGCATGGCCTGCAGAGTGTCTGGGGTCAGGCCAGAGGGCTGCTGCTCCAGGATCTATTTCTCAGTTTAGGCTCCAGTGAACCCAGAATATCACAGAAGTTGAGCCTAGAGGGGAGAGTGTTTGTTGGGAAATAGAACAGGAAAAGCACAGGAGCAGAAAAAGAGAAAATTTGATGTGCAGAGGTGGAGACTGAACAATTCAACTGAAGAGCCAAGAGGGACCTCAGGAAGGATGAAGGTGGAAAGGCTCAATTGTGAGGGCAAAATTGAAGAGATCTGTGACAGGAGGTGGGATGAGCATCTCAGGAAAATTCTGAGCAGGGCTCAGAAACTGGGTTTGGAAGAACTTCTGCTGTGCACCATGGCTTGACTCCAGCAAAGCCAGTGCAGTGGTGTTGGCCACGAGAGGTTGGTCCAAGCACAGAAGCCCTCAGGTGTGCTTGTGTGCTCCAGGCTTCCCTGTGCTGACTTTGAGTGTCCATGATACACAATGAGAGTGGACACTGCCCCTGTGCTGCAGATGGCCTGGATCAGGAGCAGTGTGGCCAGTAGGACCAGAGAGGTTATTCTGCCCCTGTACTCAGCACTGTCCAGTTCTGGGCCCCTCAGTTCAAGAGAGATGTTGAGGTGCTGGAAGGTGTCCAGAGAAGGGAGATGAAGCTGGTGAGAGGCCTGGAACACAAACCCTGTGAGGAGAAGCTGAGGGAGCTGGGGTTGTTTAGCCTGGAGAAGAGGAGGCTCAGGGGTGACCTCATTGCTGTCTACAACTACCTGAAGGGAGGCTGTAGCCAGGTGGGGGGTGGTCTCTTCTCCCAGGCAACCAGCAACAGAACAAGGGGACACAGTCTCAAGTTGTGCCGAGGGAGGTCTAGGCTGGATGTTAGGAGGAAGTTCTTGCCAGAGAGAGTGATTGGCATTGGAATGGGCTGCCCAGGGAGGTGGTGGAGTCACCATCCCTGGAAGTATTGAAGCAAAGCCTGGATGAGGCACTTAGTGCCATGGTCTAGCTGACTGGCTAGAGCTGTGTGATAGGTTGGACTGGATGATCTTGGAGGTCTCTTCCAACCTGGTTGATTCTGTGGCACTCAAGGGATGGACGTGGTGATGTAGAACAAGCTCTGCAGTCAGATGCCAGCAAGGCAGGCTGTAGGAAGTGAGCTGTCAGGTCGTGCCAGTCAGTGAGGTTCACCAGGAGCAGGATTTGAAGAGGTCAAGTAGGGTGCACAGCTCCAGGGCAGGAATTAATCATGAACCCAAACGGGCAGAGGGCACAGAGGACCTCCAAGGGGATCTGCTGTGCCGTAAAGGTCAATCTGATGAAGCAGCTGTAGAGAAAGCCAGGCTGTGTCTAGGAATGGAAAGACTAAAAATTAATGAAACCCAGCAGGAATAGCTCTGTCCCTCCAGATCTGTTTCTCAACCACCTGCAGATTAGCATAGGTATGGGAGAAGCATTAGCAGAAGAAGGGATAGGTAGAGGCAGGGGGTAACAGATGATAGGAGCATAGTGACTCTAGAGAATGAATCTGGTTAGGGATGATCTTGCCTGTGGCAGAGATACCCCTGTGTCTTGAGGTTAACTAGGGGGGGATGGATGCTTCCCTGGAGGGTACTCTTGTGTTTACCCCTCTTTCTGAGCTTCCTGGTGGCTTCTGAACAGAGCTAAGAGCAAATTTTGTCCTATCATGCCTTAAGACCCCTGTAACCAAACGTACACATGTCTATAAGATGCCTCATGGAGCAGATTCCCACAGTTACATGCTTACAGAATCACCATGCCAGGGGATGGCAATCATGCACCTCCATGGAGGGAAGTGAGGGTATGTTTTCCAACAGCCTGCATAATCAATATCCCTATTATCAGTCTTCCAGAATGAATTGTATTTAAACTAACACAGGCTGGGGAGCCGTCCATGAGCTGCCAGGAGAGAGATAAGCTGAAGACACACGCTTATTCATAATGCATATGCTGAGAGCTGGGTGTTCTTTACAGCTGGCCAAATACAAGTGAAGGCGCTCAGTATTTTCCTTTTTCACTTGTTTTGCTGAAATCTGTCAAATACCCTTAATTACTGGCACACGTGGTGCTTTTCAACCTTGTGGGATGGCAGCTGAACTGGTAAAACATCTGGTGAAGGAAGAAAGCTCTTCCCCTTCCGATGAGTTCATTCCTAAAGTTAAGTAGAGCATCAGCAATTTAAACTGCCCTGGTGGCCTTCCACCACATGCACCAGTACAGGAGTGGCACATCCAGCATCTAATGGCTCTGTTACAGAGAAAATGTCTCAGTCACAACTGCTTGGGAGAAATTCAAAAATTCACTATTGTTTCTGCTCAGCTCAGCTGCTCCATGGCTTCAGTGACGCTTTTGTTCATGCCTGGGCCAACCTGCCAGTGTCCAACAGTGGTTGTGAAATGCCTCATTGTAGGCCATGAGATGCTGCTCCAGCCACAGACTCCCCAGTGTCCCCCAGCCTCGCTTCACCCTCCTCAGGGTGACGGCAAGGCTCTGCCACAGGAACCCACCAAGTCCAAAGGAGGAATTAAATTCATTTTCGCAGCAGGCTGAAAAGCACAGCGCTCCTTTTGCTCTCTGCTTCTACTCCTTTGTAGTAGACCACCTCTTGTGTCAATGCTGCATCCTGTTCCTTGCCTGAGCACCTGCCTGATTCATACCATGGCAGTCACTGGTGAGGTCCATCTCTTTTAACTTGAGGCACATACAGAGTAGGCATCTGTGCCCAAGCTAGGCTTTTACAAGTGGTAGAGAGAGGAGGGCACTTGTAAGGCATGGATGAGCTCATCCTAAAATAGGCTGTCTAAATTTTTTTTCTCCTTGACTGCAAAGGTAGCCTCCACAATTACACCTTAGGTGAGTCTTCAGACTGAATGGTTATGTGTGACCAGATTAGTCCCACTTCGGTTCTGAGCTTTCCTTTTCTATCCCCCTGCCTGGCTAAGGAAATCCAAACAGTAAATCCAGGTAAGAAGGTGCTAAATGTGGCACAGGAAAAAAGCTGTCTCCTGGAAGGCAATGGGAATAGAAAATTATTTGTTAATAGCCTGGTCTGAGCGAGCAGTTTTGGAAAATAATAACATCTGTACCAGATGATTCCAGGAGATACTGAACAATCTAGAAGAGAGCAGCTCAGAAGAAATGATGAGCAAGGCAGCATAGCAGATTTGCTTTCAAGCCAAGGTAAAAAAAATGTGCATTTCTAATCTGAGCTGGCATTTCGGGATGGAGCATTTCTTCTTACTGCTGCAGTTCTACTGTGTGCAGTACAAATACAAGGTTGATAGTGAGAGATGCCAGACTTGATTGTCTGAGCTACATTACTCAGCTTATAGAAAACTGCTTTCTTTTCCCTTTCCCTTTCAGCAAATGCAGCTTAGTCGAAAGTTCTCAACATTCAGCCAAAAGGCTCTGCCTTCAGCATGGCACAGTGAAAGCTTCAGCCACAAGTGAGGCTCCTGGGCTCAGGAGTGTTGCATGTAATACTGCTATGCCAGGGGAGATTTAGGCTTGAGGTGAGGAGAAAGTTCTTCACTGAGAGAGTCATTGGACACTGGAATGGGCTGCCCGGGGAGGTGGTGGAGTCGCCATCCCTGGAGCTGTTCAGGGCAGGATTGGACGTGGCACTTGGTGCCATGGTCTAGCCTTGAGCTCTGTGGTAAAGGGTTGGACTTGATGATCTGTGAGGTCTCTTCCAACCCTAATAATACTGTGTGTGATACTGTGTGTGTGTGTGAAAAAGGGTCTTGAATTTTTGCCATCTCACTGAGCAGGTAACCAAAAGTAGCAGCAGGCCGTGGCTGTGTGGTGTTAGGTTGGGATGGTTTGCCCACAGTAGTGCATTCAGGCTGGCTAGTTTAGGGCTCACACAGACATGGGTTTCAGCATCACAGCTGGCAGTGGCACTGAGTGAAGCAAAAAGGATCTGGGTCTGGCACCGTGGTGCTACCAGCAAAGGCTGCTGGGGTTGGGTCACAGTATCACAGTATCACCAAGGTTGGAAGAGGCCTCACAGATCATCAAGTCCAACCCTTTACCACAGTGCCCAAGGCTAGACCATGGCACCAAGTGCCACGTCCAACCTTGCCTTGAACTGCCCCAGGGACGACGACTCCACCACCTCCCCAGGCAGCCCATTCCAGTGTCCAATGACTGTAGCATGTGAATGAAGGGAGACATCTGCGACCACAGAGAGGGCAGGAGGCTGGAGGCAGGTGGCATGGGAATGCAAGGAGACCACACTGCGCTTCCCAAGGGAGCCCTGGCTGCTCCTTCCCAGGGGAGCCCTGCCTGCTCCTGTGCCCTGCCCACCCTACCTCTTCCTCCCCAGTCCCCATTCAATCCCCCTGCCTTTGCCCTGGAGTCTGTTTTCAGGCTCAGACTCTTAGGAAACGGTTAAAGCTCTGTCCTCGAGCAGTGGAGCAAAGCTCCATCCCCCAGCCTGCCCTGCACTCCCAGCGTGTGCCTCGTCAGGCCGTTCTGTCCTTATTCCTGGGAAGTGCCTACTCACGAGGAAGCTTTGGGCAATCTGATGTCAAAACGGATTCGTGTCTCTCTCTGGTGGCTTATTTTCCTGGGCTGCCCTCCTCCTGCAGGGCTGTTCCATCTTGCCGGCGGCAGCACGCCTGGAGTTCGGTGCCCCGCGAAGGCGCAGCAGGCACAGCGGCCGCTGCCAGCAGAGAAAAGCTGCCTCTGGCATTCACATCGGCCACGACAGGGCATGTCATCAGAAAAACCATCAGCTTTTCTAATCTGCAGGACAGAGGAGATGGCTTTTGGCTTATAATTCAGTCATGCTTTTAAAGAAAGCCTGCATGACCTCATCATGAGCAAGGAGGCATGTGCGCGTTTTTCCCTTACCGCCTTCTCCCAGCCTCTCTGGGAGAAGCAATCCTTTTGTGTGTTATAATCCAGATAGGGAGCCTTTGCCATTCCATCTCTCTGCGTCCAGAGACAGCTCATCACCGTTATGTTTGAATGAAAACTCTTCTGTTATTACCTTTGCTGGGAGAGTGCCCACGTTTGGGGGAAAGAAACATAAATCTAAACCTGCCCTGGGAGGAAGGTTCAGTCTCTGTCCTAACTTTGAAATGATGCTGTTTTGGTAGTAGGTCAAATCAGAGACGTGGAGGTAGAGCTAGCAAAATATGCCAACTTTAGGGAATGTTTATCTTTGGTAAAGTTGATTAATAGTATGTTTTTTGGTTTAGTGAGTCATCCCTGTTTTTGGAGAGGGCTCTCCACTCTGCTGTGCTGCCCATCTCTGGAATTCCTGTTGCCAGAACCAGAGTAATCCCTCCTGTGCGAGCAGAGAGAAGGCCAGCAGTGCAGCCTGGTCCCTGCCACATCTGCTTTTGGGAGCCACCATTCCCCACACTCCCTGAAATAACATGGAATGAGCACTGCAGGCATCTCCTTAACCTCTCATGCGCACAAGCACATTTTGGGCTGCTAGCCACAAGGCTGCTGATTTGCAGAGGTACCTCTGGTTCATTGCTGCTGTGCAACCCTGTGGTTGTGACAGAGAAACAAAGGGAGTCTTGAAGCAGGAGGTGCCACGGCGACTAGAGGTGACCTGACAAGGCTGTGAACAGGCCAACAAACTCTCAGCTCATCTCTGCTCTCCTAGTTTGGCAGCTCAGACAGTGTTAGAGACTTGGGCTTGTCAGAGTACATCTTATAATGTCTCCAAGTTACACCTGTCTCCTGGAAAAGAAATTAATTAAGGAGATTTGCCTTTGCCCTTTTTAAGAATAAAAGAAAATGAATCAGCCAAGCCATTTACACTCTTCTTCCTCTCCTCTCTTTGGAACCAGGACAAGCATTTCATGCATAGAGTTGTTCTGACCCACAAGGCAGTGTGCTCAATGTTGTTGCTCTCTGATGTTCACTGAAGGAGACCACCCCAGTATCCATGCATCAGCCTCATGTAACAGACAAACCATTGCATGGGATGAGGATCCAGCAGCTGAGGAGCTCAAAGGCAAAAAACACTGAGAGTTTCGACTGCAGCATTTGGTTTCTCTTGGTTACTAGGAAGGCTGGGGTTTTTTTTTTGTTGTTGTTTGTTGGGTTTTTTTAGGGGTGGTGGTTTTTTTGTTTGTTGGCTGGTTAATTTAGTTCTCTCTTTTGAGAATATTGCAGCATCTTAATAAGGATACCCTTCCACTTAGACTCTGCCTTTACTCCTCATCCCTATCACTAATGGACAAGGGATGAACAAGCTAATTTCTCAAGGTTCAGTTCAGACTTGTCTCTCATAGTTCTCTGTTTTTTTTCTTGTCTTGAGTAACTAGAGTGTTTATACACAGACTATATGTACTAACATGCTCCTCGCCTAGTTCATCTCATGGAGACTGGTGCCCATTTCTTAGGGCTCTCTCAGCTCCTCTGTGCCAGATTAGGACTACAGGCAGCAGCTGGGATAACCCTCAAGCCCCAGAGACTCCAGTGTCCTTTCTCTCTGCAGTCCTGGCCCATTCATTGGCTTTCTGCTACTCCTTTGGCAACCACAGCTCCAATAGTACAAACCTCTGCATGCCCCAGCAAAGGTTTTGGGCCAGGCATGATCAAGGCATGAGACTTTTAACAGAATCATAGAATCATAGAATCAAACAGGTTGGAAGAGACCTCCAAGATCATCCAGTCCAACCTATCCCCCAGCCCTATCCAGCCAACCAGACCATGGCACTAAGTGCCTCATCCAGTCTTTTCTTGAAGACCTCCAGGGACGGTGCCTCCACCACCTCCCTGGGCAGCCCATTCCAATGCCAATCACTCTCTCTGGCAAGAACTTCCTCCTAACATCCAGTACTCAAGGTGTGGCCTGACCAGTGCTGAGTACAGGGGAAGAATAACCTCCCTTGTCCTACTGGCCACACTGTTCCTGATGCAGGCCAGGATGCCCTTGGCTCTCTTGGCCACCTGGGCACACTGCTGGCTCATCTCCAGCCTACTATCTAGCAGTACTCCCAGGTCCCTTTCCTCCTGTCTGCTCTCCAGCCACTCTGTCCCCAGCCTGTAGTGCTGCTTGGAGTTGTTGTGGCCAAAGTGCAGAACCCTGCACTTGGCCTTGTTAAATGTCATCCTGTTGGCCTCTGCCCACCCATCCAGCCTGTCTAGGTCCCTCTGCAGGGCTCTCCTACCTTCCAACAGCTCAATACCTGCTCCTAGCTTTGTGTCATCTGCAAACTTACTGATGCTGCTGGACTCAATCCCCTTGTCCAGATCATCAGTAAAGATATTGAACAGGAGTGGGCCCAGCACTGATCCCTGGGGAACACCACTAGTGACAGCTGCCAACTGGATGTGGCACCATTCACCACCACTCTCTGGGTCTGGCCTTCCAGGCAGTTCTTGATCCAGCACAAAGTGAATCTGTCCAAGCCATGAGCTGCCAGCTTGGCCAGGAGCTTCTTGTGGCAGACAGTGTGAAAGGCTTTGCTGAAGTCCAGGTAGACTACATCCAGGACACAATATATGCCTGAATATGGAGACCCCAAATATTTCCAGAAATTGGGGTGGTCACTTTTATATTGCAGAGGATTTTCCTGAACTGTTCAGCAAATGTCTCTGTTATAGAAGCATTGACTGTCAGGCACACTCGGGATGGTTCAGAGCTTGTCACAAGCATTTTGCACAGCTCTAGCTCTTGGCCTTTAGTGGATGACTTTAAAGCAGTCCTTTCCCTGGAAAACACAATGGAGGCAGCTAGCATGAATTATTATTTATTTTTGCTGTGTGGACAGTTGATCAGTGACAGATGTTTGTAATTGCATTAAGCAAGTGGAAATAATGAGAATTAGATAGCAGATTCACCAGGAATTTACATTTAGATTGAGTTGCAATTTGCTATTAAAACAAAAAACAATTTCAATATAGACTCATTGGCTCTTCTGCAGAAATGGGAGCCTATTATTTTTAATTATTATTTGATTATTTTAAAATGAGCTCTGTTACTGTACTTACAGATCTCTGACTCAAGATGATGATTTAATGTATGTGCATTACGTCTCCTGAAAAAGATATGGAACAAAGACATTGTTCATCAGCAAACCTCTCTGGGCCATCTCATTTAAGCTATATTCTTACCCTGAAAGTTTAGACTAGATGATCCTTGAGGTTCCTTCCCACTTGGTGTTAGAATCATAGAATGAAGCAGGTTGGAAGAGGCCTCCAAGATCATCCAGTCCAACCTACCACCCAGCCCTAACCAATCAACTAGACCATGGCACTAAGTGCCCCATCCAGGCTTTGCTTGAACACCTCCAGGGACGGTGCCTCCACCACCTCCCTGGGCAGCCCATTCCAATGCCAATCACTCTCTCTGCCAACAACTTCCTCCTAACATCCAGCCTATACTTCTCCCAACACAACTTGAGACTGTGTCCCCTTATTCTGTTGCTGGTTGCCTGGGAGAAAAGACCAACCCCCACCTGGCTACAGCTTCCCTTCAGGTACTTGTAGACAGCAATGAGGTTCCCCCCTGAACCTCCTTCTCTCCCAGCTAAACAACCCCAGCTCCCCCAGCCTCTCCCCATAGGGCTTGTGTTCCAGGCCTATAGAATCAACCAGGTTGGGTCTCCTCCACTCTCCATTAGGGTCATGCTGAAAAACAAATGCAAAATGAGGGCAGCCACAATCACATCTCATAATGCTGGTGCAAAATGTGGCAAATGTCAGGGTGGTGGTGACTGGACTGGGCTCACCCAAACCTACATCGCTGACAAATTGAACTACATTGCCCTGATGGAAGACAATCTGTATGCCCCTCCTTGGGCACCACACTACACTGAGTTTGGCAGGAATTTCAGGTTGATTATTCCCAAGCCATGCATTGCATGCAGCTGATGTAAATCCAAACAGAGCAGGGCAGAGGTGGGTGCACAGTCTGCAGCAGGGTAGGGGAGTGAGCAGGACACAGAGGAACAGCATCTGCTGCCTCCAAGTGACACATGGATGACAGTTATCTCCCAGTTCATGCCAAGAGGAAATGAGCTGTGGTTCAACCCACTGGAGATTTTCCTGCTGGGACTCTCTCACAACCTTTTTTATTTTATTTTATCTCCTAGATTTCAAGTTCAGCTTCAGACACAGGAATGTGTGAATCCCCCATCAGCAGAGAAGGGATTTATGTGCAGAGCAGATTATTATAGGTCTCTGTTAAGTGCAGAAACCAAGCTATAGTAATTTATTTAACTAACTAGCTGGCTCAGGTTTTAATTATTTTTTTCTTCCTTTTACCTAATGAAAGCCTTACCCAGAACTCCTCCAAGTCAGAGAGTCTTGTCTATCAGCTTCAGTAGGCTTTGGATCAGATTTCAAATCGCTGATTCATTATTAATTACACATCTGGGACTCCATTTTCAAAGAGTTCATTGTTAAATAGATTCACTTTTAGACATTACAGACTTGGCATTCTTGTGCACTTAATAGAAGTCTGGCAAACCAGCAAAGAGCCATAGGCCAGCTTCTCCTCTGGTATTGATGGATGAATCTCTGCTGAACAGCAGTGGTTTACACTATAAGGATATAACATATCTCTTTGCTCTCATGCAACCACTTTCTGTCTCAGACTAAGTCTGTGTTTGAAACTTTTGCCTTTTTTATGATTTCTCCTCATTTTTCCAAGAGCTCCTTTGTGGATCCAAACATCGCAGGCAGAAATATAGAATCATAGAATCATAGAATCAACTAGGTTGGAAGAGACCTCCAAGATCATCCAGGCCAACCTAGCACCCAGCCCTAACCAATCAACTAGACCATGGCACTAAGTGCCTCATCCAGTCTTTTCTTGAAGACCCCCAGGGACGGTGCCTCCACCACCTCCCTGGGCAGCCCATTCCAATGGGAAATCACTCTCTCTGTGAAGAACTTCTTCCTAATATCCAGCCTAGACCTACCCTGGCACAACTTGAGACTGTGTCCCCTTGTTCTCTTGCTGGTTACCTGGGAGAAGAAGCCACCCCCCACCTGGCTACAATGCCCCTTCAGGTAGTTGTAGACAGTAATAAGGTCACCCCTGAGCCTCCTCTTCTCCAGGCTAAACAGGCCCAGCTCCCTCAACCTCTCCTCATAGGATTTGTGCTCCAGGCTCCTCACCAGCTTTGTTGCCCTTCTCTGGACATGTTCCAGCACCTCAACATCTTTCTTGAATTGAGGGGCCCAGAACTGGACACAGCACTCAAGGTGTGGCCTGACCAGTGCTGAGTACAGGGGAAGAATAACCTCCCTTGTCCTACTGGCCACACTGTTCCTGATACAGGCCAGGATGCCATTGGCTCTCTTGGCTACCTGGGCACACTGCTGGCTCATCTTCAGCTTACTATCTATCAGTACCCCCAGGTCCCTTTCCTCCTTGCCATCAAGTTTCCTTTCTCTTCAAAGAGATACTGGCACCTTCTTCCTAGGACAAACTGCAGTTACATCTTGAGAGCCTCCTGAAGGAGGAGCAAGCAGGCAGGCAAATGTTTTCCTGGTCCTTATGGCAGACAGAATGGAAAATATCTTTCTGAAGATTTGTGGTCTTTCCGGTAGTCCTCAGTAATCCAGTTTAAATCCAGCTGCTGAGCTGGTCTAGAAGCTCCAGTTAACCCAGAGGGATAGCATTTTGGTAAGGCAATGTGCAGAAATAAAGATTTCCCTGCTGAAGTCCAGTCAATAGGCCCTAGATGAAAAAACAGGGCATATTATGTTGTGATTTAATGGCCCAGACTATACCCACTTTGTAGGTGAAAGCACAGGGATCATCAGGCCATATGGATATTTCCTGTGCCACAAGCAAGGATCGTCTAAGCTACACTCATCCCCCCCTATGCAAGGTCTATCTAGACACTTTGGGAAGGAGGGATGGGGCAAGTCCTTTTTTCCTTCTCCTGGTACCAAATTAGAGTTTTAAATGGCTGAATGGTTCTGGTTAATACAAATGTCCAAAGGGAATTGTGGAGCTTCATGTGAATTATTCATATGAAAGCTACACATTTCCCAAAGCTTTCACATAATTGACAACTGTTTAAGTTATTTGGAACAGAAAATCAATAGAAACACAGCTCCCACCATTTAAATAATGAAGCTCTGAATGTTTATTAGAGGCAGACATCTGCCAAGGCCATGGCTTGCTTTCAATGCAAGGGATAAAAATCACCACACCGTTGTGGAGGGGACTGTGAAGGAAGAGGGCACTGCAACACCAGGGCACTCGAACCCCAAGCAATCAAAGCTATTTCACCATTGCAAGTCAGGCATCTCTCCTGTTTCATCACAGTGAAGAACAAAAGCCTTCCTCTGCCCAAATTCACCTCCCTCAGCTTTTCAGAAATCACTTTAAATGCAATTATTCTCTTCACCCTCAAGTTATGGGAAGTGCAACTCCTTCCAGAACTGCAGCCCTTCAGCATTTCAAAAGATAGAGGCATTTACCCTTGCAGTAGGTGCAAGATTTGAAGTGGGTCCACAGCTATCTGGTAGAACATCAGAAGGGAGAGAGGGAACTGTCACACAGTCAGCAGAAATGCCTTCAGGTCCCAGAGAGCCATCAAGGTCTCTAGCATGATTTTCTGGAATTCTTTGTGCCTCCAGCAGCACCATCTGCCAGCAGCATGACTGATCTCCAGGCTGGCTCAACTTAGGAGAGTTTGGCTTTGTCACTTAAAGAAATGGACTGGGAAGAGTCTCTCTAATTTCCCTGCCCTCCACTGCTGCTTTAGGACCTGCTCCTACCCATCTTTCACATGCGGTTTAGTGAAAGCATGAACAGTCACTTAGTCACTTGGATCTCACATTGCAGCGAGGAGTTGTATGGGTGAGACTCAGGAAGATTTTCAGGACACTGGCAGAGAGGCTCAACTCTTCCTCAGGGAAGAGAAGGGGCTCCGGCATCCCTTGAGGGCAGGCAGCCACTATCCAACCCATGAGGGAAGTGTGGTCTGCTCAGAGAGATGTACTTGGATTGGTGACACTTTGGGTGAGTCTTCATGATAGGAGGGAGCACTAGCAACATTGCAGAGTTTGGGTCAACTTCACACCAAGCCATTTTCCCATTCCTGGCAGTGCTGAGTGAGATGTAGCTACTTTGAAAACCAAAAAGCTGTGCTTTCCTTGGGTTTCAAAAGCTGATTGTGCATTTTAGTAGCTTTGTCTCAGCCCTGTTAACTGCAGCTGGCTCAGCCCTTGACTAGCAGCTTCCTGTGCCCTGCCACTGTGTGGTGCACTCAGTTTGCTCTTGGCTCCTCTGCCACATCCCTGAACAGAAAACAACCCAAATCCCATCTCTGGGACACCAAGCTATGGGCAGATACATGACATTTCCATTCAGAAATTAGATTACACCACCTTGGGAAGTTAGTTCCAGTTCCAAGCCCATGGGTAAAGACCATTAGGGCCAGTTACAAACCCTGTCCTCAATCTTCATCTGCAAAAGAAAAAAGAGACAGCCAGGGAGAGAAGTGAGTATGACTATTTCTGCCCTTTGTCCCTTCCTCCAGGCTTGGGGGCTCTCCTACTTCAAGTGTGGGAAGCAGTGGAGCTGGCATCAGCATCCCTCTCTAGATCTCTTTTTCAGCTGATACTGTTCAGATGATCTTGCCCTTGCCCTCTTCCCACAGACATTACACCAGCCATAGGTCAAGGATTGCTCCTTTTCAGAAACCAGGCTACCTTTGTTTGCTTTCTACCCCTTTCTGCTTACAAAAATCTTCCCCAGTTTCCCATGGAGTCTCCAAACTTCTCTTTCCATGGTTCATTACATCAGCTGTCTGATTCTGCTGTGGCCCCAGCACATGGGTCATCACCCACATTTGTATGCATTTACATTTTCCAGTTGTTTCCTCGGTAGTTGTTTATCACTCACAGTTTCTACCCTGGCTGAGTTCTCTCCTAATTGTTGTCTTGTTTCTTCTTTGTTTTCTCTTTGCAGAAAATAAAAAGGATTATATTAGTTCAGTAAAAGGCACTATCATATCTGGGCATTCGTTTCATCCTCTTCATTTGAAATGGGTCTGGTTTATCACCACCACTTCTTTTCACAAGTATTAGAGGAATCAAACCTTTCTTATCCCCCCTCCCCTCATTAATTCCTGTGGTGAACAAGTGTTATTTTGCTTTCTTTTCTTTTGAGCTGTGATGATGAGAGCCTGCAACCAGGAAATTAAGCCAGCAGGGAATTAGGAGCAGAGCTGTTTGGAAGGGGGAGTGATAGGACCTTTTTGGGCTGCAGGCAGTCCTGATGGTCCATGTGCTTCAGTCATACCAGGTTTTAGTGTTCCTTTTGTTAGTTCAGCAGGTATCACAGGAGAAGTAACTGAGCATCCAGAAGTGGAGGCAGGACTTGCCTGTGCCCAGGGTTTCTCCATTGCAACTTGATCTGCTGCTTGAAGTGCCCTGTCTCTGTCCCTTTTTTACTGACACGGGTGACTCCTGGATGTGATGACTACCATGACTGACAGAGATCAGCCCAGAGGATGCAGGCAGTTTCCTTTCTGTGTCCCAAGATATGCTGGACAGGAAATATTTTCCTTCTGAGAGACACACAGAGTCAATTTGTAGGCACTGAATGTATAGACTCATTAGGGAATACTGCAGGTACATGAGTAGCTGAAGGCAGGGGAAGTTTCTGTTCCAGTGTTGATGCCAATTCATTGACCTTTATTCTTCTATGAAATAGCTATGGTTTTATCACAAGCTTAATCCTTGATCATATTCAGCACCTTCTACTGACTAAAATAGGAGAGACTCCCCTGGGATGCTCACCAAGGATGGAGGGGACCTTCTCTCTTGCAGGACAACGTGTTTGACCCTACCCTGTGGCCCAGGGGAGTGAGTGGCACACCCACACACAGGAGGTTAGAGGCCAGATTATCAGTGAGGATACAAGTGGAATAGCACTGATTTGCTATGCCATGGGAGCTGGACTTACACAGTGCATAATTCATTCTGCTTCAATGTTAACACAGTTTGCTTAGCCATCACATTTCATGTGGTCTCTGACCACTTGGTTCCCCTTAGCATCTGAGCTTTGCCACAAGGCACTAAGAAATCTAACCAGCATCTGGCAAATGAGATTCAGTCTCTCTGTCATGACCTTCCCAGAGGAAGAACCATCCATCTGATGTGTGGTATGTGCTGTATGTTTCACCATGCTAAGACAAACATTTCAAATATCTTCTTCATATGGCACCATTATATATGCAGATAATTAAATTGATGAGAGCACCCAAGAAGCTGAGTATGCTTCAATTCCAAGGTCTTTAGGCAGAGAGTGTGTAATACTGCTGTATGTGTGAAGAATCTAACAGTGGAGTCAACAGTTTTGGCTACATCCCTAGGTATAAGTATGGATAAATAACATGACTTCATAAAAGCCTGTGCCCCCTTCTTTAATCTCAGCAAATGAGGGTGCAGATCTATTTAGATTTAATTAGTTTGCCTGCCCTTACAAATAGTGTGTAGGAAAGCTACAAGGATGGTTGCAGGACTTGAACCTTTCTCCCATGAAGAGAGGCTGAGAGAACTGAGCCACTCAATTCAAGAGAGATGGTGAGGTGCTGGAGAGTGTCCAGAGAAGGGTGACAAAGCTGGTGAAAGGCCTGGAACATAAACCCTGTGACGAGAGGCTGAGGGAGCTGGGGGTGTTTAGCCTGGAGAAGAGGAGGCTCAGGAGGGATCTCATTGCTGTCTACAACTGCCTGAAGGGAGGCTGTAGCCAGGTGGGGGTTGGTCTCTTCTCCCAGGCAACCAGCAACAGAACAAGGGGACACAGTCTCAAGTTGTGCCAGGGGAGGTCTAGTCTGGATGTTAGGAGGAAGTTCTTCCCAGAAAGAGTGATTGGCATTGGAATGGGCTGCCCAGGGAGGTGGTGGAGGCACCGTCCTTGGAGGTGTTCAAGCAAAGCCTGGCTGAGGCACTTAGTGCCATGGTCTAGTTGACTGGCTAGGGCTGGGTGCTAGGTTGGACTGGATGATCTTGGAGGTCTCTTCCAACCTGCTTGATTCTATGATTCTCTGAACTGGGGTTGTTTAGTCTTGAGAAGAGAAAGCTAAGAGGAGATCTTGTTAATATCAATAAATATCTCAGGGGTGGGTGTCAAGATGAAGGTACCAGTCTCTTTTTGGTGGTGCCCAGTGATATGACAAGGAACAGTGGGTTCAAGCGAGAACACAGAAGGTTCCACCTCAACACAATGAGACACTTCTTTACAGTGAGAGTGACAGAGCACTGGAACAGGCTGCTCAGAGAGGTTGTGGAGTTTCCTTCTCTGGAGACTTTCAGAATCCACCTGGAAGTGTTTCTGTGCAGCCTGCCCTAGGTGATCCTGCTCTGGCAGGGAGGTTGGACTTGATGATCTCTGGAGGTCCCTTCCAAGCCCTAACATTCTGTGATTCTGTGATAAAACAGGAAGGTGTAATTCCATGCCTCAGACCTATTGCCATTATTGCTTTTACTTACTTTTATTGCCATTACATTTGCTAAACTCTGAACTATCTTACCCACAACTCCTAAGATGGTCATGCAGGTTTTGCATGTTACTGGCTTTTTACTGGCTTTTTACAAATTATTTTAATGGTTTTAGAAAATATGCAAAAAATAAGCATTCACTTAGCTTATTTAATATTTTCTGCTATGAAGAAGTGACTTGGAGTCAGGGTGGGAATAAAGATCCTTGTTCAGGAGAGATATTTAAAAAGCAAACAGAACATAAGAATGCAGCTGAGCTAGTATGTCTTGGGAAATTATTTCTGCTTTTCCACATCAGCAATATGAGATCAAGAGCATTTCCAAGCACCAATTTCTGTAGGCTGGATAGAGGGAGATGGACGTTTCTACAGTTGATTTGAAACTGGATGAACTAGAGCCCTTCAGAGTTTTACAGTCAAAAAGATAAATGGGTTGTGTGAGCTGTCTGATTTCATTATGTGCCCCAGCAAAACTCTTGCTATAATGTTTGATAGAATTATGATCAAATATTTCAAAATAAAACTGCTGACCTCTGTAGAAATTGTTGTTGACCTTGTCAAGGTAGCTTTAATGCTTAAAAAGAATATCAACAATCTCTCAGTGAAAAAAACTTCCAACAGATGATGCCAAATCAAAAAATATATATAGGAGGCAGCTGGCTTTTCACGCTGGCCAAGCTCTTATCAAACCCTGTTGTTGCCCCAGTGTGAAATGGATTCCTGACACAGAAAGCTGGCTCTGAAGCTCGTTTGATTTGCCACATGTGATAGAGACAGGTAATTTAAAACACAATTGACTTTCTTGTAGTAGTTGTCTACCTTTTTTCAAAGTCACATCTCGAGAAGCTGAAAGGCAAGCACACATGAAGACCCAAAATATTTTAAGCCAAACATTTACAATACAGATTATCTGCATAAATATGACATCTTTGAATAGCTTTCTTAAACTAGGTCATAGAATTTTCAGCCCAGCATGCTGCAAAGAATGCCATATCCATGTCTTTTTTCTTTTGCATTAAGGCAAGGGTTTGAACCAAAGCCGTGTACACAGTTCCTCTTAACTCCACAGCATGTGCAATTTGCATCTTGAGCTGCTTCACTTTGAATTAATTTAGCACCAATCTCCAGTTGGAGAGCTCCATCTAATCTGGTCTCAATCCATCACTGCTGTGTTATGTGCAAAGGAAGGTGGAAAATCCTCTGCAGGCTCCAGTTCTGTGATAAAAGTGAGAGATATGCTTAGTCTCATCAGTATCTTTGCTTGCTTTAATTGATTATAGATACTGGCATTGAAATCCAAATTTTAGGCAATGTCTCTCATAGCATCTCTGTTGCAGGGGCAGCTTTCACTGGTTAAATGCATTTGTGTTGCAAAATGAGACCTTTTTGAGTCTTCACAAAGATGAAGGAAAGGAGAGTTGCCTGTCTGCCCAGGTTTCTTCTGCACCACTCAGAGATATCAGGGTGTGAAAAGGCAAGTTATACAATGCAGAAAGTCCAGGCAACAAAGTCAGTTACACCATGGTAATTAAGGAGGTCATCACATTCCTGCTTTGCAGTAGGAAGCAGGCTGAAAGCAGCATTCCTTCCCCTCACCTAAGACAAGTTGGGGGACAGGAAGACAACATGAGCTTCTTTTGTATATGGGGAGTCCACCTCTAGGGACTAAAACTAAACCTGAGCACAGCTCTGCTACTTGGTCAGGTTGCAGTGCCCTTCATGGGGCAAATCCAGGGGAGGGAACAAAGCCTTGTGCTCTGCCTGTTGGATTAAGAAAGTGCTGTGCTGAGCTGGCTGGTTGTGGCTGCAGCTAGAAAGGATGGGACATGCCATGCACATCTGAGATGTGTCTTGCCATCTGTGCAAAACATGGCTATAGAACCTGCTACCACATGAGCTAATTCTTCTGGTTTAGGAATATGTGATGTCTGGGGTTGTTTACCTGCTGATGGCCACTTTGGGACCATCCTTTCTCTGACTTAGCTCATGGGAGAGGAAAGTCAATGATTTTTTGCTATAAGAAGAAACAAGTCAGAATTTCCTCACTGGCTCATGGACTCTGCTGGTACCCAGCTGGCTTAACTCTCATCCCTTTGAATGAGGTAAACAGATCCATACTGATATCTAGACGTGTTCCCTGGCCCAAGTTGTCCTTCAGATGATGCTTGGGCATTGTCTAGGCTCCCACAGCCCAGAACTGTGCAAATGATGCTGGAGTCTGGAGACCACTCAAATCCATGCTATGGCCCTCTGCAAGTTTCTAGTACTGAGATGGCCAGTGAACCACGAGGATCCAAGTGTCAAATATGTTCAGTCCCAGTTATCTGGAGATTAGGTGACCTCTCAGATGCTTAAGACACTGTAATCTTGAAAATAGCATTTTGCTTCTGTCTTCTGCTTATACAAAGCTGATGGTTTTCAAACAAGGCAAAGTCCTCCTGCATGTGGGTATCTTCCTTCCACTCTGCTGCTCAATTGCCTAGATTGTTACACAGAGAAATCTCACAGATGTGTCATGTAGGAGGAGATGGGAAGCTACTGAACAGACAATTAAGAAGTCCAAGACATTGAGAATAATTTGAAAGGCTAAGAATCTAACCATTGCATCTTGGAATGGCTTTTAGTCCTTTGAAGGCACTGTGTTTGCTTGAAAGTTGGTTATTTGGGTACCTTTTCTCTCTCAGTCTCTCTGTGTTTGTGCCTCATAAATTTGCCCTGAATTCCCTGAAAGCTCAAAGAAAATCTTTAGTCAAAGCTGTCACATTTGGGGTGTATTTTCATTAAAGCTGTATTAATGCACAGAATGCACTTCCTAGCAGTACTATAAAACCTCCCATGGAGTTCAGAGTGGTCCCTGAAAACACAGTATTTGAGAAAGTAAATACATAGTGAAGCAAACAGCCACCCAGCCTTGTCTTCAGGAGTGTCTTGAAAAGGATGAAACAGATTTGAAGTTATGTTAGGTTTTAGGAGAAACCCAAAAGCTAGGTAATAGAAGAAGGATCTGTTTCCTCCAACCACTCAAAAACAAACTTAAGTTTATATAGAGAAAAATAAAAGTTGCATGCACAAATCGACCCAGGGCAACTTTATAACTTGCTTCAGTGATGGTTTCATGATTGATTAGATGAGCTGGCAGTGACCTTGGCAGTGCTACAGAAGCAATTTTTGCACCCGTCAGCATAAGGAATTCCACACTTTCCATCAAATCCCTCCTGAAAAGATGCCTGCTTGCCCCTGCAAAGTGGGTTTGCTTCTGTGGTTGGCCAAATCTCACTTGGTTCATGCTCCTGGCTGTGATTCAGTTGGAAAGGACTCAGGACTGGCTGCAGATGAGGTTACCCTGCACAATCGCCTCTACAACCCAGAAACCTATAACCTAGGGGAATGTCAGCGTTCTGACTACTTGCCTTTGATTCTCAGGCCTCTGGAAATCCTCTGCAAAGGTCTGCATGTGCAGAGTTCAGTGCTTTGGCATATGAGAGGTACACTTGGGAGACAGTGGACCTGTCACAGGCACTCCACGGAGGTGATGTGCATCTAGTCAGCACATCCAGACTGCACACCACAGAGATGCAGACTCTTGGGGGATCCCAGGCAGAGATACCTTACAGCATGCTGTTCTGCTGGCACCTGAAGCATCCAGGACAGGGCAGAGCAGATCAGTCCAAATGCCAGGAGACAGTTATGCAGGTTCCCATGTGGGATATAGTGCTCTCAGCAGTCACCAAATCCTTGTGCTTCAGGGCTATGGATGAAAATACACATGTATGCAAAGCAGAGGCCAGCCACAAAACTCAGCTCATCCTTCTTCCATTCCCTGGTTCATTTTGCTGTTTGTGGGCCATTAGCTGCTCCCAGCAGAGACAGAGAAGAGATGGAGCAGGCAGAGAGCTAGAGAAGGAAAGAGGGAAGCACTGACGCTATTGTCATGCATGAAAGGTCTGAGCGCAGAGCAGTGAAGATGTCCCAGCACCCGTAGCAGCTGGCTGGTCTGTTTGGATGCAGTCACCTGAAAACTCTCTTGGAGTCATGGGATGATACAGAAGAGAACAAAGAAGAAGGGGGTCACTGGGCATCGATGCAGACCCCCTTCTGAATGGAAGAAGCATGCAGCTGCCTCTGCATCAGGCAAGAAGGGGAGGACGGATGCTACAGACCCAAAAGTGTCTTTTTCCTCCCACCAACTGCTCCTCATTTTGGCTCTGACATGAATGTGCCATGCAGATTTTGGTCATGAGCTCATGCTCTCCACTTTCTCTAACTACAGAAATATTTAAGCAGATTCACATTGCTAATAAGTAGAATTAGAGCACATCAGCAGTGGGTTCTGACTTTAAGATATAGAGTGTCAGGTATTAGCTGAACCCAGAAGTGCAGCTATCTGCATCTTTCTAAGGCAACTTTTCAGTAGTGTGTTTCTAATGCCTTTACCAAACAGATAAAAAGAAAAACGAAAACAAAACCCAACAACCCTTGGGATTTTTTTTTTTGTCTTTGTCTCTCTGACCCCAAGAACTCTTAACTGCCACAACTTGCGGGTGTTGACTTTGCAAGAGAAATGTCAGTGGCGCTCTGTCTCCACGCTCCACGCTCTCCATGAAGCTGCTGGAGGCAAGTTGTCTCATTTTACTATGTAAATGAAGAAAAGGTGTTTAAAGCCGACCACTGGCTCTGGGAAAGAGGTGCTGCCCGTGCCAGTGCCAGCAATGCTCCAGTCCCTGGCACCCCTGGAGTTCAGCTGTTTCCTGGCAAACCCCCAGGCAGGCTCTCTCCAGCCATCATGCGTTTCAGTGAATAGTTTTTCACCCAGCCTGCTTTGATTATGTGCACTCTGTGTATCGACAGAGTCACACGGAGCTGAGGAGAGTGGATCTATCCCATAAGGGGAATTGCAGTCCCCGAAGCCCCAAGCCTCCAGCCTGAGTTGTTTTGTATAGTGTTTTGAAGCCCCAAGCCTTCGGCCTGAGTGGTTTTGTACAGTGTTTTTATGCTGCGTTCAGAGGAGAGGGTAGCTGAAAGGGCTGTGATTTGGTATTTACACAGCATCACTATGGAGCCGTTTCAGACTCTTCTCTTCTTCAAAGTGCATAAAATGGGTTCACCAACAGGATGACAGAGCTGCAGGCAGAGACGATTTGACATGATGAGAATTGCCAGTGATTGACAGCTCAATAGCCTCTAATGAAAGATTTTGGTGTTTCATGCACAGGGAAGCAGGGGTGGGGGGCGTTGCAGTCTGTAACTATCGTGGGCTAATATGCTGCCTAATACAGCCAGGTGTAAGAGTGCTGCTGGGCTTCAGCAGATAAGGCTGCTGGCAGCTGAATGCCCAGCGCCGGGGGGGCAACACAAAGGGCATCCCTACTGCCCTTACCGTTGTGGTGCTGGAGTTCGTGGCTGGTTTTAGCAGATGATTGTGCTAGTTTGAAGCAGGCTAGAATGTTTTGGTGAGAGAAAGTAGACAATTTGCTGTGAAAGGAAAGCATTGGTGATGTCTCCTTCCCTCACAGTCTTGCTGAGAGGTATGGGAACAAGAAAGTAAACATTAGATAACACTTTTTGCCATTTTTCTCACTCTGCTTCTGGCTTCAGACTGAGCTACATCTCCCTAACCTCACTGCCACTAACCTTGCTTCTTAACCTCTTGGCTGAACCTCTTCCTTAAGGACTGGGGTAAGATTGAGAGGGGCAGGGGGAAGGTGCAGGGGTGGTTGAGAGCCCCTCCTGGGGACTCAGGTTTCTGGGAGGGGAGTTGTGCTTCTGTATTCCCTTTTACCTTGTCTATTTCTGCATGTAACTGTATATACTGTAAATATCTGCTTGTATATTGTGCCAGCTGTAAATATAAGCTTCATTTATATTCCCAGAGCCCGACTGAGTGAGCTGGGGTACCTTCTAAAGTGGGGGGGGGGGGGGGGGGGGGCGGATAACAGCCAAACCACCACAATGACCTAATTCAGATGGGGCACCTGGAGTTTGCCTCATTAACAAGTGATAATAGTTGTTGGAAAGGAAGAATTGTGCATGAATCACCATTTTGCACTTCAATTTCCTCCTGATTACACTGCCCAAGGCTGGAGACAGGCAAAAGCTGCTGCCAGCTGATGAAGGAGCACTGTACTCTTGCCTGGGGAACGGCCAAGGCAGAAATGATCCTGTATTGGTGCAAACCTCTACCTCATCTCTGCTACTAATGGCCTGGCCACACCACACACCCCCCCTAGTTGACATTTCAACTCAAGCCACCAAAGAGATGTTTTTCAAACAGCTTTTGAACATTTAGGAAAACTGGGCCAAGTCAGGAAGACTCAAAAAGCTACTTTGAAATAAACATGCATCATGATCTTGGGAGTTCACCAGACAGCATCTGCTATGTCTGTGCTCATTGGCTGAGCTGGAAGCCACATGGCACAGCCTAGCTTGTGTTCCTAGGAGTAAATTCCTTCCCTCCCCTAAAGATGGTGATCAGCCTTGGGACTGTGTCTGACATACCTAATAACAACCTTCCAGTACCTGAAGAGGGCCTCCAAGAAGGAAGGAGAGAGACTATTTCCAAAGGCCTTTAGTGATAGGATAAGGGGCAGCAATGGCTTCAAGCTAGAGAACAGTAAATTTAGATTGAATGTTAGGAACAAATTCTGCACCATGAGAGTAGTAGAACCCTGGAACCCATTGCCCAGGGAATGAGCTGCCCGGGGAGGTGGTGGAGGCACCGTCCCTGGAGGTCTTCAAGAAAAGACTGGATGAGTCACTTGGTGCCATGGTCTAGTTGACTGGCTAGGGCTGGGTGGTAGGTTGGACTGGATGATCTTGGAGGTCTCTTCCAACCTGGTTGATTCTATGATTCTGATAATTGAGGCCCCCTTCTTGGAGATCTGGAATATGCCGTGGTAGCTTTGGTTTGGAGGATGTCAGCCAGCCAGGCTGCAGGATGTCCTCACAGCTAATATCTGTGCTTTGACTCCTGAAGCCTGTGCCTGGCCACAGCTGGGTTATAGCACAAGATTGGTGCAGGCTGACCACCAGTACTGCAAACACGCTGTAGCATCGCAGCACTTGATGTAGCTGCATCTCATCTCTACATTCTCATCATGTATCTCTCTGCAAGCCTCTCCAGCAAGGAGACAGTGGATAGCAGTGGCCTTTTTAATCTAATGAAAGGAGGCATTGCTAAGCGTGGTCTAGTTACCTGGTTCCCACAGTTCAGTGTGCCTCTGGGATGGATGGATTCAGGCGGCATGTGTCTGGCCATATGTTGAAACTGTGCATTTCTCAGAAACCTTCTGCCATGGAGAATTAGGGGAGAGCTCTGAAATGGGGGAGGGGGCCTGGACAGGCTTGTTTGACAGTTAATAAAACAGTAAAATACACTCGGTGTGAGCCTGCCTTTCTAGGGACGTACCAGCAGCTGCTAATACCGTGTCATCTGGTTTTTATTCATGACACTGCTGGACTGTGCCTACATAATCTGTCTCTATAACTCACTCATTGCTGGCTATAATGGGAAGCTGTCACTGAGGAACATGCTCCTCTGCCGAAAATGGGCAGCCTGTCTTTCCACTGGGGAAACACACGACTCTGGAGTTCCTCAGGCAGCTGAAATCCCAGCAACGTTGTCTTTTAATTATATTGCATATTTAATACTGAAATGCTTGGGGTTTCTGCTGTATTTTTCACAGTGGCTGACAGAATGATCTTCTGAAGCTACAGAGAAATCCTTGCTGGTTGAGATAGGCAGATGTTTACTTCCTAGGTGTGATGGTTTGGGTGTTCCCTGCCCCCCTCCCCCCCCCCCACTTTAGAAATACCCAGCTAGACTCAGCTGGCTCTGGGAATATAAATGAAGCTATTTATTTACAGCAGCACAATATACAAGCAATTATTTACAGTATATACAATTATATACAGAAATATACAAGGAAAAATGGTAATACAGAATACACAACTCCCCTCCCAGAAACCTGAGTCCCCAGGAGGGGCTCTCAACCACCCCTGCACCTTCCCCCTGCCCCTCTCAACCTTACCCCAGTCCTAAGGAAGAATAGAGGTTCAGCCAAGAGGTTAAGAAGCAAAGGTTAGTGGCAGGTGGGGTTAGGGAGATGCAGCTCAGTCAGTGCCCAGCCAGAGAGTGAGTCAAAATGGCAAGAGTGTTATCTAATGTTTTCCTTTTTTCTTCAGCAAGACTCTGAGGGGAGTAGACATCACCATTGTTTTCCTTTCACAGCCTATGATCTAGTTCTTCTGACCAAAACATCCTATCCTGCTTCAAACTAGCACACTAGGTGATGAGCCAGCTGAGGCACCCATGGCTTGGTAAGATAAGCTCACAGTTGCACCCATGATGGCATTTGGGCTACTTGCTTTGCAGCCCCCAAGGAGCCCCTCCTCAGATGGCAGCGCTGCCCTCTCAGGGCAGGATTTGGCTCAGGCCAGGTTAGATATTTACAGTGCTGATCCTCAGCTGAGTCAGTCATTGTGCCCTCCTGGAGAGAAATAGGTATTTGTAGGAGTTTGAGCTGGGTTTAGGATGAGATTATATGCTCCTAGAAGCTTAACATTGAATTGTAGAATGGTTTGTCTTGGAAGGGACCTTTAAAGGTCATTTAGTCCAACCCCCTTGCAGAGAGCAGGGATGTCTTTAACTAGATCGGGTTGCTCAGAGCTCCATCCAGTCTGACCTTGGATGCTTCCAGGAATGGAGCACTTGCCACCTCTCCGAGTAACCTGTCACAGTGTTTTGTCACCCTCATCCTAAGAAATTTCTTCTTTGTGTTTAGTTGAAATCTACCCTCCTTTAGCTGAAAACTACCCCTCCTGCTGCAGCTCAGGCTACAGAGGGGGCTTTTTAAGTAACAGGCAAATGCAGGGACAAAGCCCTGTGAATACCAGTCAGCTGTGATCCCATACATCCTCCTTCACTGTCTTTGGTGCCTTTTCATAACCTTTCTTGATGCAGGTTCAAGTTGCAGAGCTGCTATTGAGGCTGAGTTCTTTCCCTGTCACCTCCCAATACCACTGATAAAACTCCCTTCCCTCTGTGTCATTATCTGAACAAACCTCAGTCGCTTTGGAAGGGAGGAGGGGAGTGAATTCATTGCTTCAAGGCTGCAGGAGCTGAGGTTGCAGAAGAGCCCTGTAGGTGTTCACTGTGCTGAGGCAGAAGTATTTTACAGTGGCAGAGTGTTTCATATAATCCTCATGGGCATCTGAGTCATTCTTCTTACAAGGAGGCAGCCCCTAATGAGTCCATCTTTCCACTCCTACCTCTCCAAGAGGGAAAGGGAAACCTCAGGGTACTCCCAAGTCTGGTTGGACCTCACGATACAGTTGCCCACTCTGCAGATGACCAGGAATCCCCTGGATGAAGCACTGAAACCATCACATATGGCAGTGGACCCACTGACCTCACAGTCAGTGAGGTATTAACTATTGTGGGAATTAACTAATACCTCACAGTAGTGCAGCATTAACTATTGTGGGAATTGTGTTTGCAAATCCAGAGAGCTCAGGCTGCGAAGTGTTGCTTGTCACAGTCTGGGTAGGCATTGAGGAGTACAAGTGTGAACACACTCAGCTCATTGCCATCCAGAAGATCCTCAGGGATGGTGTCTTTGGCTACAAATCAGCTGGTGTGTGCCAGAGAGTTCACTATATGGGAGTAAGGGCCCCTCAGCCCCTCTCCCTGGCAGAGTGAGTGTGCTCACCAGGAGCAGGATCTTCTCCCCCAGAGCCACAGCTCCAGTGTGCTAGAACCACAGTCAGGATCCTGCTGATTTCTCTGGTGAAAAGAACAGTTGGTTTGCATTTTTACTAAGATGGTCCTGTAGCTGGGGGTGCAGCAGGAGAAAGCCTGGCTGAATAATTCTGACAACCCACCCCCACCAGCTATGCATGCCCAGCCTCGCTGCTCCAGCTGAAAGATTTCTACTGGTGTACCCCAACCCAAGTTCAGGTCAGCCAGCTGCAGCTCTGACATGCTCACCCAGGATGTTTTATCTGATACAGGTTATGTGAAGGGCACCAGGACAGTGCGGGTAGGAAAGAGCAGCTGATGCAGAGTGGTCTCAGCAGCTGTCTGGGCACCTCACAGTGTACCTAAGTCTAACTCTGCAGCATTAAGGACACAGTTTGGTTTCTGTTCTGAATACCACTTGTTATTCCTGATTTCTGCTGGTGGGATTCACAAGCTACTTTTGCTGATCACCCTGCCATGTAGGATGTAGAAAGCCCTGGGCCCACTTTCCATTGATTTCCCTGCTCTCACAGACTTCATCTTCTTCAATGTGTCTGTGACAGAAGTTTTATTAATGTGAAGTGAATATCCCTCTGGAAAACGAAGTCCAGGAATTAATAATGAATTAAAACAACTTGCCACAGGCATTGCTAATGAGCTCTTTGTCTTCGAGGCTCACATGAAAGAGGGTCATTGCTCAGCCGTTCCCATCACCGACGGCAAGAAGATTAACCATTAAGGTTGCACTCGTGGGGCTCTCCCGAGGCAGTGGCCTGCGGCGCAGCTCGCCTTGTGCCTGGCAAGGTTTTCCTGCCTTCATCCTTGATGTGCAGGGCTGTCTTGAGGAGTCTTTGCCACCTGGAGAAGACACTTTTCTCCTCTCCCTTCCAAAGACTCACATTGCCCATCTGCGTTGGGAGGAAGATGCTGAAAAGGACAATAACCTTGCAGAGCTTAAGAGGAGAGTGGAAAGTAATCTTGGAGGGGACTAGCAGAGCTTAACTTCACTGCCCTAAGCCTCTTCAGGGACTCTGGCCCAGTAGCTACACTGGCACTGCTCCAGTTCTGGGTCTGTATCTATTGTTCTTTTCCCTTATCTTGCAAGGCAAAGGGTTATCCTGCTTTATCTGCTGCCGCGGGCTTCGGAGCAGTTCATGGCAAGGGCAGTGGAGATCATGCCCCTGCCAAGCCTCCGGGGGACTGTGCTGGGGGAGGAGCAGCAGCCACCGAGCAGCAGAGAAAGGAAAGCTATCACCCCATGCCAACCTTGCTTTTTCAGCAACGAGATCTCACTCAGCAGAAATAGGGAAGCAGCATATTACATTTACCAGTCTTGCCTGGGGAGAGCAGTTGAGGGCAGGGGTGAAGGAGAAGCAAGACTTAGGCTTTCAGACTGCACACTGACAGGCACAAAACCCCCTTCCTCTCTTCCCTTCAAATGTCTGTGCTTGTTTGTTAAGCTGAAAATTTATCTAACATCCCCAGTAAGAACCTGAAATGTACACATGTAAGTGTAGATATATATATTTCTGAATTCACCTGGCAGTCTTACCATCCTCTTCATCACAGTATCCAGGTACTTCATAAGCCAAACTGTAGCTTGTCTTTAAAATGCTTTGGCAAAGGGAGTTTCATCTTACAGGAGACAGGGATGGTGAGACTGTCCATTGCACCCAGTACGATGCCAGAAGTATCTGAGGAGCTTTCAAAGAGACTGGTGTAGCTGATGTGCTCTTTACTCGGGCCCCTGAAAGTACTAAAGGGGACAAAGGACATGACCATGGCCCTGCATGTGTGCAGGAGTCTGTGAAAGGCCACACAAAAGCAGCACAGACATAGCAGAGGCTCCCAGCAGCTGTGCCTGAGAAGTCTGAGTCCAACTATCAAAATAGGGCAGAAGAATTCTAGCCCGTGGGTTGGCAGCCCTCACTGAGAGGGCTTTAAACTAGGTTTGAGGGGTGAAGGGGATGAAACCAGGCTCTCCACAAAGGTAGCTGAGGGTGGTAAACCAGTGTCAGGGGCAAAATCAGCAGCCCAGCTGAAGTGCATGTACACTAATGCACACAGTGTGGGCAACAAGCAGGGTGATGAGGGAGCTGGCAGATGAGCTGGCCAAGCTGCTGTCCATCATTTATGGACAGTCAGGGCTCACTGGAGAGGGCCCTGAAGACTGGAAGCTGGCCACCATGGTGCCTATCCAAAAGATAGACCTGTCAGCCTGACCTCAGTGCCATGCAACAGAATGGAGCAGATCATCCTGAGTGCAGTCACAGGGCACCTACATGATGGCCAGGGAATCAGACCCAGCCAGCATGGATTTAGGAGGGGCAGGTTCTGCTTGGCAAACCTGGTCTCTTTTTATGACCAGGTGACCTGCCTGGTGGATGTGGGGAGGGCTGTGGATGTAGTCTGTCTGGACTTCAGCAAGGCCTTTCACACTGTCTGCCATAGCAAACTCCTGGCCAAGCTGGCAGCCCTTGGCTTGGACAGGGGCACTCTGTGCTGGGTCAAGAACTGGCTGGAAGGCCAGGCCCAGAGAGTGGTGGTGAATGGTGCCACATCCAGTTGGCAGCTGTCACTAGTGGTGTCCTCCACAGATCAGTGCAGTATCTTCACTGATGGATCTGGATGAGGGGATTGAGTCCAGCATCAGTAAGTTTGCAGATGACACCAAGTTAGGATCATGTGTGGATCTGTCAGAGGGCAGGAGGGCTCTGCAGAGGGACCTGGACAGGCTGGATAGATGGGCACAGTCCAGTGCCATTTTTAACAAGGCTGAGGGCCAAGTTCTGCACTTTGGCCACAACAGCCTCATGCAGTGTTACAGGCTGGGGACAGAGTGGCTGGAGAGAGCCAGGCAGAGAGGGACCTGGGGGTACTGATTGACAGCCTACTGAACATGAGCCAGCAGTGTGCCCAGGAGGCCAAGAAGGCCAACAGCATCCTGGCCTGTATCAGGAACAGTGTGGCCAGCAGGACCAGGGAAGTCATTCTGCCCCTGTACTCAGCACTGGTCAGGCCACACCTTGAGTTCTGAGTCCAGTTCTGGGCCCCTCAATTTAAGAAAGATGTTGAGGTGCTTGAATGTGTCCAGAGAAGGGCAACAAAGCTGGTGAGGGGACTGGAGCACAGCCCTACAAGGAGAGGCTGAGGGAGCTGGGGTTCATCCGGGAGAAGAGAGGCTCAGAGGAGACTTTATTGCTCTCCACAACTACCTGCAAGGAGGTTGCAGCCAGGCAGGGGTTGGACTCCTCTCCCTGGCACCCAGTGACAGGGCAGGTTTAGGCTGGACTTTAGGAAGAAACTATTTGCTGAAAGAGTGATTTCCCATTGGAATGGGCTGCCTGGGGAGCTGGTGGAGTCACCATCCCTGGAGGTGGTGGAGGAGGCTTGATGAGGCACTTAGTGTCATGGTTTAGTTAATTAGAAGGGTTAGGTGATAGGTTGATGATCTTGATGATCTTAGAGGTCTTTTCCAATCTGGTTAATTCTGTGATTTTGTGTGTGATTAGAATGGTTTAAGTTGGAAGTGACCTCAAAGATCCAGTTCTAACCCCCCACCATAGGCAAGGACACCTCCCATTAGAACAGGTTGCTTAAGGCCTCATCCAACCTGGCCTTGAACACCTCCAGGGAGGGAGCAGCCACAACCTCCCTGGGCAACCTGTTCCAATGTCACAGAATTATAGAATCAACCAGGTTGGAAGAAACCTCCAAGGTCATCCAGTCCAACCTAGCACCCAGCCCTATCCAGTCAACTAAGGCACTAAGTGCCTCATCCAGGCTTTTCTTGAACACCTCCAGGGACGGTGCCTCCACCACCTCCCTGGGCAGCCCATTCCAATGCCAATCACTCTCCCTGCCAAGAAATTCCTCCTAACATCCAGCCTAGACCTCTCCCAGCACAACTTGAGACTGTGTCCCCTTGTTCTCTTGCTGGTTGCCTGAGAGAAGAGACCAACCCCCACCTGGCTACAGCCTCCCTTCAGGTAGTTGTAGACAGCAATGAGGTCACCCCTGAGCCTCCTCTTCTCCAGGCTAAACAACCCCATCTCCCTCAGCCTCTCCTCATAGGGTTTATGTTCCAGGCCCCTCACCAGCTTTGTTGCCCTTCTCTGGACAGCTTCCAGCACCTCAACATCTCTCTTGAATTGAGGGGCCCAGAACTGGACACAGCACTCAAGGTGTGGCCTGACCAGTGCTGAGTACAGGGTCAGAATAATCTCCTTCGTCCTACTGGCCACACTGTTCCTGATGCAGGCCAGGATGCCATTGGCTCTCTTGGCCTCCTGGGCACACTGCAGGCTTACCACCCTCATTGTAAAGAACCCTTTCCTAACATCTAGTTTGAATCTCCCCTATTCCAGTTTAAACCCACACACTGTGTGATTCTCTGTGTGAAATTAAAATGAAGCTGGTTGTGTCTCACCTATTCCTTATCCACCAAGCTGTTCCTCCTACACAACCTACCTTGTATTCTGAGGCTGCTTTAAGCTAGTGCTGCATTTAGACAGAGCTGCTGCTTATTTCCTGAAATGACCTAGAAACAACCCTTGTGTTGGGTGTACAAAGGAGGAGTATGGACAATGCTGGTAACTGCACTGGGACATAGCAGGGACACATGTGAAAGACAGCATAACGCTCACATGAGTGCCAGGGAAGTATAACTTCATCTCAGCTGTGAGAGATACTATGACAGTGCTGGATTTAGGAGCATTTTGAGAGTCTCACGGACCTGTTTGGGAGTTTAGTACAAATGAGGATTTGCTTCAGCACAAATTGTGTTTGCATTTGCAGCATAGAGCAATCAGTTAGGACTGCAGGGTTCCCAAGTCCCTGCCACCCATTTTCTGGACAGCATCGTCATTTCATCTCTGTTTAATAACAGGTTCATGTCTGAGGTAACTCTGACTCAGCTGCTTGGCACACTCGCTGGGGCAGTCAAGCCTGCAGACAGCTTTATTTTCACTGAGGCTTGCAGCATGGAAATTTGTAGACCAAATCCTTGTGAACAGTCACCAGGGAACATTGTCGAGATCTCTGACCCCAGCTGCTCTAACCATTGCAGCTCTGGGATCTGGGGATACTACAGGCTATGGAATCACAGGCTTCATTCATCTCCCTGGATTCTTTGTACCCCTATTTCCTACTAGTGACAGTCAGGACAAGAGTTCTGTTATGGCCAAGACTTCAACAGCCAGCAGAACTGGTGAAAATTCATAGAGGCAGGAGGCTGTATTAGACTTAGAAGTGAAATAAGGTTTTGCAGACAAGGTAGTAATGCTCCAATCCTCCAGTTTCTTTGAGCTTGGCTTGTATGCTCTTACAAAGGGCATGCTGAACACACGTGTTACTTTCCTCTCTTTCTTTCCAAGTGAGGATTTGAGGATATATCCTTATCTCTAAATGACAAGCAATACTGAGTGGGAAACTATTTTGTTCTCTCATTTACTTCTCATTTGGTCCTGTCACACCCTGTCTTTTGGCACTATGTACTTTCTTAGTGTTATGTGCTGTGCATGCGAGAGTGGGTGTCTGAAATGTGTTTGCTAAGGTCCTTGATTAAAAGCTTTAACAACTAAAATCAGAGAGGCATGAGAAAGCTGGTCATGGTAGATCTGAACTCTGGCAGGTCATCTGTCTGCAGAGACATTAAGCACTGAAGAGGTCAGAATTGCCAGGTTTTTAGTACTTAGGAGGGAAACTACTGCTCGTTTCGAGGTGCTAATAATGCTAGCAGATTTAACCCGAACACCAGAGGGAACATAAAAGCACCAGCAGTGGAGCAGCTTCAAGGATAGTGTTTCCCTCCAGGAGCACAGCAAAGCTCTAGACCAGTTCTCCTCATTAATCACTTTCTTTCGTTTTTCTTTTACAGCCAAAGCTTTTGGCCAAGGAGTTGCTTGACTTGGTTGCATCTCATTTCAACCTGAAGGAGAAGGAGTACTTTGGAATTGCATTCACTGATGAAACGTAAGTGTGAGAAATCAAAGACCACCACAGGAAATCTTGGTGGCTTTGTCCTAAGCGTGATGACTGACGTAGAAGATCTGTGTGTCCTAAGGTCTAGTGAGGCATGGACCTCATCTCAGAATCTGTCCTGTACTGTTCCATATTAAGAGGGCTAAAGGCCTCTCACAGCAACTAAGAGTGGACAGAGGCGTACAGAAGCAGGAGCAATCCCTTCTTGATCTCATGCTCAAGGAGTTGCTGTCGTTTGGCATTGGTAAAAGGTTACCAGATTGGCTACTCAATTAAATCGTTAATCAGTTTGTTCACTCAAGCAGGCTTAAAAGTAATATGAAATGATTTCAAGGAAAGAAAACCAAAACAAAACCAAACCAATCTCACAAAACTCCTCTATTATTTCTGATGTTTTAGATCCCAGATTAGAGATGCTTTAAAAAGGCAAAAAAAAAAGGGAGGGAGAAAGAAAACCAAACCAAAACCAAACCGATCTCACAAAACTCCTCTATTATTTCTGATGGTTTAGATCCCAGATTAGAGATGCTTTAAAAAGGAAAAAAAAAAGAGAGAGAAAGAAAACCAAAACAAAACAAAACCAATCTCACAAAACTACTCTATTATTTCTGATGTTTTAGATCCCAGATTAGAGATGCTTTAAAAAGGCAAAAAAAAAAAGGGAGGGAGAAAGAAAACCAAAACAAAACCAAACCAATCTCACAAAACTACTCTATTATTTCTGATGTTTTAGATCCCAGATTAGAGATGCTTTAAAAAGGCAGAAAAAAAGGGGAGAGAGAAAGAAAACCAAACCGATCTCACAAAACTCCTCTATTATTTCTGATGATTTAGATCCCAGATTAGAGATGCTTTAAAAAGGAAAAAAAAAGGAGAGAGAAAGAAAACCAAACCAAAACCAAACCGATCTCACAAAACTCCTCTATTATTTCTGATGGTTTAGATCCCAGATTAGAGATGCTTTAAAAAGGAAAAAAAAAGGAGAGAGAAAGAAAACCAAACCAAAACCAAACCGATCTCACAAAACTCCTCTATTATTTCTGATGGTTTAGATCCCAGATTAGAGATGCTTTAAAAAGGAAAAAAAAAAAGGGAGAGAGAAAGGGATTACCAGATTGAATGTGAACAAAAAAAGCCTTTTAAAATATAAAATATCCATTATGGGAAAATGTTGATCTCACCGGGAATGACACAACAGCCTTATGGCTGAGCAAAGCATGGGACCTTGACACCGCAGTCACCTTAGGTGATGTTGGTTGTTCCTAGAATCATAGAATCAGCCAGGTTGGAAGAGACCTCCAAGATCATCCAGGCCAATCTATCACCCAGCCCCAACCAATAAACTAGACCATGGCACTAAGTGCCTCATCCAGTCTTCTCTTGAAGACCCCCAGGGACGGTGCCTCCACCACCTCCCTGGGCAGCCCATTCCAATGCCAATCACTCTCTCTGTGAAGAACTTCTTCCTAATATCCAGCCTATACCTACCCTGGCACAACTTGAGACTGTGTCCCCTTGTTCTATTGCTGGTTACCTGGGAGAAGAGGCCACCCCCCACCTGGCTACAATGCCCCTTCAGGTAGTTGTAGACAGTAATAAGATCACCCCTGAGCCTCCTCTTCTCCAGGCTAAACAGGCCCAGCTCCCTCAACCTCTCCTCATAGGATTTGTGTTCCAGGCCCCTCACCAGCTTTGTTGCCCTTCTCTGGACATGTTCCAGCACCTCAACATCTTTCTTGAATTAAGGGGCCCAGAACTGGACACAGTACTCAAGGTGTGACCTGACCAGTGCTGAGTACAGGGGAAGAATAACCTCCCTTGTCCTACTGGCCACACTGTTCCTGATGCAGGCCAAGACGCCGTTGGTTCTCTTGGCCACCTGGGCACACTGCTGGCTCATCTTCAGCTTACTATCTATCAGTACCCCCAGGTCCCTTTCTTCCTGGCTGCTCTCCAGCCACTCTGTCCCCAGCCTGTAGCATGGCTTGGGGTTGTTGTGGCCAAAGTGTAGAACTCTGCACTTGGCCTTGTTAAATCTCATCCCATTGGCCTCTGCCCACCCATCCAGCCCGGCAAGGTCCCTCTGCAGGGCTCTCCTACCTTCCAACAGATCAACAACTGCTCCTAGCTTGGTGTCATCTGCAAACTTACTGATGCTGGACTCAATGCCCTCGTCCAGTTCCTTTTGAACTCCAGCCAGCTGAGTTCTAGCATTACCACAAAATTGAAGGTTTGGTCTCAGAACAGGCCTTTCTATCCCCTGTTTAAAAGACAAATATAAAATTAGCACAGGAGAAACATCAAAGGTCTACCAAGTGCTATGATTAGTTCTAGACTGTGACCTCTCAGTTCCTTCTCCTCTTTCCCAAATGCCTGTAACTAGACTTTCCACAGCAGATGGACTATGTCTTGCACACACCCCCTCCATACTCCACCTTGGTTTGCAACAGGAGTTTTTTAAATACTAATCAGGAAGAGGCTTCCCACACTTCTGTCGTTTTAAAAAACCCAAGCTTGTCAAGCCAACACTGTGTTCCCAGAGCGGCTGAGTTAGCAGTATTGCTGTCACCAGCCAGCTCCTCTCATTTGGCAGCAAAATGTAAATTATCTGCTGGAATAATGATTCAGGATTGGGTAATCAGAGGCTGCTGATTGCACAAACATATCTACATTCATCTCAGCAGTGATCACCCCTTTAGAGACAGTTCTTTTGGCAAGCACCTGCTTTGGGCAGCCTGAGGCCATCTCAGGACACAGGTCCCAGGATGGAGAAATACTCAGCATCCAGCAGGTGCAGGAGTAGGAGGTGAATCAGAGGAGAACTCAGAATTCATCCCGTCTCACTGACATGAGCAGCTCAGCCCTGTAGGAGATCTCCAACCCACAACAAATTAATGTGACTGATTCTCAAAGGAGGAACAGCAGGAGGTACAGGCATTTTCTAAGGCAGGAGGAGGAAACTGCTCCTCACCAAGGTGCTTTTTCTTAACGGAGAGAGCAAGTTACACTGTGGGTGCTGCCTGAGGCATGCAGGGAAGCCATTCAGGGAAGACAAAGCAGAGTGAGATGTTAAAGTGTTCCTTTAACAGTTCCAGTTGCATAGCTTAAAAACAAGAAACTACAGACTACAACCAGATAGCAGCTGAGCAAGTCCAAGCTCAGCTCAGCTAAGTGGGCACGGGCTCCCCTGGGAGTGCAAGGGAAGATAATGAGGAGGTGTCAGCAATTAGAGAGAGCCAAGCCTCCCCTGGGGCTTCCATGTTTAACACGGAGCAGCATGAGCAGAGATCTGGGTTAAGCAATGGGAGGAAGGAAGCGTGAGAGGCTGACAGAGGCTGTTGAGGCAGCGCTCAAAGGTGCAGATATATTTGCACTGGAGAGGATTTCAAAGGGTGGGGTGATGGCATCTGCTCACTTGGTCACCTCCTTAATCCGTAGTCAGGATGGAGCAAGGTGCATTTTAGGACATGCTTCACCAGCCCAGATGGAAGGATTGGAGACACTCTCATTAAGTCTAGTCAATGCAGCCCAAAAATGGAGCAGTAAGTTCCATCTGTGATGAAACTTGAGCTGCAGCTTTAATGCTGTCCCACAGTGAATCTGACCTTCTGAGGCTTCTTCAGTGTACAAATAACCTTGACAAAACTATGTCCTCTTCAGTTGTAAAAAACTGTGAACAGAGTTGGCACAAACAGCAATTATTTTACTTGAGTGAACACAGCAAAAAAAAATATACTTGATGGACTGACTCTTAGAAATAAATCATAGAATCATAGAATCAACCAGGTTGGAAGAGACCTCCAAGGTCATCCAATCCAACCTAGCACCCAGCCCTATCCAATCAACCAGACCATGGCACTAAGTGCCTCATCCAGGCTTCTCTTGAACACCTCCAGGGACGGTGACTCTACCACCTCCCCAGGCAGCCCATTCCAATGCCAATCACTCTCTCTGGGAAGAACTTCCTCCTAACATCCAGCCTATACTTCCCCCAGCACAACTTGAGACTGTGTCCCCTTGTTCTCTTGCTGGTTGCCTGGCAGAAGAGACCAACCCCCACCTGGCTACAGCCTCCCTTCAGGTAGTTGTAGACAGCAATGAGGTCCCCCCTGAGCCTCCTCTTCTCCAGGCTAAACACCCCCAGCTCCCTCAGCCTCTCCTCATAGGGTTTGTGTTCCAGGCCTCTCACCAGCTTTGTTGCCCTTCTCTGGACATGTTCCAGTATCCCAACATCTCTCTTGAATTGAGGGGCCCAGAACTGGACACAGTACTCCAGGGGTGGTCTGACCAGTGCTGAGTACAGGGGCAGAATATCCTCCCTTGTCCTACTGGCCACACTGTTCCTGATCCAGGCCAGGATGCCATTGGCTCTCTTGGCCACCTGGGCACACTGCTGGCTCATCTTCAGCTACTACCTACCAGTACCCCCAGGTCCCTTTCTTCCTGGCTGCTCTCCAGCTACTCTGCCCTCATCCCATAGAGCTGCTTGGGGTTGTTGTGGCCAAAGATGTCCCATGTTACTTTCCTAAAATAAACTGAGCTATCTGTACCACAGGTCTTAACCTCCCATGTCAAATATAAGGGTTTTTAAAAAAGAAAAAGTTAATTAAAGAAAAAGGAAAATCAATCTCCTAGTGTGCATTTGCAGAGCACCTAGCACAGCCCTGGCACACAAAAAGAAACCCTTTAGTTCTGGCATGCAAGCACTCAAGGATTCTCTTCACTCTTTGCTGGCTTTCCACGTGACTTACCTGAAGGGACCTCATCATAACCCACTTAAAACAGAACAAGCTTGGTTCATAAATGTAGCCTGGGGTTGGGTAAATGACAAGTTTAGAAAGAAGAAAAGCCACTAATGTCTTAAATCAATTCTTCTGTTGAAGAGTATGAGCTCTGTGAGAGTAATTTATTTAGAAATTATTTAGAGTGGGGATTTCCATTCATTAGTTGTGCTCTATCATGACAACCTAAGAGGAAAATCAATAGCAACAACCTTTGCGTTGGCGACGTGATAGTTCCTTGTGATAATAGAGGGTCGTTGCTGCAGTCAGCGTGACCAAAATTAGATTGTCAGGCTATTATGAAGGAGGCCTCCTATTTTAATGATCATAGGAACATTTTAGGGTGTGAGCCATTAACTGTGGGAGAGCACAGGTCAAAAGGGTGACCCTGTACAGCATGTGAGGGCAAGCTTCATGTGAAGCCAGAGGAGCTGTATGCTGGTTAGGAGTGAAAGGGAACAGAGAAGGGGCTTGATTTTTTTATTCATCTGGTTATGGGTCTGCTCTAACTGCCCTTTCCATTGGCATCAGCTCTTTCAGCATTCACTGAGAGCAAGTGGTGTGATGGTTTGGGTGTTCCCCGCCCCCCCACACACTTTAGAAGTTACCCAGACTAGACTCAGCCAGCTCTGGGAATATAAATGAAGCTATTTATTTACAGCTAGCACAATATACAAGCAGATATTTACAATATATACAGTTATATACAGAAATATACAAGGTAAAAGGTAATACAGAAACACAACAGCCCTCCCAGAAACCTGAGTCCCCAGGAGGGGCTCTCAACCACCCCTGCATCTTCCCCCTGCCCCTCTCAACCTTACTCCAGTCCTAAAGAAGAATAGAGGTTCAGCCAAGAGGTTAAGAAGCAAAGGTGAGTGGCAGGTGAGGTTAGGGAGCTGCAGCTCAGCCAGAAGCCCAAGGCAGAGTGAGTCAAAATGGCAAGAGTGTTATCTAATGTTTTCCTTTCTTCTTCAGCAAGACTCTGAGGGGAGTAGACATCACCATTGTTTACCTTTCACAGCCTATGATCTAGTTCTTCTCACCAAAACATTCTACCCTGCTTCAAACTAGCACAAGTGGTCAGGATTTTGTTTGCTGCAGAGACCCCATCTGGGCCACAGGAAGGTTTTCCACATACTATACTTGTCCTTAGACATGAGTCACCTGCTCCATGGACAGCTCCCTCCTCTCTGGGTCCAACCAACAGCCTATCAAACCCTTTTTGCTCCCAGAGGAGAAGCTGCAGAGCAACATCTTCAGCTAGCAGATACATAGGATAAAGACTGCATGATACTGAGGTACACAACACTCATGTTACACCTGGGCTAGAGACTGCACTAAAGTGATAAGGTAATGACAAGGAGTATTTAGTGCAGGATCCTATGGCTGAGAGGATGGCAAGGGAAGAGCAGGGTACCACTCTTTCATGGAATGTGCTCTCATCTCTGGGAGCTGGAGGGAAGCCTGTTTCCACGCTGCAGCCATGTGGCAGAGCCAAAATGAGAGACCAGGTGTCCCATGTCCTCGTTGAACAGCCAGTCCAGTGGAGGGTGCAGCTGTCAGAATAAAGTTCTGCTCTGGTGTTAGACCAGTTCCTTTGTCACCTAATGCATCATCTCACAGAGGCTGTATAGATAAACTCATACAGCTCCTTGAGCTTTGCAGCCCCTTCAGAAGTATTTCTGCTGCAGGATTAAGACCTTAAACAAGAAAATCTGTGAGCCTAAAAAGGGGAGTGGGAGGGAGGGTTTGCTTCTGTCATGACTGAGGGAAAAGTAAAACAGTTTATAAGGTTTCTGTTTTGTGAACTGGGCTTTCTCAGTGTCCATTCAATTCAACATGAGTTTAACACTGAAGAGGCCTGAGCTGGTTTATTTATAGCACAAACCAATGTGGATCCACTTTTCAGAAAACTGGCCCCTAACCAGTAAAACTGTGTAAACTGAACCACCTGGAGGCAAAGAGATTCACTGATACACAAATCTTTATTGAAAGCCCTGATAAAAGAAAACAGAACTACTGCATGCAATCGACCATGTGAACCCTGGGCACCAAAATCCATACCCAGTCTGTAACCTAAATAGACCTCATTTATTCTTCTAAAAGCAGTTACTTCTTTGTTATTGACACACTAGTTTAACTGCAAGCATGACTACAACAAACGGAGAGCAATTTCCTGGATTCCAGTGTTCTTCCTCCCTATGGGTCATCCCAAACTGTTTTCACCATTATTTGTGAATACAGTGATATAAATACCCAAATGAACAAATCACTGGTGATAATGAAACAAAAGCTACTTCTTGTCCCTAAATCAAACCACAAAGAAAATCCAGATAGACACAAGCATGTATGAATAGGTTATCAGTGCAAGCTGCCTAAATTGGGATGGCATTCAATAGCTCCAAGTGCAGGGTGCTGCACTTTGGCCACAACAACCCCATGCAGAGATACAGGCTGGGGTCGGAGTGGCTGGAGAGCAGCCAAACAGAGAGGGATCTGGGAGTACTGATTGATGCCCACCTGAAGATGAGCCAGCAGTGTGCCCAGGTGGCCAAGAGAGCCAGTGGCATCCTGGCCTGCATCAGGAATGGTGTGGTCAGCAGGAGCAGGGAGGTCATTCTGCCCCTGTACTCTGCACTGGTTAGACCACACCTTGAGTACTGTGTTCAGTTCTGGGCCCCCCAGTTTAGGAGGGACATTGAGATGCTTGAGCGTGTCCAGAGAAGGGCAACGAGGCTGGTGAGAGGCCTTGAGCACAGCCCTACGAGGAGAGGCTGAGAGAGCTGGGATTGGTTAGCCTGGAGAAGAGGAGGCTCAGGGGAGACCTTATTGCTGTCTACAACTACCTGAGGGGTGGTTGTGGCCAGGAGGAGGTTGCTCTCTTCTCTCAGGTGGCCAGCACCAGAACGAGAGGACACAGCCTCAAGCTACACCAGGGGAGATTTAGGCTTGAGGTGAGGAGAAAGTTCTTCACTGAGAGAGTCATTGGACACTGGAATGGGCTGCCCGGGGAGGTGGTGGAGTCGCCGTCCCTGGGGCTGTTCAAGGCAGGATTGGACGTGGCACTTGGTGCCATGGTCTAGCCTTGAGCTCTGTGGTAAAGGGTTGGACTTGATGATCTGTGAGGTCTCTTCCAACCCTGATGATACTGTGATACTGTGAAATTGGTCCATGAAAACTGTCGAGATTCCTACATGCCTCAGGCTATATGCCCATACTTTTCTCTGTCTTACATGGGATTGTGCTCCATGAATAATTCTGCTGGTGACAGGAAGACAGCTTCCAGAACAAAGCATTCTGTGGTGTAACAGCACAGAGTTTGGCTCCCTGATATAGTATAGGCTGGAAGTTAGGAGGAAGTTCTTCCCAGAGAGAGTGATTTCCCATTGGAATGGGCTGCCCAGGGAGGTGGTGGGGTCACCATCACTGGGGGTGTTCAAGAAAAGCCTGGATGAGGCACTTGGTGCCATGGTCTGGTTGATTGGATAGGGCTGGGTGCTAGGTTGGACTGGATGATCTTGGAGGTCTCTTCCAACCTGGTTGATTCTATGATATTCTATGATAGACTACATCCACCAGCAGGTGCCAGAGAATGTTCACCACTGCTGTTTTCTGCATGCCACACATGCACACTTGAAAACAAGGAGTTAGGTGACAATCTGCAGTGCAGAAGCCTTTGGTGATGAACGACTGTAAGTGGTAATTGAGTACAGTGAGCATTAGCTCCTGGCAGTGATTTAAGTGATGCAGATGAGAGTAATGAAATTCTTCAACCCAGAAATTCTGTGGCAATTAAATGTGTAATTCAGTACACACAACTGTGGACGTGTGCAACATAAATGTGTATACTGATATGCCTATGTATATGCATGTATTCTTTTTCTACTGATGGTATCGACCAGTTTCTTAATGAAAATGCAGTGAGAATGAAAAGAGCAAAGAAGAAATACCTGGAAGTGACTTACATAGTTCTGTGCACCATGGCTTCTCAACTCTCCCTTGTCCATGTTAAGCAAGCTCAGACATTAGTGTTGAATAAACACAGAAGTAGACAGTAAGCCTATTGTTAACAAATCAGTCTTGGTGGGAGCTGGTGTGTAATGCCATCAGCTGCTGATGGATGCTACTTTGGTGATACAAATGCAGCTGGACAGGTTCAAGATAAGATGTCAGGCTTAGTGTGGCTTTTCCTTGCTCTGACAGTGTTTGTACATTGGCCTACATAGTTAAATGCTTGGGTTTTTACTTTGGCTAGGAATTGGTGAGCATGTCTAGTTTCAATCTTCATGCATACCATGGCCTTCACAGTTAATTTCAGCCTTCCTAAAACCTATTAAAAGGAACAGAAACATTCAGGACAAACAAAATAGGACAAAAGACTGATTTCACAAAGGGCAATTCAGTGGGCAATGTGGACACCTCAAAGTTTTGGGTGCCTAGGCTGAGAATCTTTCAACATGGTAAATGCAAGGGCTAAGGGGTCCAGGTTGCTACTGAGGACTGACTGCCTGCCAGGGAAAAAAATGACAGTTTGAACTATTAGACATTGGAATAAACATCCAGGGCAGGTGGTGAATTCCCCTACATTAGATAGTTTCAAGGCCCATCTTGATAGGGTGCTGGGCCATCTCATTTAAACCATATACCCTATATATAAACTATATTTAAGCTATATACCCTATATATACCATTTCAGGTTAAGAACCTTTGAAAAGTTGGACTAGATGATCCTCGAGGTCCCTTCCAAACTGGTATTCTATGAATCTATGAATTTTCTGAAACCCTGGAGTGTCTGTCTTCTAAAAAGTAAGCCTTGTTGAAGTGCACATCTGTGCTGAACAGCAGGGCATGATGCAGGGATCCTGAACCAGCACTCAGTGACTGCACCTCAGCAGCAGAAATGACAGAAGGAGATCACATCATACTGCACAGCCAGCTACAGAGCTTGCTGAGACCAGTTTACTCATACACTGTCCCAGGCTGGGCAGACTTGCCCTTAGCCCAAATACTGCAAGAGGGACATATGAAATGACTAGTTTGGCCTGCAGTATGCCACTGCTTTCCAGTAGCTATGCTGTTAGTAAGTCTGTACCCTTAACACACAGCTCAGGGCACTCTTTACCTAGAGGGGAAAAACAAGCCCTCATGCATGTCCAAATGGGAAGCTTTCAGCAGCCTGTCTGCAAAGCAGGACCCCTGCCTACTTCCCAGGAACTCACTACGTTTCCACCCCTTCCTGGCCCAGCCCCATCCCAGACCCCTTCTGTCCCCGGGCTCACCTCTCACAGTGGTTTCTGAACCCAGCAGGGACACATACAATGTCCCAGCTGATCTCTAAGGCAACCTTCAGCTACCTGAGCTTGAAGGTCCCAGAGCAGCTCATCCTCTTCTGTGGCTAAACAACTCAGGCCAGCTGTGGAAAAATTCCAATTGAGCTCAGGTGATTCAAAGCCTCCTGAAGCTTTGCCCTGTATTTATTTTTCTAGAAAAGCTGGAGTGAGCTACAAACCCACTTAGACTGTTCTAGAGGTGATGCTTACATTCAGAAGGGGCTCCTCAGCTGTCCAAAGCGCACATGATGCAAAGGGCTAACGGGCAGACCCCTGTGAAAGCTGTGTGTTTGCTGACAGGGTATATTATGAAGGTTTGTGGCAAGCCTGGAACTGAAGTGGACACTTTTTTTAAAACAAGCCTTTGTTTCTCCTTTTTTCTTTCATTTTCAGTGGAATGAAGACTTATTCTTGAGGATTAGCATGAACTAGCAAATAGGCAGGGGAATAGAGCTCAGAACATCTGAGTTCCATTTCCTGCTTTATTTGCTGTAAAATTCTCCCCAAACTCACTTAAATTCTATCTCCTCTTGCTTGTCTAGACAGCAGAGTGCTGAAGGCAAGGGCTGCCTCTTCTGGGTGAAATCTGGTCTGACTGAAATCAACAGCAAAATGCTCACAGGATGCAGCCCTAGCATCACTGAAGGCCATGGCAAAATTCCTGCTGACTTCAGTGGGTCCTGAATTTTCCCCTGTGGTGTTTCCACAGTGCCTAATTTAACAGGGCCTTTATCTCAGGTGGGGAGTGAGATGCCTCAGTAATACAAATAACAGTATTTTTTAAATAGCTCTCATGCACACACAGCACTTGACAGTGTAGGGAACGTGACAAAGAACAGAGATTCTTCTGCCCAGGAAATCTTCCAGCAGCAAGGCACAAATGGATAAATTATAGGAGAAAATAACAGAGACAGGTACCATCCAGGCTAAAGAAAAGCAGCATGTGGTAATTTGAGCTGGAAGGCTTCACAGAGCAGCTGTTTTTCAGGAGCTCTCTGAAGGAAGAAAAACGAAGGGTAGGCAAACCTACAGAGGCTATTGCAGGGCTGTGGGTGGTAAATAAACTGTCTGAGGCTGTAGAGTCAGGTTTAGCCTTGAGTGAAATATTGCAGGTGTTGTGGAAACTCTTTAACAATGAGGACTTCTAATGAAAATCTTGACAGACTTTTAATGATATGACTGCTCCAGGGGGTTGTAATAAAAAGGTGAAGCTCATAACATTTTGGGCTGTCCTGCCTGCTCAGTGTTGCCAGCTTTCACCCTGACAGATTGAACTTTAGAAGTTCGATTCCCAGACTGAAATGTTGCCAGGAAGATATCGCCTCTGCTCCTCAAACATTTATTGTGTGGCTTTCAAATACCATGCAATAGCTGAGGGCAAATAGCACAAGCTTCAGTTCATCTTTTGAAACACTTCAGACCTCATTGCCATGAGTAATGAGAAACCTCTTTGGTTCCAGACTCAAAACTTGCCTTTTCTCTTGGCAGGGGACACCTGAACTGGCTTCAGCTGGACCGCCGGGTGCTGGAACATGACTTTCCCAAGAAGTCAGGACCAGTTGTTTTGTACTTCTGTGTTAGGTAAGTGCATGATGGCAAGGCCATCCCATGGGATACAGCTTCTGTAGAGGTCAAGGAGTGAGGTTGTTGGTTTCTTACACTGCAGAAACACCTGTGGACAAATAAAAACTTTCACAGAGGTTTCTATTGAGCTCTTCAGCTTTGAAAACTCATCTCACCCAAGTGTAAAGAAGTAGTAGCCACACCAACACCCATAGCTGCCCACAGAGAAACCCTGTATGAGAACAAGATCAGATGTTAAATCTTTACATTTTTATTGATGGGTTTTGAACTCCTTCGTTCTGGATGCCGAACAAAGACCTTTTTCTGCCAGAATAACCAACCTGTGCCAGCCACCTGAAGTTTCCCTGCTGGTGAGCCATCCATTGCCTCTGGACTGTGCCCAGGGTGTGCATTATGGCAGAGGCCAAATCAATTCCTGTTTAGCTGTGTCCTCTTTGCCTTCTGGAATCAACCAAATAATGGTATAATGAATTACCCAAAACCAGCAAATAGCATTTCTGGAATGGACTGAACTAGAACGGATTTAATGAAGGCTATGCCAGCTTGGGAGAATTTCTCTTCATCTGGGAATTTTGCAAGGAGCTGTTAGTGTTTGGAAGCTGATAGAAGCTGTCAGTGCTCTTGTGTACACAGCATCTTTGCTTCCAAAGGAGATGTATTCTGAGAAGAGAATTTTACCCTAGCAGCTTTAAAACACACAGAGGGAGGCTGGGGGGGGTTTGGGATGGCATATGTGCAAAATTAGGTTGAGGGGTTTGACTTACTTTTAATGGATAGCTCATGTCTACAACCAGCCAGTGCAGTGTTACTGTGTCTTTCTCTGTTAGCTTTTCCACTCCAGTGTTGTATTACATCTGACATCACTCTCCTTCATTTCATAGTACCCACAAAAAATGAAGACCTACTTTTGAGTTTCTTCCCCTGAGTGAAGCTTTTTTCCCCCACGTAGTAATTGTCATTCATTTAACTTCAATTACAAGGGAGGCTTCTCAAGAGAAGAAGCTCTTAGTTCTGTTGTGTCCCCATATTTAGTGGTGGATATATCTTAGGACAAATCAAGGCTGCACAAAGCCTCATGACTCCAGAACTGGCCTGCTGTCTTTCCCAAGAGAAGAACTTAGATTCTTCTCTTAGGTTTTGCATGCTTCAGACCATGAAGGTATATCCAGAGTTGATAATTTCCAGTGTATATGAGAAAAACAAGACCACAAAACCAACTAAACTCATTAAAAACACAGCAAATGTGTTATCAAGCATCTTGCCTATGGGTTAAATTGAGGAGTCAGTGCTAGGGCAGGGATCTCACAGAAAACAAGGAAATCTCTGAGCAAGAGCTGAGTGCAGTTTTTAGTAGTGGAACTGCTAAATGTGTGTAAGTCAGTGCTACTGAGCCACTCATACTCATTTCAAAGACCACTGAACAAGCAGAAGCACTGCCATCTGCATTGTTAAGTGGAAGCTGTTAGCACAGTGGAGACAAGTCATTCTAGCAGAATCTTAGCCAAGAGACATCGTAGGACTATGGATCCATACAACAGTCAGTAAATAAGTGCCCTTTCCTGTCCTGGAATTGTAATCCAGGTGGGAAAACCACAGAGGATCAGTGTCTGAAAAGTGAGCATGTGAAAATCAAGCCTACCATGGCTTGTGCTGTTTTTTGTGGTGGTAGTGAATGGATTGTCACACTTGAGTTACAATTTGAAATGGACTCAAAAGCCAGATGCCTCAAGAGTTAGGAATGGGCATTAACTTACCATGGCTTTTCTACTGAATTTCTTCCTTCTGTGGATGTCAGATGCTGGCAAAAAGTTGAAGAAGTTTCCCAGTATTTAAAAAGAGTTCCTATGTCCATCCCCAAATCTGATATGAGCAGAAGGCAACTGGAGAAGACATTGGCTCCAGCCAGCTGGCTGAATTTGGAAAGGCTCCACATATCTGTGACATGGGGTTTCAGCTCTGGTCTGGGAACTGAAGCGAGGGCTGAAGGAGCGGTTGTGAAGATACTCACAAATAGATGGGGTTTCATTTTGACAATCTTGGGGGTGCACAGCAGCTTGTAGAGCCATCTATGTGATAAACAGAACATTCCTCCTCCCCTGCTGCCATGAGGTGGAAAGCAGAGATAACCAATGCTGCACTGTGCCTAATTACAAAGGTTTTAATGAAGGGACTGGGTGCCCAGACACCTATGTGTCATTGGTAAAACCTTGCTTACGTTTGCAGATGCCTCTCTTGCATTAGCATGCCCAAGCACTGCAGTTGAGAAAGCTTAGGATGGTGCTGGGGGTCCTAATTGGGGAGATAGTAATGCAAGTAACTGGATGTGCCAGATGTTCATTGCAGGGAAATCTGTTTATTCTAGCAGGATTTAGTAATCATGTGAGGGTTTTCCCTCTAGTCAATGCAACACACAATTTAACCACACTGGGTAACTACTGAAGACGTGAAGCTTCAGGCAAGAACAGTAAGTGGTAGTATGTAAAAAGGAGAAGCTATGGAGGAACTATTTTCACCTTTTATGTGATCATAGATTTTTTCTTTACTCTTAAGATGCCTGCAGCAATGTTGATGGGCAGCATGCCAACAAAAGATTGCTGTAGATTTTAGATCATTCTAAAAGTACATTTGTAGGGAGCTTTTTAAGCAAAGGCATCATGGCCAAGGGATCAGGTCCAGCCAGCATGGGTTTAGGAAGGACAGGTCCTGCCTGACCAACCTGATCTCCTTTTATGATCAGGTTACCTGCCTGGTGAATGTGGGGAAGGCTGTGGATGAAGTCTGGACTTCAGAAAGCCTTTGCAGCAAAGCCTTTGACACTGTCTGTCACAACAAGCTCCTGGCAAAGCTGGCAGCTCGTGGCTTGGAGACATTCACTCTGATATGGGTCAAGAACTGCCTGGAAGGCCAGACCCAGAGAGTGGTGGTGAATGGTGCCACATCCAGTTGGCAGCTGTCACTAGTGGTGTTCCCCAAGGATCAGTGCTGGGCCCAATCCTGTTCAGTATCTGTATTGATGATCTGGATGAGAGGATTGAGTCCAGCACCAGTAAGTTTGCAGATGACATCAAGCTAGGAGCAGGTGTGGATCTGTTGGAGGCCAATAGGATGAGATTTAACAAGGCCAAGTGTAGGGTTCTGCACTTTGGCCACAACAACCCCAAGCAGCACTACGGGATGGGAACAGAGCCACTGGAGAGCAGACAGGAGGAAAGGGACCTGGGGGTACTGGTAGATAGTAGCTGAAGATGAGCCAGCAGTGTGCCCAGGTGGCCAAGAGAACCAATGGCATCCTGGCCTGTATCAGGAGCAGTGTGGCCAGTAGGACAAGGGAGGATATTCTTCCCCTGTACTCAGCACTGGTCAGGCCACACCTTGAGTACTGTGTCCAGTTCTGGGCTCCTCAATTCAAGAGAGATGTTGATGTGCTGGAAGGTGTCCAGAGAAGGGTGACAAAGCTGGTGAGGGGCCTGGAACACAGCCCTATGAGGAGAGGCTGAGGGAGCTGGGGGTGTTTAGCCTGGAGAAGAGGAGGCTCAGGGGTGACCTCATTGCTGTCTACAACTACCTGAAGGGTGGTTGTAGGCAGGTGGGGGTTGGTCTCTTCTCCCAGGCAACCAGCAATAGAACAAGGGGACACAGTCTCAAGTTGTGCTGGGGGAAGTATAGGCTGGATGTTAGGAGGAAGTTCTTGCCAGAGAGAGTGATTGGCATTGGAGTGGGCTGCCCAGGGAGGTGGTGGAGTCACCGTCCCTGGAGGTGTTGAAGCAAAGCCTGGATGAGGCACTTAGTGCTGTGGTCTGGTTGACTGGACAGGGCTGGGTGCTAGGTTGGACTGGATGATCTTGGAGGTCCCTTCCAACCTGGTTGATTCTTTGAATCTGTGGAAGAACTGAAGATAGGAAATTTCTTGAGCTTTGCAGCATGAAATTCTCCTCCCTTATTTAAATCTCTGTGCTATTGTTGAAGCTTCATCTTTTAACATATATTTCCTTGGTGTTTGACATTGTTGAGCACTGATGTCCAGTGTCTTTGCTATCTTCTGTAATCAAAGACTAAAGATTTTGCAGCACTGTGTCAAAAGAAGAATTTTATATGGCTGTTTTTAGCATTAGTTCAGATGAAATTGCTTCTGCACTTGGACACTTGCACAGATAACTGAAGCTTCTCTGTTTTCACGTTGTCCTGTAGTGCCCCTCTGGAAGCTTTCCACTGAGAGCAGCACAGGAATCTAGGAAGCAATCAGAACTGCTTGGGCAGCTGTGAACTGCCCCGTGGCTGTTGTGCAATATTATTTTACGAGACTCTGCTAATATCTGTTTCTATAGCTTTAAAGCCATACATGAAAGCAAGAGGCATTACCATGTGTCTTGCAAGGGAGGTGGGATCTCTGGCAAGAGACTGGAAGTCATATTTGTTCTTATCCTAGAATTAGCTTCTCTGGTTGGCATTCTAAAGCCCTGGTCACTTGGTTGTTGGTGAAATTCATTCCCTGCCTCAGAGGGTTTATAATGCAGATAAACCAAGTCAGATCAAAGTCCACAAGACCCAAAGGATGAGGAGGAATGAAGGAGGGATTGCTTTACTAGCTGATTTTACACAGGTGTTTTAGGACCAGGAGAGAACACTGAAATTGTACCTCGCAACCCACATGATCTTCATGGCAAAGGACAGAGAAATCTAAGTGTGGAGATGAAGGCAGCAAGGAAGACAACAGAAAATAGAGCTAGCAGAGGTTCAGATGAAAGTGGTTGTATTTTTTGTAGGGAAGGAAACATTTTGCTTTGGCTCAGACAGGAGAAGGAAAGCAAAGTTACTCCCTTTGTGTAAATCTTTGGGGTGAGAGAGGACCAGAGCATAGCCATGCTGTTTGTTCATGGAAAGTTGGCCAGGCTTTGCAGTGAATTCCTATCCTCAAACAATAGCCTTGTGAGACCAGCAATCCTTAGCTAGGGAACCACCAGCATGGGTCTCAGCTCTTTATCTTCTGGGTGTTTGTCATGCTGTTAGCTTATATGAACAAGCTCAGCAAATAAAACTGGCTTCACTGGTGGATCTTTTCCCAGGAATGAATGTATGCATTCCCAGGGTAGCTCCACCAGCTAACCAGTGACAAGTCACTGCAGTAGTCGTCATGGTGAATCAGAACATCTCTCATATGGAAAGACATTGGGGAAAAAAGTGAAATAAATCCTCAGTGCTCAAATACATTGTGGGGCAGAGTTTGTCTCTATGGCCCAGCAGTATTCCCACAAAGGAATGCCTGTATCCAGCAATGTCTGGCATGTGTTCATACGTACTGGCTAGGCTGAAGTCAGCATGGGAGCCGGGGGGCTCAGGACTCTCAATATTGGGGCCAGATGTTTTGCCAGGTTACCACAGTTACTACAGAACAAAGTAGCCTTAAATAAGAGACCAGCACTGAAACACAAAGTGTAAAGCTCATGCGTGTCACTGCTTCCATTAAGCTGAAGGAACTTAGCCCTGTGTGCACTGGCAGTGGTCCAGGTCAAAGGCAGATGGGGCAGATGTCTGCAATGGAATTCACCATACCAAACTTGAGGTGTTTAATTGTTACACAGCTCTGTGTCAGGGTTAACTAGTACAGCTTCCCTGTATAACCACTGGAAAGAAATAGGCACTTCTCAGTAAAAATTCATCTGATGTATTTCAGATGACTGCTTTGGAACTTCTGTAAGTTGCAGTCTAAACTACCTACATCTCTTGACTGACCACAGACCCTTGCTCAAATGTAGGCATCTACACTGTAGCTACTTCTTCTCATCTGGTTAATCCTCTCTGTGTACATCAAGTGAAACCTATACATTCAGAATATTATTTCAAACAGGGTTGGCACAGCCAAGTTTGAGGAAACATTTCTCATCTACAAGACATTAACAACTACCTTGGACCAGATTTCAGATGCTAGTGATGCCTTATGTTATTTTAGTTTTCCAGCCCTCCTTTGTAACCGGTCTTTAAACCTGTATTCCAGGACTGAGGTCAAAAACAAAAGAAGCAGGAGACTATTTGGAAACAGCTGACCCTGAAAGGGAGACAGTGGTTGCTATTACAGATTGTTCACAGCACTAGGCAGACCTTACAACTTGCTGCTGAAATGCATGGCTGCCTCCAACACTGGCCAGAAGACATGCCTGGGATGCAGGCTGAGGGCACCCTACTCTCAACTTCCCTAACACACATGGCAATCCCAGCACACTGTGGCTGGGTGTGTGACTCACTTCCACTCAGCTTCCTTCTCCCAGAGAAATTAGATTAGGAGCTGCAAGCGGGGCAGTGCTGGACACTACTTTGCCAAGGAGTTTGATCATACCAGAATAGTTCAGGGAACTGCCCTGAGATATTTCAGGTGCTCTGTCCTCATCCTCCTGGCTACTCATCTCTACTCTGAGCTCCTTCCAGCTGTGCTGTCTCACTCTAGCTCCACTTAACTAGTAAGTCCTCATGCCAAGCTTGCAGACAGTTTATGTTACATACAAGTGGAGACAAAGAGCCATCTCCTGCTCACATTATACCTCTGCAGCTCCATCCACTGCTGGGCTGCTGTAGAAACAATAGCAAAAAAATCAGGACATCAAACCCACATAATCAACACAGTCAAACTAACTTGTTTTAAGGGATTCCTGTGAGTTGCTCTGTCTAGAAGGTCTGGCAAAGCTGTGCTATAACCCAAGTCTCTCTGTACAGCATGAGTTTTGCTGGTTGGTGTTCATCAGCTGTGTATACATGAAGCAGGAAGATCTCAAAAGCCAGCAGCCCTCCAAAACCCTGCTCCCAACCAGCCACAGTGTATAAATACAGGCACTCAGACCTTGTTTGTGCTGGAAGACAAGGCTCCCTGCAGACAATTTATGGCAGCCTTCTCAGGGTGGCCCCCTGCTCTGTTCACCCCGGGGGAAGGTGTAATAAATTGCCTGTGGGGAGGCTTTGCTCCTCAGAGTCTCTTTAGAGATGAGAAACTTCTGTCCACTCAGAAGATTTACTTGTGTGAAAACTGACCTTTGCTTGAGGAAGGGAACTAATGAGGCTCTGCTACTTAGCACACAGCTCTGAGCTAAGCCATCCATTACACACACATCTTAATAGCAGTCTGGCTCTTGAGTCCCATAACATCATTTCTGTTTTCTGCTTAACTGAGAATATATTTGTCTAAGAGAGCTGTGTTTGGAGAAGGGCATAAGTTGTTTTTCCCTTCCATTGAGCCACCCAAGAGGGAAAAAAAAAAGAGGGGGGCAGCATTTAAAAAAAAAAGTGTTGATTTGAGCCACATTTTGAATGTGTTGATGCTGGCAGCATTGTCTTGCCTAATTTTGGGGAGCATTTATACAGAGTGATAGGTACCATGCAGCAATGATGGATGTTGTCAGTGTAAGATTTGTACCTAATCTGGATCAAGCAGCAACAGCTATGTCAGTGCCTACGCACGGATTCTCTGACTGGGTCAAAGTCATGCAGACATTGTTAGCATTTTCACTGCAATCTGTGTATTTCTCCCTTATACCAGTGGGTGTGATTTGCTGTCATCAGTGAAGCAAGCAGAAAGATCTGCTAGCAGAGGTCCCACTGCTGTGGTACTGAACAAAGAAAGAGGTAGAGGCAGTAAGGAAGTAAACCCCATGCCAGCTTTCACAGCCAAATCATATATTTGTGTGCTGCTGACAACACGGTGGAACGACTGAAGGGATTTCTGTTCCTCAGATGGTTCAAGATCCTCAAATGAAAGATGCTCTGCAAACACTGAGGGATGGTGTTACGCAGAACAGCGCACCCAGCAAGTTACCTCTAATAGCCAAGATGTCACTCTGGCTAAGGATCAAAGAGCAGGAAAGAGATGAGTTGTACACAGGAGAGTGTGGGGAAATTCCCCTGGTGACTGAGGGAGAGTTGGGTGGGAAGGTAGCATATATCTGTGACCCAGTCACTGCTTTCACCCTGCATCTGGAACAGATAACCACATCACTACAAGTCAAGAAGAGCTGCAATAGGCCTGTTTGTACAAAGATGTACTTGCAAACTAAGCTCCACAAGACACTTCAGGGGTGGTGTGATTTGCTGAATATATGGAGCTGCATTGCTTCTCTTATGGCTTGGTCAGGCTTGACTCCCCACCAAGTATGATCACAGAGGGCCCACAGTGAGATCAGTGCCTTGGTAGTGTAACCAAACATCAGAGAGAAATGTGCCTGCATCCACCTTGATTCCTTCACCTTTCAACGATGATGCTGGAGCACTTTGTGGTTTGCAAAGACTCCCAGATGTACAGCCTGGAACAGGGGAAGACAGCTGGTCTCTATATATTCCTAAGCAAATCCCTTAGAATCATAGAATCATAGAATCAACCAGGTTGGAAGAGACCTCCAAGATCATCCAGTCCAACCTATCACCCAGCCCTATCCAATCAACTAGACCATGGCACTAAGTGCCTCATCCAGGCTTTTCTTGAAGACCCCCAGGGACGGTGCCTCCACCACCTCCCTGGGCAGCCCATTCCAATGCCAATCACTCTCTCTGTGAAGAACTTCCTCCTAACATCCAGCCTATACCTACCCTGGCACAACTTGAGACTGTGTCCCCTTGTTCTATTGCTGGTTACCTGGGAGAACTTAGTGTTTTGTATATGGAAAAGATAAGGCCTAGGGCTGAGCAAAAATCCCCAAAGCACATGGTTTTCTAGCACTTCAATGGGCCAACCTCTTCCACCCACTCAGAAAAATGAATGGGTGGTGGGTGAAGCTGCAAACAGCTTCAGAGTGCAGTACAGCTAGGAGGAGAGAGAAAGGAACAGGCTCAGGTTCAAGTAGCCACTGGGGTTTTAGTTAGCTGCAATTCTTTCTGTTCCTAGGATCAGATTCACCTTCAGTTTCGTGGCTTCCTTGCAATGATGTAGAAGTAGATATAGGTCTTGTCCTCTGCATACCAGTCCCAGGTGCTGGGTGAGAGAGGCTTGAGGATGGCACCAGAGAAGGGGACAGGAAGTGGGTTCAGAAGCAAAAAGAATGCAGAAGGGGAGGTAAATGGAGCTTTTTAGCTGATTTTCATTCCTGTCTGATTATTTAACAGTCCAACTATTTAGCATAACCATTGTCTGCTTTAAGTGTCAGCACATAAAAGTGCACACGCATGACTCTTAGGAAACAGGGATTGGGACATAAAAGGAGCTCTGCAGCCTGAGCTGCTCAGAATACTCAGTTAGCATGAGACACTGGACATAATGACACCTGCATTTAAGCCCCTTATAGTGATGCCTGTGATTTTTCTTCTCTTGGTTAGAAAATGGCCTTGTATTTTTCACATTATGCTCAGAGGTTTTGAATGACATGGTGAGGAATAATGAGCCAGACCCCAGGGTGGGTGAGGCAGAAAAGGGGTCTTCTCCTTTATCCATTGCTTTGTAATTATCAACTTAGAGCCAGACCATTGACAGAGACACTGAGGTCTACTGACAGCAATGTCCTGAATCCTAACCAGAATGGAGTCAACCATCTGGGAAGGACATAGGAGACACCTCTTCCCATTTCAGTCCTTTTGTCTTGCACCTGGGTTTCCCACCTAGGGCAGGAGGAAGTACTGAGGAAGGTGACTGCTCATCAAAACCAAAATTCTTTGCTTTGTTATCGCTTCTTCCATGAAATTCTTTTCACTCCTTATTTTCCTCTTTCATGGTAAAAACAATGTTTTCACCAGGGAAGAGAAGAGCCCTTGGGATTGTTATTGTGGATTTTTCCCCCCTTCCTGTTCTTCATAGGCCCAAGAGGGATGTTTTGCCTCCCTGCACGGAGGCAGTATCACAGGGCTGGAGGGGAGATAGTCCATTTGCAAATACTGAGTCTCCAATTCCTGTCCTTTGGAAAAGTCAGAAACTCACTCAAAAAACACTGCCCACACTGTTATCATGGTTACTTTGATCAGCAGCAAGCATCTTCACTGCTCTCACACAGCACTGTACCGACACACCATAGCCACACACTTTGGCATGGCCTTCTCCCAGCTGCCTCCTATGTCCCTGTGGCCACCTCACTATTGCAAGACTTCTGAGGAGTGGAGCTTGACAGGACAGTAATAAGAGAGTGCTTTGGTATGCCCTGGCCTGACCTGGGCTCTCTGGGTGGCAAGAGCAACCCTTTGCCCTAGTCAGGCCTCCAGTTTGAATTTCTTGTTTTTTTTCTGGTAGAGAAGCTCCTCAAGAGGATGCTGTTACTTAGTCAAGCCAAGTGTTGAAACATTTTTGAGGTGTTCCAAAGCTCTTTAAATATTTTAATTTTCTTTGAAGAAAAACAGCATTGCACCAGAATGGGAATTTTGGACCAACCAGTTCCCACCAGAGTCAAACATCACAAGAAGCAGGATGAAATCACTGCCACAGGATAGATCTACACCTGAAGACAAGACATCCATTTGCTGTGGTCCTGCTTGTGTTGAAGACCAGACTGAAGTACTTTTATTGCTTGTCAGTTTCTGCTTGGAAATAAATACAGGGGCTTGTGTTGTCTAGTGCTAGGACAGCATATTTGCACAGTCAGGAACTCAACTGCTCAGAACCTGGTTCCTGCTAGGTGATAGATAGCTAAGTTCAGGATGACAGGGCTGTATATGAAAGGCAACGCTTGACAGTTTCTTTTGGTGTGTGGAAATACACTGGTGACTTTTGTCCATATGCACACACACAACTGGGCTCACATATTAAGTCAGCAGAAGCAGACAGGGATTCTCCATCTGCTGAAGACCCAGAGTCCAGGTCCCAGCTAGGCATTTTTCCCTTCTGCAAGTCAGAGGTGAGCAAGTGTGCCATGCAAAGGAGAAAGTGCAGTAGTGCCAGCTTCCCATCATCTAAGGATCAGAAATTTCCACAGTTACTTCTCACAGGCATGCCATATAAATGTCTGTGCTTGGTTGGCTACGATGGGAATTGTTATTCATCACAGCATGAGGGGCTTAAGCTGTCTCAGAGCAAGTTGTCAGTTAACCAATGCTTAACAGAGAGCAATCTGATCAGTATGAGACATGGCCTCACAACTAAAACGCCTGAAATGTTTCAGATGCAGCAGCTTCTGAAATCTTCTGAGGTAACTTCTGCAGTACACATTATTATTATTTTCCTGCTGCTGAGAGGGAGTAGTCAGCAAGTTTGCAGATGACACCAAGCTGGGGGCAGATGTGGCTGGGTTGCAGGGCAGAAGGGCTCTGCAGCGGGACCTTGACCGCCTGGACAGATGGGCAGAGTCCAATGGGATGGGGTTCAATAGCTCCAAGTGCAGGGTGCTGCACTTTGGCCACAACAACCCCATGCAGAGATACAGGCTGGGGTCAGAGTGGCTGGAGAGCAGCCAGACAGAGAGGGATCTGGGGGTACTGATTGATACCCGCCTGAACATGAGCCAGCAGTGTGCCCAGGTGGCCAAGAGAGCCAGTGGCATCCTGGCCTGCATCAGGAATGGTGTGGTCAGCAGGAGCAGGGAGGTCATTCTGCCCCTGTACTCTGCACTGGTTAGACCACACCTTGAGTCCTGTGTCCAGTTCTGGCCCCCCCCAGTTTAGGAGGGACATTGAGATGCTTGAGCGTGTCCAGAGAAGGGCGACGAGGCTGGGGAGAGGCCTTGAGCACAGCCCTACGAGGAGAGGCTGAGGGAGCTGGGATTGTTTAGCCTGGAGAAGAGGAGGCTCAGGGGTGACCTTATTGCTGTCTACAACTACCTGAGGGGTGGTTGTAGCCAGGGGGAGGTTGCTTTCTTCTCTCAGGTGGCCAGCACCAGAACGAGAGGACACAGCCTCAGGCTGCGCCAGGGGAGATTTAGGCTTGAGGTGAGGAGAAAGTTCTTCACTGAGAGAGTCATTGGACACTGGAATGGGCTGCCCGGGGAGGTGGTGGAGTCGCCGTCCCTGGAGCTGTTCAAGGCAGGATTGGATGTGGCACTTGGTGCCATGGTCTAGCCTTGAGCTCTGTGGTAAAGGGTTGAACTTGATGATCTGTGAGGCCTTTTCCAACCTTGATGATACTGTGATACTGTGTGATACTGTCAGGATAGGTACTTCGTGTTCATTACCCAGCATAATATTCACTGGCCTATTTAATTAATGCTTAGAAAGTGTCCTTGATGAATTATAAGCTGTTGGGGATGGGGAGGGCTGAGGAATGCAGAAGCAGATGAATAACACTGGCACATCTTCCAAAAATTCAAAAATTGTTTCTTTGGTTTCTACAATCTTTTTGCAGGCACCTAATTTTTCATAGCAACAGTTGCTGGCTGTCAAGGATCCTCTTGCAGGAGCTGCTTCAGGCAGAGCTCTTTGTTGGCTGTATGGCAAGAGATGTAGGTAGTGAAGCTGAAGTGTTAGATGTGTTGTACCGCCAGTTTCTCTGTCCAACCCATCCAGTATTTCCTGAGTATATCAGCTTCACACCACATGGAGGAATGCTGCTCTCAGGGGAGTCCTCAACAGAAATCTGAGAGCTGCCCTTAAAATTGATGAAAACATGCTGTAAGAAGTGGCTTATAAACCTAGCAGGCAAACAAGCAGAGGGGGGCAGAGGATGGATTATTTTCTAAACAGAACACAACAGCTCCAAGTAGCTAAATGGTTTTCTGAAGGTCATGAAGGAAACCAATGTTCAAGGAGTTAGGAATTTACCCCAGATTTTTCACTTGGTTCATTGCCTTAGCAGATGGATGCTTTTTCCTGCCTCCTTAGTCACTGACACTGGTCATTGTAAGGTGCAGATTCCTTCGCCGTATTTAGAAAGGGTGGTAACAGGAGGAGATCTGCAGTGAGATTCACAGCCAGTGCAAATAAAGGTGCCTTTCCCTCCCCTTTCTGTTGTTGCAGCATCGGCTGTGCATTCAGGGGAGTCTGCTCCCGTTGGGTTTTCTGAGCTTGCCATACAGAAAATCCCACAAGAGTTCTCTCTGCAGATCTGTTTTCTTTTAAGCAGCACCGATTTTCTGGTGCGTGTTTTGCATTAGTCTGGGTGCATGTGTGAGAGCCAGTAGCTTCCCAGCACATTCTCCATTCTGGAAATTGCTGGAGAATTTTATTTTCTATGTGAAGATGAAGTATCATGTGCAGGCTCTGTACTCTCAGAGACTCGATTTTGTACAGAAAATTATTTGGGTAGGTGTCCATGTGGAAAGCCTTGGCAAAGATATTTGCAGACATAAGAAATGCAATATTGCCCTCTAGTGATGATGAAGATGGTCTCATTTGATCCGATGAAACCAAAAAGCAGCATTTTGGCCGACCTTGACTGAGACTCAAAAATTGAATAGATGTTCCCATTTTCTTCTGGCCATGGAATTAAAGATCCTACCATCACAACTTGGAAAGCATTGGCAGTGATCATAAGCAGAGGAGATTGGTTCTCCAAGAATTATCAAATGCATAAAATTATCATTTCAATCCATGAATTCATCAGGTGGAAATGCAGCTGAACTAACTCAGAGAGGAAATCTAGTAAGAAGGTTCATTTTTTAATGTGATGTCTTTTATTCAAGTATATTTTATTTGGGGTGGGGGGAGAGGGAGAGAAGAAATTTCAAGGAAGTGAAACCCAGTGGGAAATAGGGGGGGGGGGGGGGGGGAAGAGAGAAGAAAATGTTTACATTTTGTGCTTCTTGAACCCTACATTTAAATATGGGGGGGTGTAGGTTATTTGAGTTTTATTTTTATTTCTCATTTTAACTCCTTGGGAGTGGAAAAAGGAGTGATAGTAACAGGGAGACTTCAGCAGATGAACAAGAGAATCATAGAATCAACCAGGTTGGAAGGGACCTCCAAGATCATCCAGTCCCACCTATCACCCAGCCATAGCCAGCCAACTAGACCATGGCACTAAGTGCCTCATCCAGTCTTTACTTGACCACCTCCAGGGACGGTGACTCCACCACCTCCCTGGGCAGCCCATTCCAAAGGCAAATCACTCTCTCTGGGAAGAACTTCCTCCTAACATCCAGCCTATACTTCCCCTGGCACAACTTGAGACTGTGTCCCCTTGTTCTCTTGCTGGTTGCCTGGGAGAAGACCAAACCCCACCTGGCTACAGCCTACCTTCAGGTAGAGCTCAAAATGCTTCACTTTAGTAAGTAGTTGGTTCTATCTGTCAGGAGATAAACTGTTTTGAAGAGGCTTCAGAAGACACTTAGGAGCACTACAAAGCTTTGACCTTTACCCATTACCCCTAAGAAAGTTACATTTAACGCCTTTGATTCTGCAAACACCTCAACACAGACAAACCCTCCAGTGCTTGTGTGAAGCCCCGAGAGTGTCAGAAGGTCTCTCAGCTCCACTCCCAGACAGCAGGGTCAAGGAATAAGGTTTCTCTGTAACTGGACCCTGGATTTCAACTGAAATTTGGAAGGTATCTCTACTTTAAAGTTTCTGATGCAGACAGCATTTCCCTGGCACTGTCTATATTCTGATTGCCTCTGACAAGGCAAAACAGTACTGGAATTTATGCAAGGAACATTGCTGTCACTACTGAAACTTAAAGACCATAGTAAAACAGTGAGCAGGCAGATGGGGCTTTTCCCCTCCCTTCTGTAAGACACAAAGTCTTTCTGTTGGAAAAGACCTTTTAAGGTCATGAAATCACAGAATCACAGAATATATCTGATCAGAAGTCCAACCATTACCTAACTCTACCAAGCTGGAGCTAAACCACGTCCCTCAGCATCACAGAGTCAGTTCAAGTCAGTGGCAAAACCCTCATTGAGTTCTCTGCCAAAGGATCAAACAATCAAAGCAGGCAGAACACCGAGTACAAAAATCAAATAATACATATCATGGACTTTCAACATAATGGTAAATATTTGGGGTGATCAGCAATGCAACTGAGTGGGTGTTTCCAATGCTGAGGTTTGGGCTAGTCAGCTTTCTATGAGCTCTGATAAGCATAGCTGCTACTGATAGATAGTAGGCTGAAGATGAGCCAGCAGTGTACCCAGGTGGCCAAGAGAGCAAATGGCATCCTGGCCTGCATCAGGAACAGTGTGGCCAGTAGGACAAGGGAGGATATTCTGCCCCTGTACTCAGCACTGGTCAGGCCACACCTTGAGTGCTGTGTCCAGTTCTGGGCCCCTCAATTCAAGAGAGATGTTGAGGTGCTGGAAGGTGTCCAGAGAAGGGCGACAAAGCTGGTGAGGGGCCTGGAACACAAACCCTATGAAGAGAGGCTGAGGGAGCTGGGGTGTTTAGCCTGGAGAAGAGGAGGCTCAGGGGTGACCAGGGACACTGTAGCCAGGTGGGGGTTGGTCTCTTCTGCCAGGCAACCAGCAACAGAACAAGGGGACACAGTCTCAAGTTGTGCCGGGGGAAGTATAGGCTGGATGTTAGGAGGAAGTTGTTGCCAGAGAGAGTGATTGGCATTGGAATGGGCTGCCCAGGGAGGTGGTGGAGTCACCGTCCCTGGAGGTGTTGAAGCAAAGCCTGGATGAAGCACTTAGTGCCATGGTCTAGTTGACTGGCTAGGGCTGGGTGCTAGGTTGGACTGGATGATCTTGGAGGTCTCTTCCAACCTGGTTGATTCTATGATTCTGTGATTCTATGTCAGCTGTATAAATATGTAAGCAGCTGCCTTTATAAAACTTGTCTTACACTGAGCTGAAGTGGACATGGAAGGAACCCAGGGGGGGATTTCTGTCAGTGAACATCCTACAAGACACAGGTCACCGGCACAGAAACGGACAGGTTAAGGTTAGAAGTGAAGAATGCCAAAATGTGATGGAGAAAGCCGATTTTACAAGCAGAGTAAAGGACTTGAAGTTTAAAACCAGAACAGGGGATTATTTAGACATGTAATCATCCACTGGATGATCCACTGCCTTTGGTGTGGCTGGGACACTTGTGACTGACCATGGTGTGGAGAACACGTGAGCAGCTTTCACCACCCCAGTCTGCCACCAGCAAAGGAAGTTCATTTTTAGTGCACTCATCATAACTCCTCTGACCACATTTTTCATGTAATGAGTGCGTTTTCATGGCTTGCCCTAGTTTCCCCTTGGGTCTCACCTTTCTTGCTTTCTCTTCCAGGTTCTACATTGAAAGCATCTCCTATCTGAAGGACAATGCCACTATTGAGCTGTTTTTCTTGAACGCCAAGTCCTGCATCTATAAGGTAAGGACTCAGGGAGCTCTGGGTGGCACTGCTCTGGGCTGAGACACCTGGCTCTGCATCCTGCACCCAAACCGACCTTGCTCACACCGTGGATTTGAAACCTCTGCTCAAACCTCCTCTCCTCACCCTCCCTGCCTCCCCTAGCTACCCTGGCCAGCTTCCCCATCGGAGAGAGAGTCGGAAGTAAAACGTCCCTGAAAGTAGTTCTCGTGGCTGGTAGAAGGCAATCCGCAGCTGCTACAGTGCCAAGCTGACTGTAGTTAGAAGGAAACGTCTGCGTCGCTGTTACCAACTCCGCGGCGCAGAAGGCCTCGGGACCTATTCTGGGCCGAGAGGCTGGCGTTAGTCGTTCCCACTCGCGGACTGCGAGGCGGGCGCCCTCTTGTGGGCAGCTGGGGAGGGGAGCCGGAGCGTCGTGGGGGAGCGTGTGAGGGTCTAAGTGCGTGTGTGTGGGAATGGTACGTGTGGGAAAGAGTGTGCAAGGGAAGCGTGGCAGAGGCTGACTGTGAGTGGAGCTAGGCATGGTGGGCTGAGGGAAGGAGTAAGTGTGTGTGTGGGAATGGTACGTGTGGGAAAGTGTGTGCAAGGGAAGCGTGGCAGAGGCTGACTGTGAGTGGAGCTAGGCATGGTGGGCTGAGGGAGGGAGTAAGTGTGTGTGTGGGAATGGTACGTGTGGGAAGGAGTGTGCAAGGGAAGCATGGCAGAGGCTGTGTGACTGGAGCTAGGCATGGTGGGCTGAGGGAGGGAGTGTGTGTGGGGGGGAAGTGTATGTGTGGGAAAGAGTGTGCAAGGGAAGCGTGGCAGAGGCTGTGTGAGAGGAGCTAGGCATGGTGGGCTGAGGGAAGGAGTAAGTGTGTGTGTGGGAAGTGTACGTGTGGGAAGGAGTGTGCAAGGGAAGCGTGGCAGAGGCTGTGTGAGAGGAGCTAGGCATGGTGGGCTGAGGGAAGGAGTAAGTGTGTGTGTGGGAAGTGTACGTGTGGGAAAGAGTGTGCAAGGGAAGTGTGGCAGAGGCTGTGCGAGAGGAGCTAGGCATGGTGGGCTGAGGGAGGGAGTAAGTGTGTATGGAAAGTGTACGTGTGGGAAGGAGTGTGCAAGGGAAGCATGGCAGAGGCTGTGCGAGAGGAGCTAGGCATGGTGGGCTGAGGGAGGGAGTGTGTGTGTGTGCCTGGGAAGTGTACGTGTGGGAAGGAGTGTGCAAGGGAAGCATGGCAGAGGCTGTGCGAGAGGAGCTAGGCATGGTGGGCTGAGGGAGGGAGTAAGTGTGTATGGAAAGTGTACGTGTGGGAAGGAGTGTGCAAGGGAAGCATGGCAGAGGCTGTGCAAGAGGAGCTAGGCATGGTGGGCTGAGGGAGGGAGTGTGTGTGTGTGCCTGGGAAGTGTACGTGTGGGAAGGAGTGTGCAAGGGAAGCGTGGCAGAGGCTGTGTGAGAGGAGCTAGGCATGGTGGGCTGAGGGAGGGAGTAAGTGTGTGTGTGGGAAGTGTACGTGTGGGAAGGAGTGTGCAAGGGAAGCGTGGCAGAGGCTGTGCGAGAGGAGCTAGGCATGGTGGGCTGAGGGAGGGAGTAAGTGTGTGTGTGCCTGGGAAGTGTACGTGTGGGAAGGAGTGTGCAAGGGAAGCGTGGCAGAGGCTGTGCGAGAGGAGCTAGGCATGGTGGGCTGAGGGAGGGAGTAAGTGTGTGTGTGTGGGAAGTGTACGTGTGGTAAAGAGTGTGCAAGGGAGGTGTAAGAGTGAGAGAGACTGAGTGCAGGAATGGAGCTAGGCACAGTGGCCGGTGTGTGAGGGATGTGGAACTGCACAAATGTGGGACTGAGAGAGTGTCAGTGTGTTAGAGGTGCATGACTACGTGTTTGTGGGCCAGAGGGAGTGACTGTGTGGCCGTATGGAGGGCAGGAAGGGTGTGTGTGGCTGTGTCCTGAAGATCACCTTGTACAGGAACAAGTCATTTATGGAGAAACAATTTTTTGTTTCAGTAGCCTGGTAGGCTATTGAAAAAACTATCACTGTAACTCAGAGCTGCCCTTCACCAGGCATTCTGTGTGCCAGAGATAAGAGTGTCCTGGCATAGCCTCTACTTCCCTGGCAGTGCACCACAGCACAGCTGCAAAGCTGATCCCTCCCACACCACAAGCCAACCTTACAAGTGAAAAGGTGGAGCCCAGAACCCACTGGGTGGAGGCTGGCTGTGTGCAGACTCAGACAGGTGGGCCGGACGAGCGTGGGTCTGGAAAAGGGTTTTCAGCAGCTGGGATTCCCTGGGAGGATCCCTTCTACCTCCCTCTGTGCTGGCAGAGACCATTGCCAGCGACTCACCTTCCATCTGCCAAAGAGGAAGTGGTAGAAAAAGACAGCTGTAGTCAGGAGTGAGTGTACCGCCACACCACAACCATCAGCAGGTTTGTAACCTGCTAACCCAACTACCCTACACTGAATCTGTAGCCCTGCTTTATAACTTCTGCATGTCCTAAAATCCACTAACTTTGCATCCCTTAAAATGCAGGGTAAAAGCCAGAAAATGCCTTTTATTCCAGTGCCCAGGAAAGAGGCAGGGCTGTGGAGCTGAGCTGTGCAGAGCTTTGCTCTCTGGCAAGACTGCAATTAGATGTGCTTAGTCAGCCCTCTCCAGCAACAAGCTCAGTAAGCATCACATTTTGGTTCCTGGGGAAGGTTCCTTTTTGAAGTATTGCCAGGAAAAGCTCACACTGTTGTTCTTTTTTTTGGAGAACACTTCATAAGAAGAGGAAAAAAAAAGGAAAGTGCCTCCAGATCTAGGTTGGTCTATTTCAGTCTGACCTCTCCTGAAATCATTACTTTGCACGTTTGAGCTAAGTGTCACCTCTATCCAATAATAGCCCTACTGGATTCCCAGTCTCCCATGCAGGTCCTTCCCCCTTTGACATGAGGCCACAAAGTGCTGTGCCATGTTGTGCTACTGAAAAAAGGCACCAGATTTGAAAGTTGGGTGCAAAGTTCCTGCTAAGTCATGCCCAGCCTGTGTGCCTGGAAGATTCATCTAGGTGGGAAGGGGAATTCAGTGTCTAAGCACAACCAGTGCTTGTCGTCCCTGCACCTAGCAGGTGGTATTGCATGCTCCCAGACCTTGAAAGCTTCCCTGTTGCACAAAATCATTCCTTGTTTGACTTCCCTTGGAAACCTTCAAGCCAGTACCTCTGCAGCCCAGAAGAACCACAGTGTGTGTGATGTAAGTGTAGTTATGCACTTACAGTATGTGCTAGTGCTATGCTAACACATCAGATCTTCTACCGCTGATTTTCCAGGCACACATCCTCAGTGTCCCCATGTCCAGGGCTCCTCAGATGGGGAAAGAATGAAATGGTTTCCAGTTGGCTCTGCACTGGGTGCTGCACTCCTCTGGCTGTGCCCACGTCCCCTCCTTGCACACCCCCACACCCAAACCATTGCACAGAACCAACAAGCCACAGTTGCTCAGAAAGGCCAAACCACATTTGTACTACCAAATGAAACAGTGCTTGGCATCAGGTGCAACCTCTTGATCAGCCAGGCTATTTAACGAGTAGGACATTCTGGCACAGGTTTTGTCCTGTGCCAACTGGCCCTATGCCAGGCATTGCTTGGGCACTGTTCAGGTATGAGCACCTGTTCTCAAAAGGCAATACAGCTGAGGCAGCCTCATCTAGGACTGGGGGAGGAAGAGCATTTAGTCATGGGCTATACTGTGCCACACATCCTTGGGGTCAGAGAACAGCCTCTGACCCACTTTACCTGCTAGTATAGGCTTGCCATAACATTGGCATTAGCTGCAGAGGCTGATTTGTCCATGAGATGTCCTTGGTGCTTCAAGATGGGAGGGAGACCAGGCACCCTGGCTCTATTCCACCTTGCTCCATGCTATGGGATATGCCTGGGTGCTCCAGCCTGGCCCTGCCTGCAGCCACAATGACAACTCAACACCAGTGCTTCCCTTGGCAGGTGCCTGCCTGAATCAGGCAGTTGAGCTTAACAGGAGAAGGTGTGTTTTATTGCCTGTAGCAGAGCTGCTCTTCACTCCCTGAGGAGTTGTTGTGAAGGAGGTGGAGGGAGTGCTTATTTTAAAAAGCTGGCAGTAGTGAAAGCCAAGGACACCTGGATCTTATCCTCTGTTTTGTTCCCTTTGTTTTTCATTTTGCCAGAGACAAGCCAACACAGCTATTGTGGCTTGTAAATGAGGTGTGGCCATGACTTGGCTGGAGCTATATTTAGATGACTTGTTTCTTGCCAGGTGAAGTAAAATATTAAAAACAGCAGCTTAAATAAATACAACAGAAAAGCCATCACAGGAGTGAGCTGAACAGTAACCCAATTTACATGGCCACATATGTAGGAGGCAATGTAGGAGTTCTAGTAGCAGAGTAGAGGTCTAAATGGTATCTTAGTGAGGCCCACTGTCTTCTCAAAAGCAGGAACCAGAGACTCGAGGAGAGCATGCTTAGCTACAAGATTAATGCTCATGCCATCCCAAGCATTTTTTATGTCAGATCTGCATCCCACACATTCAGAGAGCATTGCCTGGACCCCTTGGTTCTGTGACTGCTGTCTCAGGCACATCTGAAGGACTCTGAGAGAATCTCATGAAACCATTAGTGTCCTTCATGTGACAATTGTGTCCAAGTAAAAAAGCCAGAATTTCACATGATCTTCCAAGATTGCTTTCATCACAGGCTGGCTTCTGTAGAATGAAACAGTGAATATCTCCCAAAAGATTTACTGACACAGCTCATTCTCAGAGCGCCTCCAGCCCTAGTGCTTATGGGGATGAAGGGTCTGAAACAAGAGTTCCCATGCTGCAAGAAGGAATATAACTCTTGCTTGTGAACTTACCCTGGGCAAGTTTTGCAGGGGCTTTGACACAACCTCAGTAAAGACAAATTTTCTCATTTCCTTTCTTCTCTGAGCAAAGGACAAGACTGTGTTCTCCTGAAGCACAAGTGACGTTTGGGGGAGAAAAAAATGCATTTCCCAGATTGCCTTTCACTAAAACACACAAGAAAATAAAAAATACCCTAATCTTTCCCCATCCACCTGCTTTCTCTTCCCTCCTCTCCAGAAGTGTCTTCATGCCACATCCAGTTACACTTCATTTAGCAAATCACTACACTGAATATTTGGCTTTCTCCACACCTGAGTGGGCAGGCTCTCCCTCACTTTGGTCTCCAGGAGCTTTGAAGCCTAGCCAGGGGAGAAAACTGGCACGGCATGCTTCACCAAGCAGTAGTGAGGAGGAGATGCACATCCTTCTGACAAGAGCTCAGACTCAATTGACTTTTTCTTTCTTGTTTTCTTTCCCTTTCCAGGAACTCATTGAGGTTGACAGTGAAGTGGTGTTTGAACTGGCTGCATATATCTTGCAGGTAAGCACTCGCCTTCGCTTCATGCTTCCTTGTACTGCATTAAATCTTTTCATTTGTCAAATCCATAATGACTGTAAGAAAGTTCCCTGAATTGCAGGAGAAAGATGGCTTTACACAGTTTTCAATAATGCAAAACAGATACAGAAGACTCTCAAAGCAGAGCTCTCCAAGCATGGAGCAGATTCCACTGCCCAACTTTTACGCACACAAATGTATATTATGTTTGTGCCAACACCAATATTCAAGACCATAGAGTATGGTGCAATGCCAAAGCAAATCTAAGTGATAAATGCAGTTTCCTGGGTGAAATCCAATGGGTTCTTGTCTAGTGAATTTATTTGTGTTTGTTTACCAAAGGAACTCCATAAACTTCTACATGTGCAATTGTCTGTATTCTCCAACATGGACAGAGTAACTTAAAGACTTTCTAAAAACTTCACCATAAAAAAAAATAAAGTCCTGCTCTCTAGGAAGAGGGAAAGGGTCAGGGAGAAAATTACTGGCAGCATCTGGTAAATCTCTGGTTCCCAAAGAGGAACCTTTTCAGGGTAATGGAGAGGTTTTTTTTTGTGAAAGACATATTTTTGGAAGCATGACTGTGGGAGCAGACCAGAGATAGTTGTCAGATGATCCTTGTTCCCCTTTTGTACAGTGAAGTTTTCATTTATTTTTCACATGAGCCTTGAAGCTATGAGGAGCCATGTGAGCAGACAAGCATCTCATCAGAGTGCACTAGCAAATAACAATGCACTACACTTCTCTAGCACTTCCCATGCTAAAGAAGCAATTAATGCATAGGGATTTGAATGTTCATTAAAAGCATTCTGTGTAACAAAAATGGAGTGAGAGAATCGGGATGGAGGACTCAATTAAAAGCACATTATAGAAATTACATATTGGTTGTTGGGGGAAAAGACATCAAACAACAGGCTCATTGTGAGAAGCAGGGTTATGAATCTATTGTCTGCTCATCCTAATGAATAACTTGTGTGCCTAGTAATTATGCAGCCAGATCCAGCTCTGCCACTGTAAACTTTGCTGCTGTGATTGTTTCTCATGACAAACACAGGATGTTATGTGTACTCCTGTAGTAGTTTGATGTGTAACTTAATGAAAACAGTCAAAACAAGCCACACCTCTGCTGTCTGTAACCAGGAATTACTACAACCCAAGTTTGTGACAGGATCCAAGCAAAACATGAAGCATCATACTGCATTTTGTTCTACTTCTCACTGCAGCATTTAGGTTAAAGAATGGAAGTACAGAAAGCCTACTTTACAAAACTAGTTTTTAAATTCAGTGTACTCTTCTCTGTGGAGACCAGGACATATCCTTTGGGTATTGCTCTGGGTTGAACTATAATCATAATATGCTTAAGGGCTCATTTTTATGACCTGGAGGAGAGCTTGTCTGCCCTTCAGCTCACTCAGAGGGGAATGGGAAGATGGTAAAGAAACTATCAGAACTTAAGTGATTTGGTCTGCAGCCTTATTTCAAATTGTTGTGTTAGCAGAACAAAGCAGTGTATGACCAAGGCTCTGAACTCTGCCCTCAGGACTTGAAATGCCTCTGGACATGGGCTGACAGGTTTTGTGGATGACAGTGAAGACAAAAGACCTAAATGCAGAACCCGGTCCTCTGGGCAGTGGAAAATCCCTCACTGCACAAATAGTGATCTTGCACTGTGCTTTTCTGTGTAGCTGATGGCAAACAAGGTGCTTTAGCCTTGCATCATGTGAAATGCAGATTGCCTATGGAAAATGTAATGTATATTGCACCTAGTGAGGAAAGGACTCACCAGATTCTGAGGGTTCACCAGATATGAAGTAAGACTCAGGTACTAATCTAACTGATGGAGTGGAACATTACCCAGCCCTTTAAAATCAGACTATGATGCTAATCAGTAGAAATATCTAGATATCTAAGTAAAGGAGCTAAGTACTCCCCTAAACACTCAGCAGAGCATCAGAGAAACATGAGACTTGCATCCCCTTTAAAGCCAACAGTGAGATAGGTTTTTGTAAATCTAGTTATTTGAAAATAACCAGAATACTTGTAAAAAGAGTCAGGGGATTTGCAGAGTCAGAGGCTCCAAAGTCAGTGAGACTTCAGAGACCTTATAGTAATGCAACATCCACATTAACCAAAAAAATCTACTTCCTTACTAGCACTATTTCCTGCCACATTTTGGATATCCACTAGCAGAATGAGGAATCGTCTGGCCCTGTGTTAGGCAAACCTTTTGTTTCTTAATCTGCCCAGCTCGCTGCATGTGTCATGGCACTTGACATTAGACACTGGTTCCAAAAAATGCATGAGGAATCAATTACAACAGGAAATTGCTGCTAAGTGAACTTTGCAAATGGAAAATCTTGAACAGTCACTTTCTTAATTTATTTCGATTTTTAATGATCCATTTTAATTTCTTCTTCCTTCTTTTACAGGAGGCAAAGGGAGATTTTTCAAGGTAGGTGCACTTTGAAATTGTTGCCATTGTGTGCTGTGAGAATGAATCCGGTGAAATCACCGTGCAAGCGATGCCACTCGATTGTATCTGTGTAGCAACAGGAGTCATTGCTAACACAGGCATTGTGCTTCCTGAAATGATTTCTTCACAAAACATAGCCTTTGACCACTGCATGCCTTACAAGCAGCATTGTTTGTGTCTTTGTTGTTGACAAATCTCTTTATATGCTCATGAAGTTCAGGAAACAGACCTAAGTCTTCGGAAGGAAATTCCTAAGGAAATGCCTCTGCAAACACTTACATCACAGATCCAGCCAGAGGCAACATGAAAATTCCATCAGTAATTGATATTTCAGCTTGAATTTGGACAAAGTTCTCAAAATCACAGTTTAAATTATTGATTTTGTTGAACTTGTGCTATCCCTTGAGCCAAATCTTCAGACTTGCTGTAAGAAGTTCAAATAAATGATTGTTCTTGGTGTTTCAAAAGTCTGTTAATGAAAGGCCCAAGATTTTCCACTATCTCTCAATTACACATCAGTAGCAACCAAAGGTCAAATAGCTATTTGACACCTCATGTGAAAAACATGAAGTTCTTGATCTGAAGCTCAGGAGAGCTGTCTGTGCTAAAAATTTCATCTACTGCCTATATTAATATTGCTGACCTGAACATGAGCTCATCTGGAAGACCACAACATCCATGGAATTTAGTTTCAGAGAAGAAAACAAGATACAAATGCGCTGTAAGGTTGAATTAACAGATAAGCTTAAAGAGGCAGAATTAACAGATAAGCTTAAAGAGGCATTTTTATTTTGTCAGCACTGAGACACACTAAAAAAAGACTTTAATGATAACTGTGCAACCACAGGAGGCTGTGAATAACTGTCAGGTTCCACCTTCTGGTGGACTGGGATTCCTACCCATCTAAAATTGAGATAAATCAGTGAAAAGAAACAAGGAATCACAAATACTGCCTGACCATTGTGGAATCTTGAGGTGACACAAGGTAGTCTTTGCTAGAAGGAACTTTAAGTTCTGCCTTACCATTTCTTAAAACCTTAAGCAACTTGCAAAATCCCCACATGCATCTGACCTCAGAAACACCAGACCAGTCTTGCTTCATTTTTCAGTTCTACCCAATCAGAAACAACTCAGCTATCAGCAGTATTTATTTAGGGTGTACTGCAGTGCATGTGGCTCTTGCACTCTTCATTCATGGTTTTCAATACACTGCCAAGTGCTTAGCCCAGAAGAGATGGACCAAGCAGTGTTTTGCCATTCAGACCTGTGATAAACCACATCATCCACTGGTTTTGCTATGAAGAACAATATTTAATGTTTCTCAGAATATCTTGGACATGATGAAAACACAGAATCACCAACTAAAATACAGAATAGAAAGGAATTAGATGGCTCAGGGTAATAGAACTGGGACTGAAAGCATTTTATTTTCAAGTATCTACTTCCAGATCAGAAATGGAAACAGCCAGTGCAAAGCATCCATCTGCTAAAAGCTGTGTGATATCCCTTGTGAAAGGAATGGATGAGTTTATCACAAGGAATTTCTCTAGGCCACAGGGAGATGGGGAATTTTCTCTTGGACTACAGGAGACACCTCAGCACATTAACTTATGAAGTTAACTGCTTCCTTTGTGGTGGTGTGGCAGTCATCACCATCCCCATTAAAAACGGTGACCTCTTAGTCCTTCATACCTGTGGATCACAATGGTTTGAAGTGGAAAAGAGATACTTATATCCAAGTCAGGCAGAGAAGTGATGTCCTAATAACTTGCTGATGCTGCCATGGATCTTCATTTATAAATAGGCTTTGATGGTAAATCAGTATGCCATAGTAATGGAGTTTAAAGCCTGTTCTTGAAGGAAGGTAGAAGAATGCTACCCTGACCCTCTATGGTCTAGAAAACTTAGCATCTCCAGGGATGCCTGTCCAGCAGCTCCCCTCCAATGTGCACTGACATGAGTTTGTGATCTGGGTGAGATCCAGATGCTACTGAAGTCAACATGAGGTCATTGTGGTCAAGATTTTGCCTGCTGAGATTTGTGGTTATTCCTAACAGCAGTATAAAATCTGGGAGGCAAATCAAGCCTGAGGCCAGCCAGAGGAACTGCAGATGGAGAGAAATGTTCTGACTTCTCTTAAAGATGAAGTTAGCTTCAATGTTTGAAGTTAGATGCTGCCGAAATGCTGTTTGAAACAGAAGTGGCTGCTCTTTAAAACAGAGAAACTCTGCAGTTGTGAGCATCTTGCTGCTGAGATTTAAAGACAGTACGTTGTGCACAGCAGCATACATTGCATGAAGGCTGAACTCTTGAACTCCTGATTTGTTTTTGAAAAAATAAGTTAATTCTAAAGGGCTGCATGCTTGGAACACAGACTGCAGCTTTCCCACACCTGTCCTGTCTACAGCCACCAGCAGATTGATAGCCTGGGAGACTACAAGTTTGTGTTTGGCCCTGATCCAGAAAAGTGCATAAGCACTGACTCATTTGTAGTGATGGGAAAATTGCTGTTCCCCGTGGGAGCTTTCCTATGAGTCACTGCCAATCCCTGAGCACCTCAGGTGCTGGGATAGGCAATGCCAGATTGTCACAATTTCAGCTGCAGGTTGACACCTGCCCACGGTGGCCACAGCATGATTACCTCCAAACTCTACTGCACCCAGCTGGTGGATCACAAGGAGCTGGGTTTAGTTGCAAGTTTACTTTTTGGGCCTCATGGAAGCTCAAAAAGCAGAACTGATCTTGCAAACTCTAGCAGTTAGCTTTCACCACTGAGAACTGCTGCATCCACAATGACAGCAGCTCCCGCTGCTGGTTTTGAGGAAATCATTCCATGCCTCAGAATAATGACTGTATTCATAGAACTCCCTTTTTGTTTCCCCAAAAGGGGCTTATGTGCAACTTTAAACCATGTCCTACATCCTTCGATAGAGTGTAATCCTGTATGAGTGCCTTACCACTTACTCTTGCCATCTTGGAGTACCACTTAACTTGAGCATCACAATGACTGCCCAGCGTTTGATAAGCCCAGAGAAAAGATACAGTCTGAGTCACCCTTATCTGTCTTGAACTAAGGTGCCACCACAGGCCAAACAGATCAGCTTGGCACCTACAGGAAGCATTTTGACTAAGCCCTTTTCCATTTTCAATGCTTCTTTCATTACAAAACAGAGACCACCAGAAACCCTAAGCTCCTGAACTCATTAAGATCAACTAAGAATAGTATTTCTCACTGTTTGCTCCAAGTGGCTTGCTCCAACTCTGTGTTTTGTACAGAGTTGTACATAGGTCACATCTCTTAGCTGATACAGCTTTAGTCAGAGACAGAGTAAAACCAGCAAGTTATTTTCCTTAAGAAGTTCTTAGTCCTCTGAATTAAATTAGAGTAATTAGGGTTTAAACTTGAAGAGGGGAGATTTAAACTAGATGTTAGGAAGAAGTTCTTTACAGTGAGGATGGTGAAATGCTGGAACAGATTGCCCAGGGGAGTTGTGACTGCTCCCTCCCTGGAGGTGTTCAAGGCGAGGTTGGATGATGCCTTGAGCAATCTGTTCTTGTGGGAGGTGTCCAGCCCCCTGTGGCAGGGGGTTGGAACTGGATGACCCTTGAAATCCCTTCCAATCTAAACCCTTCTATTATCATTCTGTGATTTTCCTGCTGTTTAATAGAATCCCCACATGCTTCAGCTGACGAGACTGAAACATGCTTACATTTAGGCTTGGACACACCACTGAATTAGGACAGCAATTGAGTATCCTCCTTCAACTTGACACTTAAGATTGGATCTGTGCCTTTTTATATCAGCTGCAAAAATTTTCACTTCAGAGGCACAGAATCATGTATATAAAGCTCCTAAACTAGTATCCCGAAAACAGATGTAAATGTTAATAGCTTAAGCTAATCTAGTTTCTAGCTGGGAGCTGAGTCATGGTTGGTTGGAGTGCGGGCAGGAAAAAAAATCAGTTCCTCAGATGAACACAAATCCTGCAGGTGTGACACTATTTGGGCCTACATAGGGGAACTTGGTGTCATGGCTAGTTTTGGGAGGAGTATCACTTATTGCTAAAATAGTTGAGATTTTCCCTCTGAATCAATCCTGCTGGGTTTAGATTCCAGTCTTACACTGACCAAAATACTTGGGAAGCTCACACCACTTTTGGTTTTAAATGTTCAGAACCCAGCTCTTCAACATCAAATAGCATCTGTGTAAAAGCAGCTAGAAATAATATATACTGATCATTTCTCCCTCAGTTTGGGGAGGGGAAAGAAAAGTCACTTAAGTAAAACACAATCCTGAACTGCTGCAGCTCAGACAGGCTCTCTTTGCTTGATTTCTTTTCTTCCAGTTAAGCAATATGAGACATTTCTAGTGAACTCTTGAGTATCTCCCAGCAACCTATGAAAGCATAATAAGGGAGGAAAGCAAGCAGCTGGTTTCCTGTTAAGCAGAATTTCACAATCATTTCACCATTTGGGCAGAGGGTAATCTAAGTTTCAGGTTTATTTTGCTCTGTGTAACCAAGTGACATTTAACCAATTAGAATTCATTCAGGAATTACAAAGCCCAGGCTGCATTCTTGCAGCCTTATGGAGAAAATCCTAAACACTGTATTACAAACAGTACCATTTGGTCCAACAATCTTAGATGCTGCATTTGCTCCTGAACTCAGCAGAATGAATTTTCATGCTGAGAAGTGGTGACAAATTTAACCTTTAGTTTTGGTTTGTTACTGCTCATTGTTATTTCACATGCTGGAAAATGCATGGAGTTCCTGAAGCAAACTGTAATCTTGCTCAAAATTAGTGCAGCCAGTTTTAAAAAAAACTCTGTTTTTCACAAAAGGAAACTTATGAACTGGTCAGGTAGACTTTTTAACCCCATGTGTAGATATAAATACTGAGATGTGGTAGCTAATTTATTTGGCCAAGACTCATTAGCAAACAGTACCCAAACTAAGACCAGAACTCAGTTCATTTTGCTAGGTCATTCTCCAGTCAGCTGAGCTCATTGCTGTATATCTAACCAGCTTTCAGCAATGCACACAGATGGCTTTTCCAGTTCAGTTTTCATATTGCATTCAGTCTTTAAAATATTATAATTCCCACCATAGTGAAGGAACGAAGTGGCCTAGGGGACACAGAGAAAGTGTGTCTGGAGCCTTTCCCTCATATATGAATAAATCTCTATCAAAATCATCCTATTTATAGCAAGCCTGGAGGTTGGACACCTTCAAATATAACATAAATGCAGCACGAGTGACCGGATTAAACAAACACTTTCTAAGTACAGTCATAAAACAAACACACTGAGATATTTCACAAGAAAGAGAGGGAAAGGCAGTAAGTGCAAAGCCACTTGTGATCCTGCTGGAAACATTTTAAAAATTAAGATGTTTGGTGGTGTAAAAGGAGCCAAGAGGAAATTGACCTCATGGCCACTAGTTCAAATGCAACTCGAGTCATTCTTTCTTTTTTTTCCCCTTTTTTTCTTGATCTGACATCCTTTTGGGAGTCTAAATTCATCTGTCTTGAGACAAGTCTTACCAGAAGACTTAGTGAATATATGGACCACGTAACGAAAAACCTTTTTGTTACTGGAAGTAATTACCTGAAATCGATTTGGTGCTTTGAAGTCGTGAGGCACAACCTTTATGGTATTTTCTAAATGCTAAGCTCACCACTAAGAATTTCTTTTTCTCTGATTCTTCGAAGACTTTTTATTACAGCTGCAAGCTTTGCTCTTCACTGACAGAAAAGAGAGCTGATTGGTATTAGCCCTTTCTTTTAAGGGAGCTCTTACTGATACCATTTTTTCCCAGGCTCTGAAAGTTGGTTACTCACTGCTAATCTTGCCCTGTTTGATGGTTTTCTGGACTCGGAAAGTCCCTATTTGGAAACTGCTCTCTGTTTTCCCAGAAAACACGTGGAAATTTCTCAGCTTCCTTCTATGAGCAGCCAGCCTCAAAAAATCATAGAATCATAGAATCAACCAGGTTGAAACCTCCAAGATCATCCAGGCCAACCTAGCACCCAGCCCTATCCAATCAACTAGACCATGGCACTAAGTGCCTCATCCAGGCTTTTCTTGAAGACCCCCAGGGACGGTGCCTCCACCACCTCCCTGGGCAGCCCATTCCAATGGGAAATCACTCTCTCTGTGAAGAACTTCTTCCTAATATCCAGCCTATACCTACCCTGGCACAACTTGAGACTGTGTCGCCTTGTTCTATTGCTGGTTACCTGGGAGAAGAGGCCACCCCCCACCTGGCTACAATGTCCCTTCAGGTAGTTGTAGACAGTAATAAGATCACCCCTGAGCCTCCTCTTCTCCAGGCTAAACACCCCCAGCTCCCTCAACCTCTCCTCATAGGATTTGTGCTCCAGGCCCCTCACCAGCTTTGTTGCCCTTCTCTGGACATGTTCCAGCACCTCAACATCTCTCTTGAATTGAGGGGCCCAGAACTGGACACAGTACTCAAGGTGTGGCCTGACCATTGCTGAGCACAGGGGAAGAATAACCTCCCTTGACCTACTGGCCACACTGTTCCTGATGCAGGCCAGGATGCCATTGGCTCTCTTGGCCACCTGGGCACACTGCTGCCTCATCTTCAGCTTACTGTCTATCAGTACCCCCAGGTCCCTTTCCTCCTGGCTGCTCTCCAGCCACTCAGTCCCCAGCCTATAGCGCTGCTTGGGGTTGTTGTGGCCAAAGTGCAGAACCCTACACTTGGCCTTGTTAAGTCTCATCCCATTCTTCAATTTGAGGGTAGTGACTGCTGCTTGTACTTCGATTTTGCTGGGGTTGATTTTGTTTCCTCCCAGTTCCTTTCAAAATATCAGAAAATTCAGTGACAGCTGTATATGTACATGCTGTGGAGGAGACAGCCCCAGTATAAGCTCTGTAAACAGCAACAGCTTGTTTTCTGAGCTGTCAGTCGCAGAGCAGAGCAGCCAGATCAGCAGATAACATGGAACAGAGCCATTTCTTGTTTAGACTTGTGCAGATATTTATTTGCCATGGAAGAAAAGCTGAATAGTTTTTGAGCACTTGGATTTGCAAAGGAAGACCTATCTGATGGTCAAATGACCATGGGATTTTGGTAGGACTGGGTGTTCACTTTGCCAAGAATCATTTGACTTTGGCATATGAGGTGCTACTGAATGGTTTTCTAGGTGCTTAATGTGGAAGTGGTTGCCTTAGTCACTGCTGTAAGTGCTGTTCTGTACAACTTCACTCTGCAAAATTTGAACCTGAATGGGACTTGGCCACCTCTGTTGTAGATTTGTCTGGAAGGTGTGGTCCTGTTTTAAAACTACTCAATTGATTGTCAGATAATTACCATGTAAATGAATGCCTGTAGTCATATCCCAAATGTCTGCTCTAGGATTTATGTTAGTGGCTCAGCCTAGCAATTAACCTGCAAATTCAATTAAGACAAACCCACCTAGGTCTCAAGCAGAGCCTGCTGCTGGGATGTGCAAATGGAGAAATGCTGTGGGAAGATTTTTACAACTGAAGCAGTATCATGTCTCTACAAGTCACCAGACTGTCCCAGAGACAAGAACAAAACAAATCTCTGGATGACCTGGAATGTCCAAGGGCTCCTTGAGCCTTTAGGAGATGTTAGGATGTCTGGCCTACAGCTGAGGATACCAAGACTAGCTGTCTGCCTGGTTAATGGCAGAAGGCAGCTGAAAAAACCCTGCTATTAAGAAGTAAGCCTATAAACATTAATTCTTTGGCACTCCTTAGTGGTCCTCTTGTCTGGGTATTTCTATGATTTCAAAAGTAATAGCAAGACCACCTTCCATCCTAAGCCTTTGAGGGATTGGTTGGTTGGTTGTTTTTTTTCATGTGCACACAATTCCTTGTGTGTTTAGAGGAAGGGAGGAATTTGGGATTTGTAGGAGAAAATCCCGTGGTTTCATTTTGTCTGCAATAGTCTGCCTCTCTTCTGATGAGTTCTCCCTGCTCACTAGTGTAGAGAGATGCCACTCCAGCATCTGATATTGCAGGGAGGAGAACATTAGTGAAGTGGTTGGGCCTGGCCCCATGGAGGGTTTTGTGTAGCAGGACATAAATTCAAGCTGGAGTTTTATCAGTGAAGATGCTGTGCAACGTCAGGTCACTGGGGTGAGAAGCTGAGAGCAACCTGTGATGCAAAGAAAGAAAGTCATTACATTTTGCAGCAGGTCGTAAGGCATTGAATAAAGGTGATTAAAATTGCATTTGAATGCATCACTTTTTCTCTCTTTCCTTTCTTTTTTTTTCTGTGTGTGAACATGTCCATGGGACCCTGATGAATTAAATGTGACATGGTGGCTTTTGCGCCCAGTCACTGGTAGAAAGTGCTGCTTCAACATCACCATCTGGGAGAGCTTCTCTCCAATTTTCATAATAGAGGAAAAAGTTAACTAGGCTGTCATAAACCAAATAAAGAGAGAAGAAAGAGGAAACTCCAGTGCCTTATGCTAAGGAGGAACAGATGTAGAGTCGTAGCAGCCTGCCAGCTAGGTCAGGTCATATCAAATATTGTGGTTGTTTTCTTGTAGCCTGATCCTCCTTTTGAACTCTCTTTCAGCAATGAAGTTGTAAGAAATGAATTAAAGAAGCTGCCGGCCCTTCCAACACCAGCACTGAAGGAACATCCTTCCCTAGCTTACTGGTAAGGTGTCATTCTGCTGAGCAGCTTTGCAGTGTCTTTTGCAGGACCTGGCTCTGGCATTAAGTGATCTGAGAGTGGAACAAGGATGCAGGAATCCCTGCCTCCTAGTTCTGGCTCTGCCACTGACTCATTGCATGATTCGGCACAAGTAAGGGCTGCTGTCCTGGGCCTCAGTTTCCCTGGCTGCCAAATGGCTGCAGTAATGAATGTCTGGCCAGAAAATGCCTTGGAAATACACAGGTGTCCTGAGGAAATCAAGAGGCCTAATATGCCATTTCCTTTTGCAACACTTGGGCTGCCCGGGGAGGTGGTGGAGTCACCGTCCCTGGGGCAGTTCAAGGCAAGGTTGGACGTGGCACTTGGTGCCATGGTCTAGCCTTGAGCTCTGTGGTAAAGGGTTGGACTTGATGATCTGTGAGGTCTCTTCCAACCTTGGTGATACTGTGATACTGTGATACTTTGCATCTATGCAGTTTTCCCATTTTGAAAGCTCAATGTTTTGCACTGCTCTGTGTTAACTTTGAAAGACTGAGCTTCATCTTGTGAGTCCTTTCTGTATGCCATAGCTGAACTAAAAAGGATGTATCTCTTCTTTAATATGAACTAGGTGATGTTTGGAGGTAGAGGCTTGTGAGCTCTGTCTTTATTGAACTGAAAATTAAACTCAGAGTAGGAACAGTGTCACAATTAAATGTTGTATGCCCCACACATAGATTCTCTGTGCCACCCTGCATATCCCTTTTATCTGTGCAAATCAGAAAGAATTTAGGGAAATACTGTTCCTTAATTGGGAGATGCTTGCACTTGATTTTCTGTTTCTTCCTCTTTCATGTTTCTCTTTAAAGCACCAGACTGTGGGCCTGGGGGTGGGGATGAACTTCTTTATCTACTACTCTTAATTTCAATATCTTGTAATCTAAGGATGGCATGAGGGAACAAATCACTTTGTAGTATATGATCTTAATTCTTCCCTTTGCCAACAAGGCCATCCACTTTTCCTAGCATTGCTGCAACAGAATAATTAGCTGGACCTCATGGCAGGCTGTAGGCAAGCTGGCCTGTGAGACCTCCCAATCACTTTCTGAGCACGTGAGAGATTCTGAGTCCCAGGCTGAGGTTAGGAACACTAACACAAAAGCTGTGGATCACTGCAGGCTCCTGGTGTTTATGAAAATATAATTAATGAAGGCCTCACTGCAAGCAGAATAGACTCTGGTTTGAGTATTTTCTTCCTTTTTGCACAAATTAACCCACATATTTATAAGAAGTGGATTTCCAGCCTGATAGGTGGCCTGGACTGACTGACAAACTGGTAACTCAAGTTAAAACACACCACAAAAGGAGTGGTGGGAACAAGTAGCTATGAACAGGGCGGGCAACCTTAGACCCCTTAGAAGCAACGTGGACTGAAGGCTCATGAAGTGCCCACACAGCCTTTGCTTCAGTTGCCTGTGCACGCTGGGAGCAGTGGCAGCCCTGGCTGCCTGTCAGGAGCTGTGTTAGTGCGCCTGTGCTAAGGACTTCTGCTGGGAAATCTCAGTGACTTCTGGGACTGCTTCTGTCTGTAAGACACTCTCCTTGGGTCTGGGCCACATTCAGTGACCTGAAGCATGAAGAGCCATGTAAGAGCCTCATGCTCAGGATGCAAATACTTATTTATACACGAGGTTCAGTGCTTGGTGCAGCTGTACCTAACTTTGTGGGAGTTCTAATGTGATGGACAGCAGGTCGCAGGTTGGGATGCTGGTTGTGTCTATTAGGGGAATAAATAGAGTGGCAAAGGTCCTGTGAATCCCTTGTAATTTCACTTCAGGACTGTGTCACAGGTCTCAGAGACGTCTTATATATCAGTAGTTCATTGTTTTTTAGTGGTGGCTTTTTCTCAAACACCTTTTGAAACTGACTGCTTTCAAGAAGAGGCTGCTGGGCAATCGGGCAAGAAGCCTCAGAGGTACAGCTCAAACTTCAGTTATCTAAGAGGGCAGATTTTAAAACTGCTTTTTCTGACACTTCTGCATCTCATGCAGAATCATCCTGATGACTTGCTGGTTACAAATTTCATCCTGTTCTTTTCTGTGTGCAGTCAGTTTTATGCTGCACTTCTCCAGCATTAGAATCATAGAATCACCCAGGTTGGAAGAGACCTCCAAGATCATCCAGTCCAACCTAGCACCCAGCCCTATCCAATCAACTAGACCATGGCACCAAGTGCCTCATCCAGGCTTTTCTTTAACACCTCCAGAGATGGTGACTCCACCACCTCCCTGGGCAGCCCATTCCAATGCCAATCACTCTCTCTGCCAACAACTTCCTCCTAACATCCAGCCTGTACTTCCCCCAGCACAACTTGAGACTGTGTCCCCTTGTTCTGTTGCTGGTTGCCTGGCAGAAGAAACCAACCCCCACCTGGCTACAACCTCCCTTCAAGTAGTTGCAGACAGCAGTGAGGTCACCTCTGAGCCTCCTCCAGGCAAAATAACCCCAGCTCAAAACAGTAACAGGGAAATCTCCAACTCCTAGAGGAAACACCTAAAACATTCGGAGCAGATGGAAATTGCTCTACTTAGTTTGCAAAACAAACAAACAAACAGAAGAACTCTGTGCTACATTGTACAGGCTGAAATGGACTAACATCTGGTAAAATAAGTAATCAAGTAAATACTGTGATACTTTCAGCAAGGTACTATGATAGATCTGCATGAAAAAATATTTCCATCATACATCATGAAAAGCACCTTGCAGGCCCAGCTGGGGGAGGCAGCTTCAGCCTACCTTACAGGCCGATTTGGGGGGTGGAAGGGGTGGAGGATTCTAGAAGCCCAGTTTGGGTCTAGTGGATTTTACACAAATTCCACCTGATTGCTTTTTTTATATAGGCTCTTGTAAATAGGAATTCTCTCTAAACTCCCAATCAGTGTACAGTGTCCTCATTCTTACTCCTGAAAAGGGGTAGGGGTGGATTCTGTTCTCCAGAACTGGGTGAGCTCATGGCCCAAACTGGCACACACTCCTATCAAACATGGCATGACCAATGGAGTGAGTCCTGGATCTACACATGCAGCGAAGGCTGGATCAGCACAGTTGGACACCTCTGACTCCACCTTCATGGAGTCTCCTGGTTGCATACTCGTGCTGCTGGCCTTTCCCATCACTGTAACCTCTTTTCAGGTGTTTGTAGACATCACAACAAAGATGAAGGTTCTGGTATTTATATTATCAAGTTTTTGTTTCCAGCTCACTACAGATTAATGAGTTTCATATTTTGTTCTCTTAGAATCATAGAATCAACCAGTTTGGAAGAGACCTCCAAGATCATCCAGCCCTATCCCTCCTATTCTGGAGCATCTCTTAGCATTACAGATTAGTGGTGAAGCATCATGGATTACTGTTTCTTTCTTTTAAATTAAGTGTGAGCTTCTGGTCCTCCCACACAGTCCAGGAACAGGAGCCCAAGCCTTGATTCCTCTTGCCCACATGTGTAACCAACTACCAGTATATATTATTTTAGACACAAAACTAAGCACAATGAGACAGGAGAGAACCTGTGTTACATCATGGCACTCCTTTCCAGACATTGTAATTGCATTTTATCCTAATTCAAAGCCTCCTCAGATAGCCAGCCAAGTCCTAGGTTGCCAGTATGTTGACAAGAGGAGGAGATGCAGCAGCACAGAAATAGGTGCTGGAATGGGATTTTGAACAGGCCAAAGAGAAGAATTCTTTCAGGTTCCAAGATACATTAAATGCAAGCTTATTTTTCACAGCCTAAAGCATCAGCACTGACAGAAAATTCACCTCCAAAAACATCATCTGAAAATCACTATTTAGATTCTCTAATACAACACAGACATGAGGCTCTGATCCTGCACATGGCCCTCCTGGCCCAAAAGATGCTCTGCTGCTTCAGTGGGACAATATATGACAGCAAGCAAAGATGTTAGTGAGTTCAAGAATATAATCAAGATGGACAAAGGTCAGAAACAAAACATTAGTCAGGCACAACAATGAGTGGACAGCTATTTAAAATAACTTCATGTGCAGGGAAGAGAGAGGGGAAACAGTTACCTTTGAAACCTGGATGATGACAGGGAGCTCTGGCTTTGCATTTGCTTGCAGGTTGTCTGGTCTCCAGTTTTGTAAGCTGCTGGGACAAGAGGAAATTCTTGACTATTCTAAAGATCTTTATCAGAATTGCCTGCTGCAGGATATCACCCACGTACTAATTTTTGCATCTTTGAGGGGAATGTTTTATGATCTGGCAGACAGTACTGCTTCAGCAGCCTCCGTGTCTCCACAGTAGTCAAGCATCCTCTGTCAACCCTGCATTATGAATGAGTTTCTGTGTCACTGACACAGCAACAAGTCAGAGCAGGGGGAGAGGAGACATCAGCTGGTGGTCCAGGCAGTGTCCCAGCACTCTCCCAGCTGTCAATAGAAGCTTGGCAGCTGCTCAGAGACGAACAGCTGAAATGATAAGGGAGAATGTTTATAAGCCCCGCTAATCCTCCATATGACCTTGCTTGTTTTCTCTGGCACATTACCCCTCTATCCCAGAGCTGGAGGCAGAAAATTACCTCTGTGCTGGATGATCCTTCCTGTGCAGGGAATGAAAAGGGAGTTCAAAGAGCAGTTAGAAAGTGACTGTCACACAGCTGTGGTGGGATTCATTGGACCATGAACATTGCTTCAGTGTAGACCTCTCCATCTGAACTAGGTGCCCTCATCTTCCTTTGCTGTCTGGGTGAATTATGCTCTGGAGTATCTCTTTCCTTTGCCAAAATGTGCCTAGCCTAGCACTGCAGAAAGGTGAGAGGCAATAAATCTCTCATTCTGAAATATTAATGGTTCAACTGATGGTTCAGGCCTTACAACTTTTGTCCAAAAGTAGAAATAAGGCTGGTGATTCTCTGGCATAACATCTCTAGACTTCAAAACGTTGCACAATGGAAAGGGAGATCATCAGTGTCCTGACAATGGAGGTATAGAGAGAGCTGCCTGCATTTGTTCAGAACTGGGTAGGGCCTGCCTGGACTATCCCACATCTTTTCGTATGAGTTGAGAACACACTTCATTTGTCCCACGTTCAGGAAGGCTCCTTGACATCTGATCTGTCCTTTTGAAAGGAATGGGCCATTCCCTACCTGAGGATTGTAGCACAGGAACATGTCCATTATTGTATAGTAATCATTTATATGAAAGCAGTGCACATCCAAAATCACAACAGGTAATCATCCTGTAAGTACATCTGTCCTTTCCTTGAATGGTGTCAATATGAGAAGCTGATCTCTACAATAAACTGCAGATAGTGGAAACCAAAGCTAAGAGCATTTTCCACTGGAGACAGTCCATTGTTTTCTGAGAAGTCACTCTTGGTTTGTTCCTGTTTGAGACAGAGAGGAATTGCATCCACATGTAATCATGGTTTTAAGAGGTTATTTCAAAGGGCTGTAAGCCCTCTCTGTCTATCTTTTTTATTAATAATGATAGTTTTTGGACATCTTCCAGTACTGAACTCTTGTGTAATTCAGTTACTACTCCAAAAGTAATCCAGTTTATGATAATCATGGCAGGAGACTCCAGGCTCTGCCTTCATGTGCATGCCCATAACTTCTGCAGTACTTGCTTGGATCAGTGGGCTGACTGTGGTTTCATAGCTATTGAATTTATAGCTCACAGATCATTTTCTAAGCTTGAAATTACTCTGAGGGATTTGATGGGAGCGCTGGACCACTGCTTTACTCATGTAATTTGTCACTGACTCAGCCAGCACCCTGCACCTGTTGTGGCATGCTGGTGGGACGTCCCTTCACCTTGCCCTAAGAACAGTCCTTTTATTCTCTCAAGTGACCTTTGAGGGAAATCACCTGGTGAGGAAGGAAAGCAGCTACCCTCAGACAAGTTACAGGCTTGTGGAGAAACAGCTGGCCTTGCTGATAACCCAACAGACTGCCTACTTTGAATTGCTCTCTGCTGTATGCGCTGGTGTTTCTGGTCCTCTTGCATTACCAGGGATGGATGCACAGCCCTTAGCTCCCCTGTGCCAGATCTCATGCCCCATCTGGGCCTAGCACCTCTTGTTTAGCAAGTCACAGTGTAGTTTGTCACACAACAGAACATCCTGTGTGTGATGTCTCAGCAGGCTCTGTGTGGCCTTGACCTGTGACATCACTGAGGAGATTACAAAGGCTGTGCCCAGCAGAGGCAGGGAAATTTCTTCTAAAAGATATTCTGGCTCCACACAGACCGTTCCAGTAAAAGGATGCATTTAGGGAAGGCAGCAGGGTGGTGAAACACTTTGCTGTTTTCCACAGAGGTCCCCATGGGCATCTCTGAGCACTTGTGCTGAGGTCATCTTCTACCAGATCATCCCACACTGCCATGCTCCTTCACAGTGTGTAGCAATAAACCCAGCTTCAGTTCTGCCAGGGGAAGGATTACCACATGGTGGGCAATTGTGTACCTACCATTAAAAACACCCATTAGGGGCCCCAGCTGCACCTAGGACATGCTGGGAGGGAGCACTGCCAGTTCACATTTGCCTGAACTATATGTGGCATGATGGCATTAAATAGACACTTGGTGCTACTGGAAGCTCATGCAGTGCCAGGTGGGGAATACACAATGGTGGCATAAAGGTTGTTTAGGTTTCCTTCCTTTTGGACTAACAAGGTCTGTACAGCACTTATAGGGGACTCAGCAGGTTCCTTATCCTTGGTGTTGCAACATAAAGAGCAAGAGAGTGAGGTTAAACCTGAGGATTTGAATATTCTGTCACACCAATGTACCAGAGCTGGTCCTGCAGGCATTACACTGCTGGTGGTTAGAGAAGAAGCAAAATTAGACCAGTCTGAAAGTACTGGGTGTGGAGCCTCTGAGGACTTGTCTGGCTGTAGGTTGAAAAGAGCCCTACTGAAATCACAGGAGAGTACTGTGAACTTTTGAAAGGAGCTGCTTGTCTTGTACTTTGCCATGCTACAACCTTGCTTGCACAGCTTATTGTATGAATCCAATAGCTCTGGTTCTGTTTAAAACTGAAATCACAAACATTTCTCAGTCTCTCTTTTGGGTCGTTCTGATCTGGTGTTGGATGCTGCATCTCTAGTCTGTATAGATGAATGTCTCAACATGCATTTGTCAAATACACCCAGAGCTGTCCTGTGACACAGAGGCCCACTGGTGTGGAAGAGCATCCATCTATACTATGAAATTCTTTTAGTCTCCACAGCGCTGTTGGGAGCAGACTCTGGCCCATGCTAACTCCCAGTGCACAACCAGGAATTGCCTGGGAGAATGAAGTCAGCATAACCCAAAAGTCTGCAAAGGCACATCAGGACTTGAACAGCAAAGGGAACTAAGTTTGCATGTGCCACTGTTTAACCTGCTGCTATAGGTGTTGCCTCTGTGTTGTATGCTAGGACTTCATCTCCTTGCTGTGAGAGATTTCTCCAGAGTACTTCTACTTGCACTCCTGTACATGATTCTGTGCAGTAGCAGTAAGGAGTAATCTCTGAAGCTGGGGGCAATTATGGGTCAACAGTTTCTGAAAGCTTCTCTAGCTTTCAGAGAACTTGGTGGGCTTGGAAAGAAGCTGCACCTGCTAGGGTAAAGCAGAGACCGAGAAGCTCCACACATATCTGTTTTCCACATAGTGTAATATCATGGGAATCATTGTGGATAAGAAAAGTAATGTGGGGAGGGAAAAGTCTGTATAGATAGATAGCATGTTTGTGAGCATGAAAAGATTCTTCCAGAAAGCCAGCTTCTAGAAAATAATTTTTATTCTTAGTCTGTGAGCCTGCTTTGTTTACCCTGGGCTGTAGCAAATCCCCTTATCTAATGCTTTTCACTGACATCTTTTGATCTCCCTCAGGGATCAGTGCTGGGCCCCATCCTCTTTAACATCTTCATAGATGATCTGGATGAGGGCATGGAGTCAGTCATCAGCAGGTTTGCAGATGACACTAAGCTGGGGGCAGATGTGATTGAGTTGGAGGGCAGAAGGGCTCTGCAGCGGGACCTTGACCGCCTGGACAGATGGGCAGAGTCCAATGGGATGGGGTTCAATAGCTCCAAGTGCAGGGTGCTGCACTTTGGCTACAACAACCCCATGCAGAGATACAGGCTGGGGTTGGAGTGGCTGGAGAGCAGCCAGACAGAGAGGGATCTGGGGGTGCTGATTGATACCTGCCTGAACATGAGCCAGCAGTGTGCCCAGGTGGCCAAGAGAGCCAATGGCATCCTGGCCTGCATCAGGAATGGTGTGGTCAGCAGGAGCAGGGAGGTCATTCTGCCCCTGTACTCTGCACTGGTTAGACCACACCTTGAGTACTGTGTTCGGTTCTGGGCCCCCCAGTTTAGGAGGGACATTGAGATGCTTGAGCGTGTCCAGAGAAGGGCAACGAGGCTGGTGAGAGGCCTTGAGCACAGCCCTACGAGGAGAGGCTGAGGGAGCTGGGATTGTTTAGCCTGGAGAAGAGGAGGCTCAGGGGTGACCTTATTGCTGTCTACAACTACCTGAGGGGTGGTTGTGGCCAGGAGGAGGTTGCTCTCTTCTCTCAGGTGGCCAGCACCAGAACAAGAGGACACAGCCTCAGGCTGTGCCAGGGGAAATTTAGGCTTGAGGTGAGGAGAAAGTTCTTCACTGAGAGAGTCATTGGACACTGGAATGGGCTGCCCGGGGAGGTGGTGGAGTCGCCGTCCCTGGAGCTGTTCAAGGCAGGATTGGACATGGCACTTGGTGCCATGGTCTGGCCTTGAGCTCTGTGGTAAAGGGTTGGACTTGATGATCTGTGAGGTCTCTTCCAGCCTTGGTGATACTGTGATACTGTGATACTCTGATACTCTGATACTGTGATACTGTGATACTGTGGTCGAGATCAGTCAGTAGCTGTGTTAAACAGAAGTATCTCTTCACCTTTGGCAACATTCTTACTCATGGTACTGCCATAACAGAAAGCCTCTCATTTCTGTCTTTCCAGTGAGGATCGAGTCATTGAACATTACAAGAAACTAAATGGTCAGACAAGAGGTCAGGCAATTGTGAAGTAAGTGAAATAAGAGTCCCTTTGTTTATCAGGAAGTGTTTATACTGGACCGTAAATACAGTATGTAACTATGTCTCCCACCTCATCTAATGCTTTATTTTAAAGTATTTCTGTACTTATTTAATTAAAGCCTTTTTCTCAGATCATCCTACCAGCTATTCAGACATGTTATTCTTTTATGTGTTATTTTGCAGCTACATGAGCATTGTAGAATCCCTCCCAACATATGGAGTGCATTATTACGCAGTAAAGGTACGTGCTCCAAAAAAGGGTCATTTCTTCAAGTAAACTGTTGTTGGAGAGGGAGGGAGAGAGGGACAAATAACCATCCTGCTTTCAGAATACAATACACTGCTCCTTAAGTCTGGCTTCACTTCCTGTAGTAGGATAAATTTATCTCAACTCTGTAGTGAATGTTTGGTAAACACAGCTTCAGAGAGGAAAATCCTGTTCTTGTTGATAAAGCTTTTGCAGTTCTATTGTGCTGGAGATGTTCAGCCCACAAGCTGCAGCAAGCTCTGGTGATGCCAGTGAACCAGCACTAAAGGGGCAAGCCAGCCACATCACTGGCAGCCCAAGTGCTTTATTTCTCTTTATAGTTCAGGAGGTCAGACTGTTCTAAGTCAGTGGATCCACCAGCAAGTAACTAGGGATTGCCATGACCTTCAGACTGCAGAGATGTAGGTAGATGGATACAGGTATATCTCTTTTATGCCAAATCATTGTCCCATACTCTAGGGATATCTCATCACTCTCCTCAAACAGCTCTCCCCTTCTAATTGTGTGGATTTCATGCAGGCACCCACAAAATCCCTTGTTCCTTTTGTCTTATGACTTATCACCAAGTCTTTCGCTCTCATATTGCTGTTACTGTTATTATTACTGTTGTTAATATTATTACTTCCTTGCCTGACTAGCTGAGAAGTGTTGGTGTTTTGCTTTGAAGTAGAGAAATCAATATACATAAAGCTAGATGTGCAGTCCCGAGAGCATATTCCCTCATTTATCTCTCCTGAAGTTTTGATGTGTTTCAATATTCTCTCTCTGCACAGATCACACAGTTATTTATACATGTGTAATATCTTACACACATGGGGTACCATAAAAACACAAGTATCTGCCAGTACCTGTCTCAGGAGAGGTGTTTCTAGTCTATGCCTGCTAACATGTGCAGCCTTTTGCCAAAAGCATTAGCCTCATCTTTTGCCTGAGGTCAGAACCCCTCCAGCACTCTTTGAATACACATCTCTTGGACTACTCAAGATCAAGAAAGGTCTTCAAAGCTGAATACACTGGAGAACTACTGAAGTGAACTCCCCATGATCAATAAGTACTCGTAAGGAACAATGAGGCAGCAAATACTGGACATAACGGTTTGCTTCAGCCCGATATGGGGGCTGGGTTTTGGTTCACCCTGCCATCCTCTATCACATTAACAGAACAGATGTAATTTCATTGAGGACTCCAGTAAATTGCAAAGAGGCTGGTATCAGATATCAGCTATTACTCCATACGGCCATTTTATTGCACCACTCAGACAGAAAGCATTTGGGTCCGAGCCTGCCAGACCTTATCACTTGGTAGCTCTCAGATCCCATTACTGCTGCATTTCCAAGATTAATGCTAAAATCTCTGCACATAATTCAAGTCAGCTGGGTGATTTGCTTTCCTTCCTCTCCAATCTCTGAGTGTTCAGACTGAATAATTTACAAGGAAGAGAAAGAGGATTCACCACCGCACGAGGGACCCATGTCAAACCTCCTCACCTCCCCGGACAGCATTTTGAGTAACTTGATCATATGTGATGCATTTTAAACTGTTTTATATGTCATGGCCAAAACTGAAGCAGATCTCTACTAAACACCACAGATCTTTGTGACTTGAGAAAATTCCATAGAGGTAAATTTAACAGCACTCAGGACATTCACAGGTATTGCTTAGGGACAAATCTTTACTTTGAATAACAAGCTAGAAAATCTCCACCATTTCCCCATCTCATTCAATATAACCACTTATGTTTTCTCTTCCAGGACAAGCAGGGAATTCCTTGGTGGTTAGGACTTAGCTACAAGGGGATTTTTCAATATGACTACCATGACAAAGTGAAACCAAGAAAGGTAAAGTGTTTACTTTTCTATCAAGGACTGGGCTTGCCACACATGTTATAGCTTGATTTGAGGGCGTGATGTATGCTGAATGCTGGCATTGATCCATGGGATTTTGAAGGACTTTGATTTTCTCCCAAACTTCTCTGAATGTCTGCAAGAATTAATGGACATAAGTAGCTTTTAATTTATTAAGTGTTGTCATATGGAGGAGAAATAAGCAGCACTTAATCTTGCACTTTATGCCTCTGTTTTTTTGCATGTTTTTTTGCAAGACATAGGTGGGAACTGCAGGACTGATTCTCCTGTGTGCTGGAGGCCTTCCCTCCACTGGTATGGTGGGTTGAGTATCCTCAACCAACCCATGATAGTGAATTGTCAGTGCCATAAATGGTCTGAGAGAGGTGGGGAAGAACAAACAGGGAAGCTCCTTCCATTTATCACAAGGAAAGAAAAAAAGGGCATGGTTTTCCTGGCAGCAGCATTACATTTGACAAGTTTTACTGACTGTCAAGCTGGCAGAGAAAGATGACTTTCCTCACATGCCTTAAAAAAAGGCATTAAGAAGTTTGTGCCAGGTGACTGACTTAAGAGTTTTACTCTGAAACATTTCACAAATTGAGGCATGGCATTCATTGATCTGATCATGAACCTTGGGCTTGGTCAGTGATGACTGGCCATGCTGGTCTCTGCTATTTGCAGTGAGGCTTTCAGTGCATCTGAAAATCAGGATCTGTCTCAGTTCTTTCAAATCGTCTCACATCTTTGAGAAGTACATCTAAGGAACATCCTGTTCATTTGCGTGGAGGAACGTTTTGATCCCCTGAGCTCATCCTACTAGGCAGACCCATGTGTTCTGACATTTCTACCTAAGATGCCATCTAATGTAAAAAAGCTCACCTCTGAGCACATGCCCTGCAAGTGGGCATGCAGTCTGATAGCAGCAGCATTTGTTGCACTGCAAACCCTTGGAGATATCAGGAGGCGAAGTTTTGGGCTTACTTGAAGGCTGCAGAACTGGATGATTTGGAGCATCTGGGCAGCTCTTGTGTGCATGCAAATGCTTCCATGCTGGGTTAAGGTACTGCATTTCTCCTTGTATCATCTCTGTGCCAAGATCCTCTCTCCCTTTCTTCCACCTCCCCTGATCATGTGCAAGCTGTACACTGCCTGGTGCTCACAGGTATCATCATCTACTAAAATAAACCAGATTGAAGGTTTTGGTATAAAACAACAGCAGGAGGAGGCAGAGTGAGACAATAGGTGCATTGATTAGCTTTTATTCACTGAAGGCCGTTAAGAGGGTTT